>NC_135482.1:13149965-13458417 GCF_052094955.1 Ictidomys tridecemlineatus | reverse complement strand
CTTCCTTAAGTTATTCCCAAAATGTCAACCACAGTTGAGAATTCATTTTCTGGGACTCTCATCCCAAAGTCCCACAGATCTGAACGCTGGGGACTCCTTTTCTCTCCACTCTGGAGGCTGAAGTCTAGGATGGAGCCTCCTTGGCTTGCGGAGGGCCACCCTGTGCTGCGGCTCCACCTCCTCCTTCCCCTGTGTGCCCAGGGCCCTGGTGTCCCTGGGTGTTCTCCCTGCTGTTAAACAGCGGAGCCACAAGAGCAGGCCTGACCCCAGGAGCAAGGCAGTCTGGAGGGAGGTGACGGCAGGGCCCCAGGGTGGCCTGGCTCTTAGCTCTGGAACCTGCTCCATTCACAGAAGTGGCTTGCACCCGCCGAACTAGACCCTCTGACCCAAACCCGCTTTTCAACCCTGTAACAAGTGACCCCAGGCCTGCCCGATGCAACTCAGGGCGATCACTGGCCCCTTCCAGAGGTCTAGAAATGCAAAGTAAGGCTCGTGGGGCAGAGGTCAAGGTGTGCGGGGGCTGCTCCCCTCCGAGGCGCTGAGAGAGGAACCAGCTGCCTTGCCTCTTCCAACTTCTAGAACACGCTCCTTGCCTTGCTTGGCCTGTGGCCTCTTCTCCATCTTCAAAGCCGGCACTGGCACATCTCTCCTGGGTGTCACATTCTTCTGTGTCGGTCTCCTTCGGTCTCCCTCCTGTAAGTTCCCCTCACATTTAGGGCCCGCCTGGATATGCCTGGATACGTCTGCAGGTTACTTGATCCCATTGGCCGAGTCTCCTTTACCATCAGCATTACTTCAGCTCTCTCTTCTGTCCTGCCTCCCCATCTCCACTCCAGCTCCCCAGATGATGCGTAAAAAAGCCCTTGATGCCCATAAAGCTCTGTTCTTCCTCAGGGGCTTTGCACAGTCTCTTCCTGCTACTGGACTCTCCACCCCTCCACGTGCACAGTCACAGTGGCTAACTCCTTCACAACTTTGAGGTTCTGACACCTCCTTAGCGAGGCCTTCCCAGCACCCCCACCTCAACCTTATCTGTTCTCTGTTTCGGCACCCTGGCACCCACCACAAGGTGTGACCACTTTATTACTGTTGGTTTGTGTGTGTATACTGTCACCCCGTCACACTGTCAGCTGTGCTAAAGCAGAGGCCTGAGAGTCCTGTCTCTGCTACATACCCTGACCCTAAAATCCCGCTGGGACGTGGGTGGTCCTTAAGGGACTGTTGAATGAATAAATAACATTAATAATTGACGCTTCGTTGGTCATGCACTCCTGGCCAGGTCTCGAGGGCTGTCTTTTGAAGATCTAAATCTGGATATGCCTGTGGCTCAGAATGCCCCAAATCACCCTGACCTCTTTGGGGAGGATCCCTCCCCTGAATCCCCCAAAGCTTTCTGCCCTCTTTACGGGGACCTTCCTGAGCATCCCCGCATCTTCCCTCAACCACACACGAGATCCTTCCTAAGTGCTCAGGCCACTGGCCATTCCAGTCGTATCAAAGGATACCAGCCTCAGAGGAACCAAGCAGACCAGAGCTGGCCAACCGTGACCCACCGTCTGATGTTATAAATAAAGTTTTATTGGAACACAGCCCAGTTCGCTCACTGGAGTATCATCTAGGGCTGCTTTCTTACTACAACGGCAGGACTCAGCAGCTGTAGCAGGGACCGTGCGGCCCACGGAGCTGGACATACTCACCAGCTGGCCTTTCACAGAAGTGGCTTGCACCCCCCGAACTAGACCCTCTGACCCAAACCCACTTTACAGACAAGATGGAGGGCCAGAACACTCACTGGCCAGAGCCAGGAGTTCCCAGCAGACCCAGGCCTTGAATTTGGTTCTGCAGAATCCCAAACCAGGTTTGTCTCACAAAGCAGACCCATCTGTCCTTAGCACCCAGCATCCCCCAGCTCCCTTCCCAGCAGCAGGCCATCTCCCTCACTCCCAGCTCGCTCTTTACCCTTTCAGAGAAAGGCCGTGGCCGGGTATGATCTCCACCTCCTGCTGCCTTGACCCTGCCAGGGGCCCACCTAGGTCACCTCTTCCTTTCCAGATCCTCCAGTCCATCTCTCAATCCTTCCCCTCATGCCACAGAGAAGACTGAGATGGCCACGGCCCTGCCCGAGTCCACCACTCCCTCCTCTGTGCACTCCAGGAGGGGCTAGGAAACCCGGCTAGTATCCCAGGCCCCGCCCCAGGTTCTACTGAACCAGAACTTGGAGTGTGAAGTCGGGGCCTTGGCAAAACTTCACTAAACCATGAGCTCCATGGGCAGCTTCCGGGGTTTAGTGGGTACAGACAGCATCGGACTGAAGCAGGAGCCGGTGGAACACTGTTCTCTAAAAAAAAAATATTCAAAGAGAATGCAATATTCTTTTTCCTGAGCATTCTCCACCCTCTCCTTGACTCCAGGCCCTAGAATTCTTTCCCATCTCCAGCTCCTCCAAATAAAACATCACAAATAATGCTGGCTTTTCCCTTCTGAGCAGACGAGATAAGAAGATTTTTTAATGAGTTGCTGGCAAAGAATTCTTGAGCTTATAAACTATTGAGGTCAGAGTGACTAAAGGAGACACCGTTGAAAGAAGAGAATAGGCACATAGAAAACCCCAGAAGAAGCCGGACCCCTGGGCTTCGGGCTCTCTTCTTCCGGGGCTCGCCAGCTGTCCTGGTAAAGGTGCCCCTGCCTTGGACAGCCGCAGAGCCTCTCTCTGCTTCTCTTGGGATTCTTCAGTACCACTGTGTCCCCTGGGCCTCTGGCATGAAAGGCAGCAGCCCAGGGGCCATTCGGTGAGAGAGACACAGCCCTCCAGGGACTGGGGGTCGTGGGCTGTGCTCAGGGGGCCACAGAGTAAAGGAAAGGAGGGGGTGCACCTCTGAAAAACAACCCAGGTAGGCGTTCTCTGAGGCCTTGGGGCTGGTTTCCAATGGCGATGGAGACCCAGTGACAAAAATAAGTTCCACATCACCCCAGACAGTAGAATCCAATTCAATTTCAAGTCACTGTGTGTTTATTGAGTCCTGATTCAGTTTAGGTGATGGAGAGGGAGAAAGAATGAGGGAGACAGCTAAGGAGCAGGCAGACGCAGGCAGAAATTCCCCGGGCGGCTGCCCCCCAGATCCGTGGGTCCAGAAACTCAATTTTATTCGTTTCACCCAGTAAGTCAGTCTGTTTCATGAACAAATATTTATTAAGTAGCTACAGCCTGCCAGTCACTGTCCCGGAGCTGTAGCTAGAACAGCGACCTGAGCAGTCCCAGGTCCCTGCCCTTGTGGAGTTCACGGGCCAACAGGGCATCTGCAGGACCAGCCTCTGCATGGGGCAGAGTTATCACGACGGATGTTCAGGAAGAGGTGGGACTTAACCTACAGCTTGAAGGCTCAGCGGGGCTGCAGGCCTTACCCACAGGGAACAGAATGCATGGCTGGGTATGAACATGGCACGCCACTGGGGCTCCATGAGCAGATGGGTTCCCCTGGAGGTAACAAGTGCATGCTGGGTAACAGGGTGCACGCTGGGGAGCGGGAGAAGAGCATGCTGATATCATGAGGAGTTACAGGCTGGGTAGTCTTGGGTCTGACTCCCAGCTCTCACATCTTTGTGATCCGTGCATGTTTCTGAACCTCGATAATCACCCCCTTCTCCATCTATATAATGGGCCTATTCACAACTAGTTCGGGGGCTGGCCCTGTACTTGGACGAGATCATGAATGGGGTTAACTGGGAGGAACGTAAAAGGCTGAATTATAAGTATCCTCTACATAGGTTCACTCCAGGAATCTGCCACCAACAACTTTATGACATCTGTGTGTCACAGTGGGTCAGCTGCCTTGTGAACCCTTAAGTGCTCCCCTGGCAGCCATGCGGAGCTGAGTGGCAGCCCCAGGGCCGGGGGAAAGACAAAGAGGTGCCTGAAACGTGTGGATCCCCTGGTCTCCTTGAGTTTTGCTCCCTAGCGCCCCCTGGCTTCACTCAAGTCCAGGCCCTGCAGAATGGCCGACCATCTTTGGGATCTGCATAGTGTATTTCTCAAGGCTTGGCCCTGGGCCATCCACCTAAATCAGAATCCTACAGGCTGCTTTTTAAAAGTGTGTTCTTGGCCCCTCTACAGTCAGCATCTCTGGAGCGAGGGCCAGGACTCTGCATGTCAGAACCTCTCTGGTGCCTCGGCCCTCCCACAATCACATTAAGAGTGTGCGTTCTTTGAAGGTAACCCCAGGCCAGCAGCATCACTATCAGGAACTGGTTAAAAATGCAAGTCCCAGATCTACCAAATCAGAAACTCTGGGGGGCGGGGTTGGTCATCCATCTTTTAACAAACCCTGCAGGTAATCTCCATGCACATTAAATTCGCATGGTGGGTATTAAAAACTACTGCTGCTTTTTCCACCCTGCACCGATTAAATCAGAATCCTGGGATAGGACTAAAGTATGGGTATTTTTCAAGAACCCTTCTCCCCAGAGTGAGCCTAACATGAGGACAGAGTTTATACTCACAGGAAGGAAGAGGAAGACATTCCACACACACAGTGCACACACGCCCTGAGGTAGCTATGGCTGATACAGGACATTGTCTCCATCAACCCCTGTGACAATCAGGACCCCACCTTCACACCCCAGTGGCAGGAGACATAGGAGGCTCTCAGTTTCAGCGGTGTGACCAGGAGCCCAGCTTTGTTGGCTGTTACTGGGACACGGCCAACAGCGGGGTCCGGGGAAAGCTGGGCTCTCTGTGCCTCTGCCAGGTACCACCGCCTCTTGGCAGCTGGTGCTTGGGCAGATCTGAGGCCTGGGAAAGTTCCCGAGGGTGTGTGGAAGCAAGCTGGGGATGGGAGGGGACATTGAAAGGACACCTTAGAATTGGGCCCCGAGTCAGGAGCCCCAAGAACCCTGGCACCAGGTTCCCGGGCCTTCTGCTGGCTCCAGACCTTGTGCTTGGTGCTTTAAGTGACTCATCTCCTTGACGTTCACATGATGCTGAGAGGGACAGTGTTCACAGCCTAGCTACCGTAGGCTTTCGTGGTCACAGGGTCCCCGTTTTACAGATGAGGAAACTGAGGCCCGGCGACTCCGGAGAGCCTGCCCCGGAGTCCCCGGTGGGGTCGGGATGTCTCCGCAGGCTCTCCCACCTCTCGGGAGCGCAGAGCCAGGGTCTCCAGGGAAGCCGAGGGGGGGGCGGGGGCGGGGAGGAGGGGTCGGCCCCGGCAGGGGAGGGGCTGAGCGACAGCCACCACCGCCCTAACTGCGCGTCCCCGCCACCCTCCGCCCGCTGCAGGCCCTTCCTCGTGCTGCCGCCGCTGATGGAGTGGATCCGGGTGGCCGTGGCGCACGCCGGCCACCGCCGCAGCTTCTCCATGGACAGCGACGACGTCCGCCAGGCGGCCCGGCTGCTGCTGCCCGGCGTGGACTGCGAGCCGCGCCAGCTCAGGTAGGGCCGGGGCGCGGCGGGCGGGGGTGCACGGAGCGCGGCCGCGAGGCCACCTGCCCCGGGGCTGCGGGCGCCCGGCTCAGCGCGGCGCTGGGGGTCGCGGTGGCTGCGACTCCGCGGGTTCAAATGGCAGATGCGGGCAGAACAATGAGCAGGTCCCGAGTCCCCGGGAGGAACGAGATGGGCAGCGTGGCCGTTGGGATGCCAGGGTGCCCGGTCCGCTAGCCTTCCCGGCTCCTCCCCGCCTTCCTCCCCTCCCTCAATCAAATACTCTCTCCCCGTGGTTTTCTGACCGAATCTTGCAAACGGTTTTCTGACCGAATCTTGCAAACACGCTCTCTGGCTGGGGGAGGCAGCCCTCGGCTTCCCCACGTGCACGAGGACGGAGGGGTCCCCTGCATTTCTCACCTGTGTGTCCAGGTCCCCATCCAGCACGGTGGGGACTACTCACGGGCTGCTGACCCCCCACCCCCAGCCATTTATTGAGCAGCTCATTTTTATCCAAAGCAAAACCAGGGAATCGACCACTTCAGTCATAAATACAGAGAGCACAGACACCGGCTTGCGTGGGCTTGTGCTCTCGTGTGTTTGTGTGTGTGTGTGTTTTCCTGGTTTCTTGAGCCATTTCCTGGGATCTTTATCACTGTTTTCAAAAATCTTCAAATTCCCTTCCACCCACCTGATGAGAAGCTGTCTCTCTGGTTTGTCTGCCTTGATCACCGGCCAAGCTACAGAGATTTCTGCCCTTGCAGGATCTGACTGGGGTCTGCAAGGAAATTGAGGCTCTGCAGGATAAAAGGTGGCCCACCGAAGCCCCGGACGGCCTCAGGGCCCAAGAACACAGAAGGCACTGATGGGTCTTGACTGCTAGCTCTATGACTGTTTGCCTCACGCTGGGTCCTGTTTTAGGTGCTTTATATGGATTAATGTCTAATATTCTCCCAAATCCTATCAAATAGTTGATTATTACACCCTCATCAAAGACAAAGAAACTGAGGCCCAGGTAGGTTAAGTCTTATACCCAAGGTCACTGGAGTAGTAAATGCTCAGGATATGAATTCAGATCGCCAGACCCAGGCCTGTATTCTAACCCCTGAGCTTTTCTGCCTTCAGGTTTCTCTGACTAGTCCGTTCCTAGCTGGCCACCATGGCACCTAGAACAATAGTCGTTCTCGGGGAAAGGCTGGGAGCAGCGGTTTATTGAGCAGGTACTATGTGTCCGTCATCACCTGCAACGAGACAATTGCACTCATTGCCTGTCTCCTTTAATCCCTGCAGCAGCCTCATGAGGTTGCTTCCCATGTTGCAGATGAGGAAGCCATTGGTGGGGTAGCTTGTAGGTGGAAGGGCCAGGAAGAGATTATAGTGACTCTAGGCCAAAGTTCAGCCTCTGCCCACCAGACTCTCCTGTCTTCTGTTTCTTAGGGTGGTACCCTACCCATGGCTCACTGTCCCCAGCTCCAACCTGGGGTACCCTTGGGGCTCCAGCTCTCCTGGTTGAAATAAGCCCTGATCCACTGCAGGGTGGGGAGAGTAAGACATTTCCTCAATGTTTACTGACAGAGTGTTCTTTGTCTGTCGTGCTCCCAGAAGTCAGAGCCTACGGTTAGGAGCCTGGGCTCCAGGGTACCATTGCCTGGATCCAAATGCCACCACCACAGTTAATTTAGCTGTGCAATCTTGGGCAAGCTAGTTAACCTCTCTGAACCTTCATTTCCCCGTCAGTAACTTGGGGATATTATTAGCAGCCCCCCCTCAGAGGTTAGTGAAAGCACAACATGAGGTCATGAATGTGAAGCCTCCATATAGACAACACCCAAAAGGAAATAAGTAGAATCTCAAAGTCTCTACTACCCTGAAAAGCAATAGAGGCTCATACTCGGGAACGTTGCTTTATGGTTTTGGAAAGCCTTTAATGTGTTCTAATATGAACCTCAAAATAAACATTGCTGTCCAGAAAAATAATGTTGCCCCATTTTACAGAGAAGAAAATCAAGGCCCAGAGACATTAGGTAACGCCCAGGATCACACAGATATTAAGTGACCGGGTCAGGAGTTGGATAACGAACCAGGCACCAAAAGTAGAGCCACACTGGCCCTCCATATCCAGGGGTTCAGCCAGCTGCAGGTGAAAAATAGTTGAGAAGAGAATTCTGTCTGTACTGAACATAATCCAATGACTTCTTCTGGTCACTATGGCCTGGACATTATAGTCTAACTGCTGCTTGCATAACATCTTCATTGCACGAGGTATTATACGTAACGTGGAGATCATGTAAAGTGCACAGGAGGATCATGTTGGTGACGTCAGATGCTGCACCATTTTATAGGGGGGACTTGAGCATCTGGGGATTTGGGTGACTACAGGGGATCCTGGCATCAATCCCCTGTAGGTACAAGGGATGGGTGATGTATAGCTTTTCTGGTTCCCCACCCTAGAACTAGATAGTCCTCTCAGAGGACCCTGGTAGCCCTCTTCTTCTTCTTCTTAATATTTTTTAAGTTGTCAAAAATGGATCTTTTTTATTTTATTCATTTACTTGTACGTGGTGCTGAGGATCGAACCCAGGGCCTCGCACATCCCAGGCCAGTGCTCTACCACTGAGCCACCACCCCAGCCGGCAGCCCTCTTCTCGATGACTCTGTTCCTCCTCAGAATTCCATACACCAAACCTGAGCCTCGGGGAGCTCTCCACCTCTGCACCCCCCTTCAGCACAGAGCACGGTCTAGTGACCACCTGAGTGTCATTCTGACAGTCACACCAAGGGTTCCGTCTCTCATCTGTCCACTTTGAGGCCTCAGCCCTGGCGTTTGGGATGCGAATGTGATGAGCTCAGAAGCCACAATGCACAGGGGAGCAAGGGGGTCAGTCTCACAGGAGGCCCTGGGCTCTTTTTAGTCATCTATCCCTCCACCCTTGACTTGTGTGTCTCCCGAATGACAATTTGTACACAGAAAATGTGCTCTTTGATTGTTCAAGCTAAAATCTCATTAAATGTGGATGGTCACCTTAAAGAAAGAGAGAACCGAGAGACCGGCGACCCTCCAAACCTGCAGTTTCTGAGTCTGCAGATTCAACCAACGGCACAGCAAAAATACTTTGGAATTTTTTCCGGTACTGAATATGCACATATTTGTTATCCCCTAGGTACTGTAGTACAACAACTATTTCCGCAGCATTTACATTGTACTGGGTATGATAAGTCATCTAGGGATTATTTAAAGTACACAGAAAGATGCACATTAGGTTACGTGCACATACTTTGCCGTTTTTATATGAGGGATTTGAGCATCAGCAGATTCTGCTGTCCTCAGGGTGTTCCCACAGACACCAAGGAGCACCGTATAGTATTTTGTTGGCTTTCCTAAACAGTAGGTGTAAAACTCACAAGTTACGTTAACTTGAAAAAAAAATTCAGTTCAAGAAAAAGAGTGCTTGTTTTTCAGTCTGGTCAGTGTGTGTGTGTGTGTGTGTGTGTGTGTGTGTGTGTGTGTGTGTGTGTATACTTCCAATCTCCTTAAATGTGAACAATTACCAGCTCCATTTTGCAGGTAACAGGAACAAAGACATTTAGTTCGTTCAGACACCCAGCAAAAACACAAAGGACCCACTCTGTCCCTTATTCAAACTGACCTCAAGGCTTGTCCACAACCAGCAGCAACAACTTATGCAAAATAGATTCATTACCCCATTTTACAGAGAAGGAGGCCAAGGCTTCTTGGGGTTATGGCACCCACCCCAAGTCACTGAAGCCCAGAGCAGGTCTAGCATGGAGGACTTCCCCAGAGGAGGTACCACTAGTGTCCTTGTTTCTCTTCCCAGTCCCTCAGCCTAGACGTTAGCAGGCGGGCTCCTGGTTCTGGGAGAGAGCCCGGCTCCCCTCCCTCCCTAAGCATAAACAAGCCAGGAAAGGTGAGGGTCATTGGTGTTCTAACAAATGCGGGAAAGTGGCCTTGGCGGCTGGAGTGCTGGTGACATTAGCACATATAATTGCCAGGCAGCTGGCGCAGGCTTCCTGGAGGGAGGCAGCCTGGAGCCGGAGTCGAGGATCCCCAGGTCTGGCACTAGTGCCAGATCTGCACAGCGACCTTGGTCAAATGCTGCTGGAGCTCTGTCTTTGTCCCCACTTAGCGACAGCAGAGCCTCGCCATGGTGATCAGGTGTTCAGAGGGAAGCCGCTCTGTGCGGCTGTGGCTTCTGAGCCAACAGGGTGACCCATTTGGTCTGCCTTAGTCAGAGGGTCAGGTAATCCAAACGTGGTGAAGCCAGATTTTTTTTTTCCTTCTTTGTGAGGTGAGGGAGTCGGAGCGGAGGAGGGGAAGGACAGGATGGTTAATACGCCTCGGCAGGACTCCTTGTTTCCTTAATTATGGGTTTTGAAACTCTTCAGGAGATGCAAAAATAAATGCTGTGGGTTCCTTCATGTTTGTAAGCGGCAGTGTTTCTGTTCTGGCTGTGTGGATAGAGAAGAAGTCAGGGGACCTTACTGGGGCCTCCCTCAGCTGACAAATGGCATCATTCAACAGGATTTGGGGGTCATTAGAACTGTGAGCTCCTTCCAGAAAATGCCCCATCTTTTTACAAGTGTTTCAGACCAGAATTTGAGTTGTCCCCACATGGAAAAGCCCAGAGTGATAAGGTGCAGCGTATTAGAGGGGATTCGGGGGACCTGGGCCATTGTGTTCCTGCCTTGGCTTCCCTGTGGTCTTCAGTAGCGCCTACTAAGTGCCAAGACTCAGATGCTGTTGTGTAGGTCTGCTGCTTTCTACCAGGTGACCTGGAGCAAGTCACTTCCCTATCACACAGGGCTTGGTCCATCCTCTGTAAGGATGGGAGTGGCCACTGCTCCCTGGGCTGGAGGACCATGGCGGAAGGTCAGGGATGAACTGAACAAACAGGTGGCACCATGGGCCGACCTGCTACTTTCCACCTTCCCAGGTCTCCTGGGCACCTGGAGTCTGACAGGTGGGCCCAGCTGGCCACCTGTAATGACAGCTGGAAGTTCAGGTTCATTCTCCAGACAGGTCTAGGGTGCCGATGGCCTTCGGGGCCCACACAGGAGAACATCTCTCTGAGAAGATCATCCAGACCAGGGGAAGGCTAACCCTGGCATCCCACAGCCATCCCTGGGTAGGCGCAGAGGTCGGCTCCAGGATGCCAAACCTGGGAAAGCTCGGGCCCCTTATATAAAATGGCACAGAGTGATGTCGCTGCGCATATCCCGTAGGCTCTGACTCCTCTCTAGGTTGCTCACTTTCCAAACACAGGTAAGCGCTGTGTAATTTGTTGTTAGACTGTATTCTGCAGGGAATAATCATAAGGGGAAAGTCTGCACGTGTTCAGCCAGATGCAATTGTTTCCCTAATTGTTTTCAGTCCACGGTTGGTGGAATCCACAGAGCCACGGATCCAGAGGGCCACTGTGCCACCCACGCCCTCCCCAGGTCCATGGGGTCCCTGAGCTTGTTCTGGGCTCCGAGGACACTATCCTCCTGCCACCAGAAGGATGCACCCTAATCAATAGTGACCAAATGAGCTCCTCAGCGTCCCCCAGAGCCTGAGCACTACCAGAAGGAGAGAGGGCGCGGGGCAGAGAGGAACAGATTGGGCGTTCGGAGAGCACGTCAGGACCCTGGGGGAAGTGGCAGTGTCACACGCCGCCTTAATGAATATTTGACAAGGGCCTAGGGAGAAAATACAGGTGGAGGGTGAGTGGGTGCGGAAGCCCAGCCCCATCAGCCGTTTCCCTCCTCAGGTCCATGGACTCCCCTGACGCCTGACCTTGGGCCTCCCCGTTCTCTCCCCCAGAAGATCCGCTGCAGAGGCTGAGCACCTGGGCCTCTGTGGCGCCATGGGAAGCTGGAAAGCTCCTCAGCCCTTGCAGTCCGCTCTCTCCTCTCCCTGTGTGCCCTTGTCCTTCCCGCCCTGGACACACAGCTCCCACTGTCCTTCCCGCCCTGGACTCTCAGCTGGGCCGCTGTGAGAGCATTCAGGGAAGGCCGGCCCCTCCTTCACCTCCAGGAGATCAGCCTCCACGCTGCCATGGTGACCCAGCATGGAGCTGCCTCCCCCCCCCCACTGAGGTCAGTGCATTAGCGCCTCCTGGAAGCAAGGGAAAAGCCTCCTGATCCCAGGGGAGTCACTCTGGGGCGTAACTGTCCTCCCCAGCAGGGTCAGGGACAGGACACAGAGCCTGCTTAGGGAGCTGAGCTAGACGGGCAGCCTTGCACTCTGCAAGCACCTACCGAGAGCCTGCCAAATGACTGGCCTACTATGTGCTCAGCTGCACAGAGACATCCAGGAATAATGACAGAAACCCCCGGTGCCTACCGACAGCTGTCAGTCAAGATCTAGGCTGGGGGGAGCTGGTGACCTCCGTGCAGAGGTGCTACTTGATCTGTTTTCTGAAAACTGAACAGGAGTGTATCAGGTGGAGAAGTGAAGGGAGGAAATAAGGGAGGAAAGCTCTAGAGCAATGAATCCATGCAGAGGAAGAGCACGTGCTCAGACCTCCAGGTGGGACTGCGGATGCAGGACGCACAGGAATCCACAGAGGGCACAGGTTCTAACAGCCACTGAGGACTGGCTCCCAGCTGCTGGCTGCAGAGCTGGAAGCGGGGCCAGATTCATCCCGGAAGGGTCCTGTGCGCCATGCCAAAGAACTCTGACTTATCCTGCAGGAGGCCAGAGCTGTTGCAGATTTTTAAGTCGGGAAATGACATCAGACTCATATTTTTGCAAGAGTTGCCTACCAGTCAAATGGAAGATGGACCCGGGTAGCAGGGTTCAGGGACTCTGGGGTCCAGTGATCCAGGTGAGATGCTGGCAGCCAGAATGAAGGCAGAAGCAGAAGATGGAGAGAGGAGGAAGGACCAGAGAGACACAGAGGGGACAAGTGGCATTCAGTGTTAGGCTCGGGGAGGGGCGTGACGGACGCAGGGTTTCAGGTAGAGCTGTCTGGGTGGCCCGAATTGCACCATAATGGGAATAGACTTAATGCCCCAGAACTAGACACTTTCAAGATGATGAATTTTATGTAGATTCTATCACAATAAAAAGAATGGCCCTGGAGTGTTTTCAAATAAGAAAAACCATTCAGAACAGTGTGGAAGGTGTCAACGTGGTACCTAACCCATCTCTGTAAGGAAAGATACGAACAAATAACCCCTTAGGTGACGTGCATGTACATGGATGCCCGTGGCACAATGGATCCCACTATTAGGTATAGTTATAATGCACCGATTAATAAATGAGCCCAGAGTGGCCTGCCAAGGGGAATGGGGAGTGGGTGTGACTGAGCTAGGGCTGCCCTAACAAAACTCCACTGCCCAGGGCTCGGAAAACAACAGATGTTCAATGTCTCACAGTCTGGAGGCTGAAAGTCCAAGATCAAGGGGCCAGGAGAGTGGGCTCCCTCCAAAACCTCTAGGCTGGAGTCTTACTGTCCCCAGCTCCCATAGCCCGAGGCATCATTCAGCTGTGGCAGCGCCACTCTGGTCTCTGCCTCCGTCTGCACAAGGCTGTCTTCCCTCCGGGTCTGTGTCCCACATTCCATCTTCTTCCGAGGACAGTAGTCACAGTAGCTTAGGGCCCACCCCAAGTCCCTCGGGTCTTTCTGGGAGGAGAGGCTGGAGGGAAATGCCCTTGGCTGTCGGGTTTTGGAGCCCATGTGTGTTCTCTACTCCCAAATTTTTATGTTAGAAGTTGACTCTGGGCTGGGGCGGCCGCTCAGCGGCAGAGTGCTTGCCTAGCGTGAGTGAGGCTCAGAGTTCCGCCCCAGCTCACAAAAGAAAAGAAAAATTGACTCTGCGGGTGTCTAGCTTGGGAACCTGTGCCACTAAGGATGCTTTTTTCAAAGGGCACTTCAGGAGAAGTCGTCATGGGTTTGGTTTGGAAAATGTCCCTTGTTCATCTAACTGAGAGGTCGTTACCGGCTTCCCCATCGGAGCAGGGTTACCAGGGAGTAGTGCTCACCCACATCTGCTTAAAGAGGAGGCAGAACACAGTACAGGGAACACAGGCCTTGCAGCTAATGACCTGGATTCCATCCTGACTTGACGCTTAATCTTTGTGTGACCTTAGGCGAGTAATTCATGCCCTCTGGGCCTCAGTTTCTGTATCTGTAAAATGGAGACAATAATATCCCCACGTCTTAAGATTGTGGGGAGGATTGAGTGAAATGATTTGTAGAAACCATTTACCAAAGGCTTGTGTCGCAGTAATGCCTGTTAAGGTTTGACTATTACCCTTATTTCCTCCCCCTGGACCGTGCAGGCTGGGAGGGCAAGGGAACAGTGTGGAGGCTGCCCTCAGGGAAATGGTTTGTGGCTGAGTTTGCCACTGGGCTGCTCCCCAGGAAGCAGGAAGAACACCAGCCAGGGATGGCTGGCTTGGGAGCCACTGTCCTCACCTCTGGGATCCCAGAGTTCTTCTGTGTGACTCATCTCTGAAGTTTAAGATTCGGAAGGCCAGCATTGGCTGGAGTCCCCAACCTTGTCCAGAGCAATTGAGTCCTCATAATGGGGTCACTAATGGGAAGAGAGAGCAGACGGAGAAGAGAAGATGAACAGACAGCAAATGTGGCCCCGGATTGACTGGGCCTTGTCCAAAGGGAGCAGAGCTTGGGCAGTTACTAGGGGTGTACAGTCTTCTGAAAAAAAGGGTCACAGCATGGACTGTCACCTAAGACAACTGGCTGCTTCTTCAGGACTGGGGCAGAAATCAGCCACCTTAATTGTGGGGCCAAGCACATAGTTGGAGCCCAGTAGTCAATAATGAATGAATGGTCCCCAGGGCTGTCGTGAAGTGCATTGATGGTTCTGTAGGTGACCAGACTGGGCTTTTCCTGGACTAATTCATAGGCACAAAGATTTCAAGGAGAGACAATGGGAGGCAGCTGAGAACTCAGGCGAGACCTCAGAAAAGAGAGGTCTTAGCTAAAGGAGCCTTTGGGGTGGGGGTGGGGGGCCACTCAGGCAAACAGGCGCTATTGAAGTCATGGGTGTGGATGAGATCACCCCCAGGAAGCGACGGGTGAAGAGGCGGCACCCTGAGACAAGGAGCGGTGGTCCAGGTCAGAGAAGAGCCTACAGAAGCCGAGAGACAGGAATCTGAGACGGAGCGGGGTCACCAGCATCTAGAATTGAGACACTGCAGGCTGAAAAGAGGCCACCAGCCCTGGCAGGGGGAAGTGCCCTTCACAGCAGGGCCTGAGCAACAGCCCGGTGTGGGCGGAAGCCAGACTGCAGGCCACAGATGGTCTGCCAACACTTGGAACTGGTTCCAAGCCTTCAAAGTGTTGAAACCAAAACAGAAACACGTTTGGCGCTCACAGCCCACACGGAGAACTGCATCTTAAGTAGCACCGGGGCTCGGTTCCAAATCAGGGCTTCCGGCCCAGGCCGGCGGTTTGAGGGTCTGTAGCTTGCCACGTGGGATCTGGCCTCCTGAGGAGCAGAGGTTTGATCTATTGATTTGGTGGCCCTCTCTTAGTTGTATTCGCTCTCTACCCAACGTGCTTATTTCCTCACAGGCCAGCAGAGCTCCCAAGCTCTAGTTTAGAGTATTAGTGACTTTCCTGGGCAATGAGTCAGGTGACCAGGACTTACTGCGGAGTTGTGTATTTAGCACAAAGAGCTCGGGACAAAGCCAGGGCAGAGGTGTTCTTGCTAACAACAAAGGAGCGGTCAAATCCTCTTTTGGGCCTCTTTTGGGAGGCCCAAAGCTCAGAGGCATCTCCACGCCACTGTGCATGTGCCGTGTCTCCAAGTTATTCTGTCCTTTAACCCCCATTACATCACCCTCCGGAAGGTGGGGTCCACCAGAGGTCCCCAGGGTCTTTTCCAGCTCTGGAAGTTATTTGGTTTTGCAGTCAGACATTAGATGTGCAGAATGACAGTAACGCCCTGGCCTGTGGAGAAATGAGACATGGAGAGGAGAAGGAAATAAGAGAAGCTTTGACTCACTCTCTTAAATCTCTACGAGATGACAGATCACTCAAGAGCCTGCGGGGACCAGGCCCAGGCCCAGGTGTTTCTTGTGCACCCTCCATTCAGCAATCCCAAGCCCTCTGAGGGGCTCCCTCCCCCCCCCACTGCCGCCTACAGCTGAGGAGGCTAGGAACCCCCCACAGTGACATGAAGAACATGTCCCATCTGGCACTTGAACCCCGTCTGCCCGACTCCAAAGCTCACGTTCCCTTGCTAGTCAAGGCAGTTTCAGTCAAAGACTCGAGGGAAAGGTCAAAGTCACCTTTGGACAGACTCACAGGTTCACGTGGAAAGTCTCAGCCACCAGCCCCAGATCCTTTTAGGAATTCAGATGCACCTGTCAGCTTTGGCCATTGCCAGAAGTCCCTGAGAAGACTTGAGACAGAAACAGCCTACCACGTGGCCAAGAGAGATGGGAGACAGGCTCAGCTGGGAATCCTGCAAATGTAAATCAGAACCTCGCCCAGGGATGCATTTCATACTGCTCAGGTGGCAAAAAAAAAAAAAAAAAAAAATATTAAAGTCTGATAATACCAGATCGGAGTGAAGATAGAGAGCAGTGATAACTCTTAAACACCACTGGAGGGGACTCTGAATCCACTTTCAAGTAAACTCAAAAACACATGATTCTACTCCTATGTCTACACCCCAGAGAAACACTTCCACATGGAAATAAGGAGACACGTACAGAGATGCTTATAGGCTCAGTGTGTATAACAGCAGAAGAGAGAAATAACAAGCTTTCTCTAGGCAAATGGGTAAATAAATTATGGTATGTTAATTTAACAGAAAGCCAAGCAGCAATGAAAATAAATGAACTAGAAATATATGTTACCACACGGCCAACTCCCAAATGTTGTGCAAAAACAAAAGATTTAGATAAAGTTTGCCAACAAGCAAAAGAGAGTGTCTAGTGTTAGGAATTTGTGAATATGTAGTAAAAAGTAGAAAGCATACACAGGGATTATAAATGACAAATTCAAGAGAGAAGGTCCTGTCAGGGAGGTAGAATCAATGATAGAATCCAGAGAAGTGCGTAAGGCCTTTGTTCATACATGTGATGCTTTATTTTTTCGTCTTGGCTGGATGGTCAACATGCAGGTGATTAACATATTAGTCTCTATTTTACATGTGCCTAAAATGACGCATTCATGATAAAAGTCATCTACTTGGCCAGTATTTGCAGCAGCACGTTCAGAAGGCCAGTTCTGGGATATTAATAAGCATTAAAAAACATGTTAAGAGATGCAATAAATTTGGGAAACACCAGCTTAAATGAAATTAAGTAGGCTTTTAAAAAATTCTCAGATCTTTTAACATCTTATATTTCTTATAAATCTCAAAGAGAAGGCTGTTCTATTAAATATTTAATATAGAGCAGGGACCAGCAAACTCCAGCCTCCTGTTCCCTCTCTTCAGCCGCACCTGGTTTTTGGTATTTTCTGTGGCTGCTTTCCCCCTACAGTGGCACAGGTAGGCTGCTATGGGAGAGACCATATGACCTACAAAACCTAAAATATTTACTACCCAGCCCTTTACAGAAAAAGAGTGTCTTAGGGGGCTGGGGTTACTGTGAGGACATTTTAGGGTTGTAACACTGGAACTTTGTCCTCATACCTCAGGGGTTGCTTTGTTTATCCATGAAAATTGTTATTAAAGAAGATCATCAGCTCTTTCTAGAACTCCTTGGAGGATGTTGTGTGCTTTCATCTTTGAATCTGTAGCACTTAGCACAGTAGCTGGCTATACTCACAGTTTCCTGTGTGCTTCACTGAGTTTATTTAACTTTAAAAGCCATTTGTGGAATATATCATTTAGAATATAAATTAGTTAGTAGCAACAAATAGGCAGAATACCTGGGCTTGATAAGACGGGGGTTAAAATTTTCCCTCTCGCAACAATCCAGACAAGAAGTCTGGGACTATCCCAGCAGCTCCAGGAAGTCAGAACCCAGGCACCTTCCCTCTTGTTGCTCTGCTGTCCCTTGGGCGGTACCTTCTCTGCATGCCCCACCCAGCAGGACATATCTACCCAATGGGAAGAAGGAAAGTAGGAGGACTTCCTATTGGCCAGCACTTAGTCATGTGATCATGCATGGCCACAAGGGAACCTGGGAAATGTAGTCTGTCTTTAACAGCCATGTGGCCAGTTAACACTCCTAGTCCTACAACAATACAAGAAGAAGATAAGCAATTCTGAAGGACAATAATCATTCTCTACCAGAAGGAAAGCATTAAGAGCTCACATCCTTAAACAGAGGTGACTCCTTTCTCTATAGGGAGACCCTTTTTTTCACTTTTCTTAATAAGCCATGGTGCCAAAGCAAGACTTATATAATGCTGCTTCATCATTGTCTACTAATGTGACAAGACTTTCGCATCTTGTGATATGATATGAGCACACTCGTTCCATTCTCCTGGATGTTTGCAGCCCTTGCTTTTGAGATGAACCTTTTAAGTATATTCAGACAGACACAGAATTTCCCAGGAAGCAAAGACACTGGTTTTTGCCACTAACTGGGCCTCCACTTCTAAAGGGGAAAGAAGGGTCCAGGCCCCTTGATGTCTTTCCCAAAGTAGATAGGCTAGCCACATGCGCTTTTCCTTATCCAAGGCAGGTTTAATGAGCTGGTTCTTTTCTGTACTTTAGTGGCAGCATTAAATAGCAAGTAGGCACAATTTTGGGGCCAAGATTTCTCCTAGGGACTTCACAAGCATTATATGTTCCATTTGCTGCAATAATATAATTTTTTTTCTTTCTTAGAAAGGTGCACAGAAATCTTGGTGTAGCTTACTTCAGCACAAAGAACTCTCAATTTGTTAATCTCTTTGCTACCCAAAAGAAAAGGAAAAAAAAAATCATCAACTCTAGAGCATGAAGACTGTGAAAGGGATTTAACAAAGGCTGTATAAGGAGGGGCCTATCCAAGACAGGCCCATAGTCTCCAATTTGCCATTTCATGACTCATTTCTGAAGGCACCATTTGATTCACACTTACAGAATCCTGTAATGGGAATGACTTGATATGTAAGAAGTGAGGCAAAAATGTTTTATTATCCGACACCAAGGTTTCTCAACCTCAGCACTATTGACTTTTGCAGCTGGATAATTCTTTGGTGCAGTAAGGATGGGATGTGGCTGCCTGGGACATTATAGGATATCAGCAGCGCCCTCGGTTCCACATAGTAGGTGGCAGCAATGATGATCAAAAATATCTTAGAAATTGCCAAATGCACCTGAGTGTAGGAATACTCCTGCTTTTAAATAAGCACCCTCCCTGGGGTCCTCCCTCTGTGCCCCAGCAGGCACCTCTCCCTCCTGCCTTCCTTCCTTCCTAACTCCTCACCCCTCCACCTTCCCCCTTGCTTCAGTTCTCTTCCCGTCTTGCTTCCTCACAGCAAGATCAGAATGAGACTTTCTCTGTGACTCTCTGAAAATCACTGGGCCGCTTTTAAATAAGAGTGTAACCAGCAACTCTCAGTCTTGTGGCCCCAGCAGGCTGAGTTTTAAACTGGGAAATAAGAGCCACACACAGTGGGACGCACCTGCAGCCCTGATGTGTGCCTCAGCGTCCTGCCAGACACCTGGGGGGGGGGGGTCACCATAGGCACACTCAGCACACACTGTCCCTGTGGGCCACAGAGACGTCATCAGATTCCAGGGGACAAAAGCCCTGCTCTCCTGGACGCCATCTGCTTGGGTCTGCAGACACCAACCCTTTCCCCAGAGGTGGAGAAAGCAGCCAGATTGGGCCTTTTCAGTTCAAGGTCAAGCGTGTGTCCACCCTGCCTAGGAGGAGAGGAGCCACAGGGGCATTTCTTTTCTTAGTCCAAGTATTGGACAGGTGACAGCTGCTTACAGGATGACTCCAGAGTACGACACTTCCCTGTGACATTACTTCTCACCCATGTAACAGGTCAGCCTGTGCAGGCTGATAGACTAACTGTGCCACGCAGACCTTAGGAAGACCCAGCTTCCCTCCCTCTGGTTGCCTGGCAGTTCCTTTAGAGCAGAGGTCAGCAAACCATGGCCCCCAAGTTGTCCTCCTATATTGGTGTTTAAATAAAGTTTTATTGGAACCTAGCCATGCCTATTGGCTTACATGTCACCAATGGCTGTTTTCAGCCTCTAGTAGCAGAGCTGAGAAGCCACAACAGAGACCATGTGACCTACGAACCTCAAATAGTGACTGTCTTGACTTTTAAGAAAAAGTTTGCTGACCCCACCCTAGAGCATTGGCACCTGTGTGGTTTGACAAGTCCACTTACCGGTTGGAGAAGGGAACAAATGGAAAGCCAGGGCAGGAAGCTTCCTCTTAGGCAATGACCTAGACAGTGGTGTGTGGTAAATGTTCACCAAACAGCTGCCCCACGTCCCGTGTCCCAAGAGCCATGATCTGTAGCGTTTTCCAGTTTCCATGGTCTAGATAACTTCTGCTAAGGCTGATTTCAAGTCAGCAATGAGATGTTACTGGACAGGGGGTCAAGGAGAGGCACATAGCTGGCTTTTGCAAGCCAGTAAGATCCGGTTACAGCTGGTCCAGAAGTCACTGTGTCACTCCTGCTTCTGTTTTGTGGGTGAAGACTGAATCACTTGGCCATAGCTAGCCACACAGGGTGGGGACGTGCCATCCCCAGCTGAGTGCAGTGTGCCCAGCTGGACTTGTGAGGGCAGGTGATTCTCTGTTCCTATAAGAAGTGGAAACGGGTGCCGAGGTGGGGGTGGGCAGGTAGCTACATGGCCACCCTTTCTTCCCCAGGTGATAAGTGCTTCATGAAACCAAAGCAGGACAGGGAAGCTGAGATGTGGGCTGGGCCAGGGAGAGGGGCCACTGCCTAGGAAAGAGTGGGACAGAGCTCCAGGCAACTGTCATCAACTCAGAATGTCCTGCTTGGAAGCACCCAAGAGCTCGCCAGCCCTGCCCCCATTTCACAGATGAGGAATCTTGTGAGAAATGAGGTGACTTGTCGCCTGCCTGGTGGTAGATAGAGCCGTGACAGAACCCCGTTTTCCCGGCTCTCTTCCTGCCTCGCGGGGTGCTTCCCCAAGTGTCCTGCGGAGCCTGGGTGTGTGTCTTTCCTCTCTAATGATGGCCGTGCCTCAGAATCGCCCTGCACACCAGGCTGCAGGCAGTCATGTCGGCCAGTCAGAGCTGCAGCCCGAGAGGTGACCCGTTGGCTGTCCTTGGCTTGGGTGTTGTTTGGCGCCCCCGGGGGGTTCCCCAGAGACCCTGGAGAGGGCGCTGGCTGTTGAGCACCTGGGGTGCTGCAGACAGCTGGCACAGGGCCACATCAGCCTAATCCATGGTCATCGTCAGCGTCGCACCCCCCCACCCAGGTGCGCATCCACCTTCCGAGAGGGTCCAGCCTGGCCAGAAGGGACGCGCATGCGCAGTGCACTCCGTTCCAGGGAACCCTTCCGCGCACTTGCTGTTCTTGCATCTTATAGAGGAGGAGGCAGAGGTCGGGACATTGCTCAAGGTCGCGCAGCAAAGCCTAAAGAGCGTGTGTTACCAGCAACCTCCAACCAGCGGCTCTCCCTGCCACCTCCAGCGAGTTCCTGAGCGTTCAGAGGCGACATCAGCATTTTCGTCCTCCCCTACAAGTCAGAACTCGGAGTGCCCAGGGAGAGAGGGAAAGGCTGGCAGAGTGTTCTCAGTTCTCATTTTGAGTTAGAGCCGTTTCTCTCCTTCGAGTCCGCGGGGACCTTCGTTTTCAGTGGCACTGTCACCTGTGCAGCCTCTTACCCTCCTTGTTGGTGGCCTCCTCGTAAGGACAAGGCCATGTCTGATGCACCGGCTGCTGGACTCCAGCATCTAACCTGGTGCCTAGACCGTGGCAGGCGCTCAGGACAGGCATATGGGTGAAGGAAGGAATCCCAGCGCTTGGCTGGGACCGCAGCTTCTCCAGCGTGGAAATCACTTCCTGTTCGTCTCTGCATCCACAGGGTGGTACTGCCCACTGGTGAACTCTGGAATTGGGCAGGACCAGAGCCGGGGGACTCGCACAAACACAAGGGCAACTGAAGCCTAGACTGTGGAGGGACACAGATCTGGGCTGATGGAGGGACACGGAGCCAGGTGACTTAGGATGAGATGCTTCGCTCCTTGGAGTCCCCGTTTCCTAAGGTTGTGATGGGGATTCTAAAACTTGCCCTTGGGTTTAAGCCAGAGGTAAGTGGGGGCTGAGTCAAGCTGCCTGGGTTCCCTGCCAGCTCCACCACCTAGAGCTGTGTGACCGTGAGAAAGTGGATCTCAGTGCCTCTGTTTTTTGTTCTGCCGTTTGAAGTTTATTTTGGAGATTAAGTGAGGTTAATCTTAATGTGAAAAGCTTAGCAAATGGAGCACTATTTATAAATGCCTGTCATTGTATTAACTGTAGTGTGTTCAGGAAGCTGTTCTCTGTTTACTGTCTCTCTGATTGTCTGTGCCCTTGCTCTCTTCCCAGGGAGCTAGTCTGACCAGTGGCCTTGGGGAGCCAAACTGTAACCCACATTAGGGACCGTTGGGGCCTAGGCAACTTAGTGGGGCTGTGTCCTCTCATTTCCTTCCCAAGACAGCCAAACACCTCAGACTGTATCCTGCAGTGGTAGGCTTCTGGCACTTTCTGTGTGAGCAGAGTACAATGGCCTCTCTCCTCGTGTGGTCCCTGAACAGGCCCCTGGCTGTTGCTTCAGAGACAGGCCTTGGAAATTTCCCAGTCCCAGATGGCAGCCTGTCGGTGATGCCCGGATGAATGAGAGCAAAAGCACGTGGGCAGTATACATGGAAAGCTTCAGCCAGGAGCTTGGGCCCAGCAAGTGAGAGGCCTCAGTGGGGCTGGGCCCAAGGTGACCAGGCTACAGAACAGCTGCGAAAGGCCTTGGCATCCAGGAAGGACCTGCCTGGGATTGGAGAATGGCGAGGGCTGGTTAAATCCCTGGAGAGAGGACCCGCAATTTCAGAATCCTAGTCATGAGTGTGTGGTTCAAGTTTGGGGCAGCTCTTACCCCTTTACACATGGTGCTGAGTGGTTCACTTCTTTATAGGTTTTGTCAGTGAGCACTGTATCATCATCCCTGTTTTGCAGATGGGGAAACTGAGGCTTCGAGAGGCGACCTGCCTGAGGTCCCATAGCCAATAAGAAGGAGTTTGGGGATGTGAGTGCCGGGCTCAGGCACTGGGCTGGACTGCTCAGTGGGATCACAGGCTTTGGGGTCAGACACTCAGCCCTGCCAGGTCCCTTGCTGGCAGAATTGGACAATGGTCATCCTTATGTCCTCCTAGGAGAGGATCAGTTGAAGTAGCAGAAACTGAACACTTAGCACAAGTAGTGTGCAATCAGGGTGGCCTTTGTAATTTCTCACTGTGGGGGTGGTCTCAGGGGCCTCTGGGATACAGATTTCTGAGATCTGGTATGAGGACCCTGTGGAACCTGTGCTTCCCAACCAGAGCAGCCCCTGTTGGCCAGCAGATTGCCCAGCGGGGACGTGAGGAGTGACTCCATCGGAAGCCAGGTACTGGGTTCACATCCTGACTCCTTGTTAGCTGTGACCGGGAGCAAGTGTTATCTTTGGGATAGGGTTTGTCCCCTGCATTCATACGTTGAAGGCTTGGTCTTCAGTATGATAATAAAAGCTTCCAGAGATAGGGACTGGGATCGCTGTCCTGGGACCCTGGTTTGTTCTTAAGAGAGGTTGTGATAGAAGAGCAAGATTGGCCCCACCCAACTCTGGTTCCTATCCTGACATGTGATCTCTCCCTCTTGTGCACGCTTCTGCCACAATGCTGTCTGCCACCATGTGTCACATCAGGGGACTTTACCAGAGGTAGAACTAAGGGGGTCTCCCAATCTTGGACTTTCCGCCTCTAGAACTGTGAGCTAAATGAATCTGTTTCTTTCTAAGTACCTGGTTTCAGGTATTTTGTTATAGCAACAGAAACAGACTAACACAACCAGTTAACCTCAGGCAGGTCACCTCTCTAATCATTAACCTCTCTGTGCCCTCTTTTCCTTATTTGTCAAATCGACTTAAAACATTGTCCATCTCAGAGGATAATCATGAGAATTAAACAAGTTAACACCTGTAAAACGCTCAGAGTGCAGTTGGTGTGGAGTAAGTGCTATGTTCAATAAGTGAAACACAGAAAGTAAGTTGATATCCCCATGTAATGTATGAGAAAACTAAAGGAGAGTAAGCAACCTGGCACAGGGTGACCCAGGTGTGAGAGCAAAGCCCTTGCTCTCTAGACACGCTTCCCAGAGTCACACTGCATCTGACCCTCAGGGTGCCCAGGAGCTGCCAGGTACCTTCTAGCACCAGAGGGGTTGGGATCAGCCCTAGAGCAGATAAGAAAAGAGCAGGATCCCCGTTGGGCAGGCTCACAGCACCCTAAGGACTCTGCCGTTTCTCACTTTCCGGACTGTTCCAGAAACTGTGTTTTCGTGCAACACTGACTCTCCTGGGCCCCTGTCAAATCGCCTGCAGTTGGCCTGCAAAACCAGGAGGCAGCCTTTCTGGGAGCTGGGCTTCCCCCATGGGGAGAGGATTGCCTGGATTCTGAAGGTACTTGTTAGACACAGTGTCTCATTTGAGACCTTAAGAAGCACAACGATGAGGGTCCCAAGTTCAAAGCCAGCCTCAGCAACTTAGCAAGGCCCTAAGCAACTCAGCGAGGCTTTGTCGCAAAATAAAATATAAAAAAGGGCTGGGGATGTGGCTCAGTGGTTAAGCACCCCTGGGTTCAATTCCTAGTGCCAAAAAAAAAAAAAAGAAGAAGAAGAAGAAGCACGAGGAAGGCACTGTTCTGTGTATAACCTGTGTATGTACTTCTCCCAGGTAAGGTATATTCTTTCCAAACAGCTGTGTTTGGCTTTGTAAATTTATAACAGTTGTGATATGAGGAATCTGACGTGTAACGAGAACTGTGTGCTAAGCACTGTACGCGGATTATCTCGTTTGATTGACACCCAAAACCCTGTGAGGACGGCATTATTACTAAAGCTACTTTTACAGATGAGAAAATCAAATCACAAAGTGGCTAAGTAACCGGCCCCAAGATCACACAGCCACTGAGTCACAGAACCGGGACTTGAACCCAGGGAGGGAGAGTTGATGCTCATAGCTTCTGTACTGGCTTTAAAGGATAATAATGCACACAGGGATCCGCGGCTCACCAGCCTGCGTCTGTCGCTTGGAAGGCGTCGAGAGATCAGCCGTCTGCTGTCTCCTGTCTGGGGAGAAAAGGCAGCCCGGTCCCTTGCCAAGCCGGCCCCCTGCTGGCCTCTGGAAAACATCTTTCTCAAGTCACTCACGTCCCTGAAGTGGTGGAAGATATTGAGCAAGTCTCTCGGGGCTGGACCACTTGAGAAATCAGAAAAATTGACCATCTCGGGAGCTGAACTTCTTACTTAAATTGATCAGCTCTTTGATTGCGTTGTTGAAAGCCACTCAAGGGGAAAACCACAAAGCTGGTCAGCTTCTGGTGAAGCCCCAGGCGACTGGCTTAATAGACTGCTGCATAGATAAGTCAGGCACAAAGGAGAGCACACAGAGTTGGGGCCACTGGGGGACCTGCGGTTGACAGCAGTGGAGATCCTACAGGGACTTCCAGAGAGAGTAAGTGGAGCTCCGGGCCCTGTTCACAGGAATGCTGCAGGATTAAATTCTCTAACAAACTGGGCTGAACAGAAACTGTGTTTTCACGCTTTTGTAGGAAATGCTTCTTACCTGCTTTGCTTTTCTTGTTCCGTAGGCAGAACTCTATTTCCTCTATGGGTCCAAGGGAGTCTTGATAAACCGGTGCTTCCTGGGTCTGCTTTCAGGATGATTGGTGCCAAGACTCTTAAAATAAGGAAGGGACCATCTCTTTAAAAATACCTGATGTTGGACTGGGGCTGTGGCTCAATGGTGGAGCGCTTGCGTAGCATGTGCGAGGCACTGGGTTCAATCCTCAGCACCACATAAAAATAAAGTTTGTTTTAAATAATGCTTTAAAAAAAAACATGGTGTTGGGAACAGTAGATATCAGCAGGCAAGAGAAGAGAAGTAGATCCTGATCTATAGCAACTCAAGCTGGGCTCAGTGGCACACACCCCTAATCCCAGCAGCTTGGGAGGCTGAGGCAGGAGGATGTAGAGTTCAGTGCCAGCCTCAGCAATTTCACAAGGCGCTAAGTAACCCAGTGAGACCCTGTCTCTAAATAAAATACAAAAAAAAAAATGGCTGGGGATGTGGCTCAGTGGTTAAGCGCCTCCAGATTCACTCCCCAGTACCAAAATAAATAAATAAATAAAATCGAAATGGATTCAAGACTTAAATGTAAGACTTGAAACTGTAAAACTGCCAGAAGAAAAACTTAGAGTTTTGCTCCATGACTTGGGTCTTGAAAGTGATTATGTGGATACATTCCCCAAAGCATAGACAACAAAAGCAAAAAAAATAGACAAAGGGGATTGAATCAAATCAGAAGCTCCTGCACAGCAAAGGAAACAATCAACAGAAGGAAGAGAAAACCTACAGAACGGGACAAAGTATTTGCCAGCCATACACCTGATAAGAGCTTAGTATCCCCAAAACATAAGGAACTCAACTCAGTAGCAAGAAAACAAATAATTTAAAAATGAGCAAAACATCTGAATAGACACTTCTCAAAAGAAAGCATGCAAATGGCCACGATGTGTCTGAAAATGTTCAACATCGCTAATCAGGGAAAGGCAAATGGCCACCCCAGTAGGGGAGGGAGCACCTCACATCTGTTAGAATGGCTGCTAACAAAAAAGATGAAAGATGCGTGTGGGCAGGATGGTGAAGAAAAAGGAGTCGTCGCCTCTGTTGGTGGGAGAACAAATCCGTGAAGCCAGAATGGGAAACATTATGAAGGTGCCTCTGCGGGGGGCCCTGGGTGGGGGCGGGATTTTATCCTCAGTCCCCTGGCAGCCTTGGAAGGCGGTAAGTGGGGCATGCCGGTCCTGTTTATGCTGGCGCTCACTCTGGTCTTGGGTAAGAGAGGGCGTGTGAATGGGGAATGAAAGCAGGGGGCTGCAGGAGGCATGGAAGTGGTCCAGCCACAGGTGGAGGTCAGCACTCAGGACCCGGGTAGGGCAGGCGGTGGAGAGAAGGAGATGGATTTGGGAAATGGATTTGGAAAATCAACAGTCCGTGGAATGGATACGGGTTCTGGGTGGATAATGTGGTGGGTGATCAGGGACAGGTTTGGACGGTGGGACCAGGGGTGTTCATAAGAACTTCCATTTGGGACATGCAGTTGGAGGGTCTGAGGGACATGGAGAGAGTAGCTCAAGCAGGAGCTGGATGTATGGAGACATTGGCATGATGGAGCTTGCCAGGTCCCGCAGAGGAGGATGGGATGGGATGTCAGGTCACCCAGCCAAATCCTGGCTCGCCCCTTAGTCAACTCTGAGACCTGGGTCGTTCCCTGGCCTCAGTTCCCCCGTCTCTGGAGTGAGTCTTCTAACAGCACTTAGATCACCAGCTTGTTGGATATTTGTATGAGTTAATACACGGAAAGATTTCAGTAATAAGTATTCAATAAATGTCAACTTCTCGTAATGACAATTATCATCATCAGCTTAGCTGCAGTATTTTTTTTTTTTTTTTTTTTGCCATTTGTCTCTTTCTAATTAAAATCAAGGACCTGTGAGGCTGGTAAACACTTCTGATTTTCTTGGAATTATCTGTTTATGAACCTGTGAGCTCTGAACAGAGGATCCATCTCCCTCCTCCAGGGCTCCCCAGCACGAGGCCTGGTGCACAGTAGGTGCTCAGTAATGTTTACCCAGTCACGAGGAAGTAGCCTGACTGCAGGGGGAGAGAAGCTGACTGGAATGAGTCCATGGAGCATTGATGCCATCAAGGGACTCGGAGACAGACAGAAAAAGAGGAAATGACAGGAAGGGTTTTTCCGTGACAGTGACAGTGACAGTTGATAGCATCTTTGTCCCTAGATAGAGCTCTGGCTTCCATAATGCAGCCTCTTCCAGATGGGGTAGCAGTATGTTGGGAGAAAGGCTGTCCCCCAGAGAGAAAAGGGGAAGTACTGGCGAATGATATTGGCGAAGTGATATCGTCATATTGTGTGTGTGTGTGTGTGTGTGTGTGTGTGCAAATATGGAACAACAGATCACACTGTTACATATGACCCATAGTGCACCAATAACAATATGGAAAAATAAATAAAGATGAGACAGAAAATTAAATAAATACAATAAAAATTGGTGGAGGGGACGGGAGGTTGTCCCTGCAGTGTGTCAAGTCTGATAGCTCTCCAGGATTTGGGCACACACACACACACCAGTGTGGGGTACAGATACTTCAATACAACACACACAGGCCCCACCTTACCTTTCCCGGAGTCCTCTGCGACTGTTACTCTTTAGCCATCATTAAGGACCGTTGGTCCCTTGAATTAAGGCTTCTGCCCCACCAAGGATCCCTCTCCTCTGGAGACAGGCAGACACTTTGGAGGGATCCATGGTTTCTCTGTGTATTCTCCCTGGGAGATAGTTCTGCCTTTTCCCAGATAAAAGATGGAACCGCCAGTTAATTTCAGACACAGTGGATCACGTTTTAGTATAAGTGTGTCCCGTGCAATATTTCTTTGGTATTTTTTTATTTGCTTGATCTGGTAACCCTAGCTGCAGGAGACCCAAGTTCAAAACCCCCGTGAGTGAGCCAAGAAGCCCCGAGGCACAGCCCAGTCCGTGCCCTAGAAGCTTACATCTTGGTTGCTGATGCCATGTCTGAAGCCAGGCCTGTGTCCTATAGTCCTTCCCACCTTGACCCAGGTGGCCTCCTGGAGACCCTGCCAGCAATGTGGGAGTGGCTGACTCTCCTATTGGCCACGGAAAGGCCTTGAGCCTGGAGTCCAGGTCCTGGCCAGTCGTAAGCTCTCAGTACTTTTCATTGTCCCTCCCAGGGCTCTCATACAAATAGACCCCGGGAGGCCTGGCTGGACGCCCATTTCCTGAGGTGTGGATGCAGGTTAGACCCCATCTCAACAGCAGGCCTCAGGTCTCAGGGCCCTGTGTCTGTCTGCGCCACATCGGCTCCCCCTGGTGGCCAAATGCACGCTCCTCGTGTCTGGCATCTCCTCCAGCAGGATCCCTTTTCTGGGACCTCCTTCTGCCCAAGGCTCCACAGCCGAGCAGGGATGAATGGTAGACGGGTAGCCAGGACCTGCAGCAGGCCAAGGACAGTCGCCTCCGTCCACTTCCCAGGCTCTCTGGGTGGCTCAGCCCCAGATCCTGGCCTTACTGGTGGTGAGTGGGACCCTCCGTGCCATCAATGCTCTGGAGGATCAGCCCCTCCCATGTCTGCAGGGATGAAAAAGAAGGTGGTGGCCCACTGGCTTCCTGCCACCACAGGCAGGGTAGGTTCAGGCAGGCACAGGTACAGGTAGGTACAACCAGCCTGGAGCATGCACGTCCGGCCCCTTTGCTCTATTCCCCGCCTCTGACAGCAAGCAGAGGGGATTTGAAGAGGTCAGGGTCAGCTCCAGCTCCTGCTGACACAGTGGGCGTCAGCTGGCCTCTGGGCCAGCCTGAGTCTGAGCAGCAGGCACCCTGCAGGGTGGAAGGCAGAACCACGTGCTCAGTGCCAGCCCAGCACCCCTGCCCTCCCTCGCCCCTGCACTCTCTGCCTGGTGGACGGGGCTCTGCTCAGCAGTTCACTCAGCACTGACCCATCTCCTGCCTCTTCCGTTGGCTCTTCTCTCCCCTCCTTCCTGCCTCTGAGGACTGCCGGCCAGCCATGTCCCTCTGCCTGCTCGGCCACCCTCACTGGCTTTTGATAAAGCCTGAGCCTTATGGACTAAGCAGAGGTCCCCTGGCATCTTGCCCCTGCCACCCTCGGCTTCTGGCACTCTCTGCCCAGAAGCACTAAATCTCCACGGTGACCCTCACACTGCCTGCCACGTCCCACCTCCAGACTTTCCCCCTCTCTTCCCCAGTCCCCTTAAGGCACAGCTCAGGGTCATCTCCCCCAGGAAGCGTGGCTGGATCCCCTGGACTCTGGTCCAGTTCCTCATCTCCCCACAGTGCACTTGCCCTGGGGCAGTGCCTGTCTCTGAGCCACATTGAATGACAACAGCCTGTGCCAGCATCCCTTCTCCTTCCAGGGGGTGGACTCCTAGAGGAGGGGCAGTGACCTGTTTACCTTTGCGTTCTCAGCACTTAGAGCAGAATTTGATACAAGCTTAATAAATGCATAGTGGTTTAATAATTAATTAGTGGATTCATTCTCCAGGAGAAGGAAGTGACATCCTTTACAACCAGAATTTGTCACCTGTTTGAGGACCCTGTCCACCCCCTCCTTAGCCTCGTTCTCCTGCCATTCCACCAGCTGACAGTTTCAATGCACCTTGTCAAATATGCTCTTGAGTCGTTTCACAGGTTCTCGGTCTTGTTCTTGGAAGGTAGGGAACACCCATTCTGTGTTCATTCAACTCGCATTCCTGAGCACCCCACATGCCGTGTGCCCAGTGGCACTGGGATGGAGAGAGATGCAGACAAGGTCCCTATCTCAGAACCCCCAGCCTAGTATGAGGAGCAGACAGGAGAATGGGCAAACAGCACATGCTGACTGGGGACAGTGTCACATAGTAGATACACAGGCCCGCTCTTCACATGGACTACCCCGGTCCAGATCCCAGCTCTGCCTCCTGCAGACCACATGGCCTTGGGAAGGCCCCTTACATGCTTCTGTTGCCCCAGGTTTAAAGGAGGTAATGACAGTACTCAACTCTGGTTTTATGGGCATTCATTGAGTTTTTTCACTCCAACAGTTTAGCAGAGCGCCTACCCATGTAGACATTCAGTAAATATTCTCCATATGATTCTTAGGCCAGGGTAGTGCAGGAGCCCAGAGGCGGTGGAGAGTGCCTGTCATCCCAGCAGCTCTGGAAGCTGAGGCAGGAGGATCATGAGTTCAAAGCCAGCCTTAGCAAAAGCAAGGCCCTAAGCAACTCATTGAGACCCTGTCTCCAAATAAAATACAAAATAGGGCTGGGATGTGGCTCAGTGGTTAAGTGCCCCTAAGTTCAATCCCCAGTACACACACACACACACACACACACACACACACACACACACACAGAATGGCAGCAGTCATAAAGGACAAAGATCAGGATCAGGAGGAAGTCTTTCAGGGCAGCCTAGGAACTGGCTCGTTACATGAAAAGCAATGCAAGGGCCTCGTGCTCCCCAAGGAGTTTGCTCGGCAAGGACCAGGCCCCGGGGAAGCTGCTACACTCCCATGACCTTCTCTTCCTCCTTCAGGGCAGACGACTGCTTCTGCGCTTCTCGGAAGCTGGATGCGGTGGCCATCGAAGCCAAGTTCAAGCAGGACCTGGGTTTTCGGATGCTGAACTGCGGGCGGACGGACCTTGTGAAACAGGCGGTGTCTCTGCTGGGTCCTGATGGGATCAACACCATGAGTGAACAGGTACCGGCTCCAGGGGTCTAGCCAACACCACCGCCTCCAGCACCCACCCCGCAGCCAGATGGAAACAGCCGGCGCTGGGCTGCGGCGCCCCCTGCTGGCCGCTTAGGTTGCCTTTTTTTTTTTAAGGTTTTTGTGTGGGGTTTTTTTTAGGGTTTTTTTGGTTCTGCCTTGTGCTACTGCACAAGACACATCCAGGCTGGTGTCACCAAAGTTTTAGACGGTACTGAAGAGACACAGTCAGTCTTTAGACCCTAGGAGGCAGCTCAGAAATAGGCAGCATCCCCTCTCCACCACCAAAATCCTGAAACTGGTACAGGGAGAGTGGCTGGTGTCTCCCACTCAAGGAGATGCCCGGGGAGGGGAAATGCCAGGGACAGAGAAAACAAGCAATAGTGAATTCCGACGGGAAGTGACTAGGGACAAATGGGGTTGCTTTGCATGGGCAGTTCACACAGTGAGTTCCAGGAGGGGAGGGCAGGGATGATTTATTTAATTACAGCTGACAGTTTTCTCGAGAAATACTAAGTCTCCCTGACACACAACAAACACACACTTCCATTATTTAAAAACTATACTCTATCTCACTTTTTTTGACATTTTACATTAAAGATAATATTATCAAATTTTTTTAATCATTTTTTCATTTGCTGTACCTCGATGATGGATATTTAGGTTGCTTCTAATTCCTTTTATTAATGATGCTGAGCTAAATGTACTTGCAGAAGCCTTTGTGCAACTCCCTGATTATTTCATTACGGAAATTCTTAAAAGTAGAAGCAGTCGCTCGAACACACACACCAGCCTTTCTTAGGGTCTCCGTCTTCAGTTATTTCCAGAAGTTGTTTCCTTTTCCCCACCCTCCAGCTAGCTTTTCTGGTTTTTTTTTTCCAATCTACTTAGAATAACTCTTTATATATTAGACACAGCCCTTTGCTGTAATGTGACAAAAATGTTTCCATGTACGTTTTATGTGAATTTTGTCTATAATGTTTTTGATTTTATTGCCTCGTTGCTAGGATGATCTTCCTCTGTGATTTCTTCCATGACTTTTATGTTTAGAAATGGATCCTGAGACCAGCTAGATATCTTTTAGGGTTTTAATTTTTCTCTAGCTATCTCTAACCAAACTAGAAATGCGCATGGTGTCTGGGGGGAGATAAGGTTCTAACTTGGATGGTTTTCCAAATAGCTGCCTTCCCAACACCGTTGGTTGGAAAACCCACCCCTCCCTTGTGTGGGCTGTGGTACTTGGCAGGTGATGAGCAGGAGTCAGGAGCAGCTGTGGTTTTCCTGAAGCCATCTCTCCGTGACTTGCTTTTTGCTTGTCAATGACAATGTCAATCCACTTTCAGTGAAGGGGGACACCACATGCTCAGGGGCATCCGGTTACCCTTGACATTGACCAGCAGTTTATACAGAGCCAGGAGGAAGCTTGTTATATCATGAGAGAGAAAGGATGGAGGAGCAGCATTCATCGGTTAAATAGCTGAGGGCTGATGTCACAGAATCCAGAAAGTCCTAACAGTCCTAAGTCAAAATCAGCCACTTGTTTTAGGAAATGCTCTGAAGTCCGTGGCACCCTGAGTCAGACAGACAAACCAAAATCCTCCAAACTCAGCAAAGACAAATACCCAAAGAGCAACGTGAGCTCCCTTTCCCTTCCGCCGTGGTTTCCAGAGTGCACAGGGCTGTGGTCCGAGTCACGGGGCTGCACGTGTGCTTTAGACCTGCTGGATTTTGAGCCCAAGCAGCTCCCCTGCGCTCACGTAAGACGTTCCATTTGTTTCTGTTGCCTGACCACAGCCGCCTTGTAAACCTCTCCATTCTCTGGTTTTAACTCACCGCAGGGCATGACCCCCCTGATGTACGCCTGCGTCCGTGGGGACGAGGCGATGGTTCAGATGCTGCTGGATGCCGGAGCTGACCTGAATGTGGAGGTGAGGGTGCAGAGGACTGCAGGGCCCCCAGAAAACCATGAGAGGGGGCTTTGCCTTCAGGAGCCACGGCTGTGTGCTCATTTCCACCAACAGATCCCTCCTCGGCCCTGAGTGATTGTGGTCCCACTGAAACCACCTGACAGATAATGTGCCTCCTGAGGCTGCAGCCCAGCCATGCCCCGAGGGGCGTCCTGCATGTATGTTCCACTGAAAAACCATCGAGGCTGCAAGGAGCAATGGCCACGGATGGCTCAGCAGTCCCATGCTCCTGATCCAAACTGCCAACCCATTCCTTCAGGGACGGGGCAGAAACTGTGGGAGCCGTCAGCCGGTTCCCTCCACCCTATCAGGGCACAGAGGATGCTCTGGCCATTCTCCCAGGCGGAGGCTTCCCTGCTCCCACCCTCTGCCCTCCCCACCAAACCCTGATTGGCTCACCTCCGCTGAATTGACAGGTCTTAAAGCTCATCCCAAGGCTTCTTGAGGCAGTGGGGTAGAGCAGCAAGTGTGGTGCCCGACTCCCACAAGGGTTAGAATTTGACAGCCTTGAGTTCAAGTTCTGAAATCACCACCTCCATACTGACCTGCTTTGGAGCTGTCTGTCTCCATCTGCAGAGTGGGAGAATAATCAGCATTGCAAATGGTTGTCAGAAGAAATATATGTGACCGTACCTAGCACAGATTGGCGACCCCCATTGATGTATTGCTCCATCCCACCCCAACCTCAAAGTAGGGGAAACCCCATTCTTCCCCCTTTTCCTGTGCTTTCTGAAGACCACTACCCCCTGGAAGCCAGATAGTGGCAGTCTCAGACACCAGAGAGATGGGTATGCTGCTATCATCTTGCCGTAATTCTCGAAAACCTGTTTGGTCCAAATTTAGATGCCCTTCAGTCTCATTACTATATATTTTTTAAATTAACGAGTATGGTTTTGGATCAAGTTTCTCATGTGGAGATTTGCCATCCCCGTGGTGAGTCCTAAGCACCGTGCAGACACTGTGGGGGCTTTGGGTCCTGGTGGGGTTCTGGGCTCCGCTCCTCCAGCCCATCCCGTGAGCCGCTCAGCGTCTTCATCCAGCACAGTGACCTGAAATGCAGGCATCGAGGTTGCGTGGCCCCAGAAGCGCTGGGGATGAGAAGCACATGTGATTGCGAATTGTGCCGGACCCCGCCCACAGATTCCCTGCTGTGTCTTGGCCTGGGCTACATTGAGACCCCCATCCCCAAAGATCTGTCTCAGATGGCCCACTCGCATTGTGTCCAGGGAAAGCTGCGTGCCCCCGCTTCCAGTAACTCCAGGGTCCCTGTCAACTGGAAGCCGGCAGGAGGGTAGAATGGGGAAAGCGTGGGGTGAGCGCGAGCAGTCCGTGAAGCCCCCTCCTTCAGGGGGTGACCGTCTTCCCTGGAGTGAAAGCTTCGAGTGGACTGCGGGGGAGGGGGAGGGGGTTGCTGCCCCCGAGAATCCCTCTTGAAAGTGCGGATGGAACATAGTGGTGCTTCTTTGCTGTCTGACATCCTGCAGCCCTCAGAACATCCCCCTCAAGCAGAAAGAGGAAAGGGACACTGAGGGAACTTGGTCATTCCATAGAGGAGCGTCATTACGCTTCCCCAGGGATCAGCAGTCACCCGTTCATGCCCCTCAGAGGAGGAGGGAAGGAGTCCTTTTGGGCACGGGGGATATAAAGCCACGGAGAAATTTTCTCCCTGCCCCATGGGTAAAAATCTCCAAAACAGTTCCCTGCCTTCGGGGGGTTGCTCCAGCCTCTGTTCCTACAAACACAAGCAGGTTCAATGCCCACTTGGTAGTAGGTGTTGGGGGCATCTGCCAATACCTCCCAGAGCACCCTTCGGGATGTCTTCTTTATCCATCTCTAACCTACATTTAGGTTACAGACAGGTCAGACTTGCTAGCCTAAGTATTGTGAAGATCACATTTTGAAAATAACTTCGATTTGTTTATAGGTTGTCAGTACTCCACATAAATATCCATCCGTCCACCCTGAGACCCGCCATTGGACGGCTCTGACTTTTGCTGTGTTGCATGGACATATTCCTGTAGTTCAGGTATTAATGGATTCCACATCTGACCTTTCTCCTCTGTGACGCAACTCTAAACCTCTCCCAGCATGCATATTCCATGAGAGATTCATATTGGTTAATGGCAATTACCTGCAGCGTATATTTAGATCACATGAAAAAATATTATCATCTGTCTTGATCTGTTTGGCCCAGCTTTAACCAATATGAAGTGACCACGTAACCACACAGCACCTCACGCACAAGCGGCAAGCCTGCAGAGTTCTTCCTGGCCGCTCTGGGGTGGGGTCTCAACTGTTGTTTTGTGGATTTGCTCATTTTGTTTGTCATAACGTGAACATGAGATCAGAGGTGTGACTCTGGTGTTTCGTAGAATCTAGTGGTTTCCAACCAGTGGGAAGGAGCATCCAGATCACCAAAGGAATGTTTCCAAAGAGCGCTTGCTTGGGTCCCCTTCTTGAGAATCAGGAGGAGGAGGTCTGGAGTAGGGTCTTAGCACATGTGTTCTGAAACAGCCTCAAGTATGGGGACATGCATATAAATATCATCACCTGTGCTTTTCATAGCTGTTGAGGAGTTGGTGTTCACTGAATAGAACACCCAGCATGTTCTGGGTTTTCAACTGGGTCTTTACTTTATTGGAAAAGAAAGATCAACTTCCTGGTCAATGACACCTGGCCCCAGAGTAAATACTGAGCTTTGAGGACAGCAGGAACTTGCCTCCTTTAGTGTTGTGGCCCCTGGCTCTGAATTCTGTGCAGAGCAGAGGATAGTGTTGCAGGGACAGCTCAGCAAAGCCGAAGCGTCACAGGATCCCTTTGTTGTTTCCTGGGTCATGAGCATCCTTAGGACAGATCCAGAGTGAGGTTTCAGGAGGCTGGGTGTGTGACGTGTCACCTGAGAGCTGGCTTCTGCCCATTCCCCTCCTAGTAGAGGAACCCAAGAAAGAAGGGGTCAGTTGGTGGTCTATGGAAGCCATCCTTTAACAGGCAGCCCGAGCCTTTAAACCAGGAGTGGAAACGTAGGGAGTCCAGCAGATCCTCACAGAGTTCAGGCCACCTGTTGAGGCGGCTGGAGGTGCAGGCAGCACTAGCCAGGTAGTGAAAATGGCGCATACCGTCCCCACGTTACATCAGTGATGATATCAGCACCTTCACTGTGAACACTATCCCGCATGGACAGAGTCTGCCTCCCGTAAGATGTCTTTGGGAATGCCCAGAATGGAGTCATGGAGAGGCGTGCCTTCTGGAAGCTCACTCTGCCACCTTATAAAACCTACCATTTCCCAACCTGTCCTCAAGCCCATCCGCGGGGGTTCTTGGAGGGTTCTCCTCCTGCTTGACCAAGAATGTCCCCCACCTTAGTCAGGACTCCTGAGAGTCTGTGGATATAAGAGGCCACTCCAGTGTCCTCCGAGGCTCCTAATGAGGGAGTCCCCCCAGCATCTGGTGCCAAGGACTCCTGACTTAGTGCTTCCAGAAGCTTTAATGTACCCCCCGATTCCCTGGAGATGTTGTTAAAGTGCAGACTCCGGTTCAGGGGGCCTGGGGTGGGCCAGCAGGCAGTCTTTCTAACGAGCCCCCAGGGCGAGCATGACGCCACTGTGCATGGAGCACACTGGGTAGCCTCAGGTTCTAGGAGACATGAGAGACCCCCTGCTGGTCCTCTGAAGTACAGTCCTCCGGCCCTGTCTGTGCACAGTCACTGACCCAGAGGGAGGGAAGGAGCCTGGCACCTTTACTGGTCTCCACCAGTCTTCAGACGACCCCCCAGGGCGCACGTCCTTGAAACATCTCCATGGCCGCTCTTCCTGCTCTTCCTCCACAGCTCCTCCTGGATGCTGGGGCCAAAGTGGAAGGCTCGGTGGAGCACGGTGAGGAGAACTACTCAGAGACGCCACTCCAGCTGGCAGCCGCAGTAGGTACGTCGTGCTTCTCACCCGGGCCAGGGGTCTGCGCCTCCCTGGCCCTCCACGTGCCTGTGACTCTGTTTCTTTTTTGCTTTATTCTCTTATGAAACCCCCTTCTCTGGGCTTGCAGGAAATTTTGAGCTGGTTAGTTTGCTGTTGGATCGTGGTGCGGATCCCCTGATAGGAACCATGTACAGGAATGGAATTTCTACAACCCCCCAGGGGGATATGAACTCTTTCAGCCAGGCCGCAGCTCATGGACACAGGTAGGCTAGGACGGGCCAAGGCCTCCAGGTCCCGAGCGGTGCTTGTTAAAAATTCAGATTCCCAGGCCTACCCCAGACCCATTTTGTCTTTGGATGTGGAGCCCAGACACAGCGGGGAGGTGGTCTAGGCCCCAGGCCTGGCCAGAGTGACCTTTCCTGCCGGGTTTCTGCTAAAAACTGGCTCGGAGTCACATCCACACAGACTGGCTTGCTGTATTCAGTCTCAACCAGCTGCATCCACAGAGACACCTCACTCTTGGCCAGTTTGGGTCAGAGGACATCATGTCAACTGTCACGAAGTGATGAGAATCCATATAAAAAGAATAGAACCCCTCTTCTTTGCCTCCTTCTGTTCTCGGTTCCCTTCAGGATCTCCATCTGATTTTATTGTACACGACCCCACGTGAAGCAGAGTCACTGGAGGGAAGGCCGGCCAGCCATTAGGAGGACGGAGTTCTAGAGCCTTCTAGATGTTTCTTAACTCCAAGCTGTCCTCCCAGGAAACAAGGATGGTCATGTCCCATCCCCTCCTCCGTCCCCAAAACATCGTTCCCTGGTCCAGAGTGAGCGGCCTTCCACTCCCCACCGCGCCTCCGCCCCAGCCACGCCATTTCCCTCTCTGAGTGTCTTCCTCTCTGGGTTTATGATTGACAGGAATGTGTTCCGCAAACTGCTCGCTCAGCCAGAGAAGGAGAAGAGCGATATCCTGTCCCTGGAGGAGATTCTGGCCGAGGGCACTGACCTGGCAGAGTCAGCCCCGCCCCCCCTGTGTGCCAGCCGCAACAGCAAGGCCAAACTGAGGGCCCTGAGGGAGGCCATGTATCACAGCGCTGAGCATGGCTACGTGGATGTCACAATTGATATCAGGAGCATAGGTCAGTCGGGCACTTCCCACGGCTGGGCACGGCGCTGCGGCCCCGCTCTAGGTCTCTCTCCCTCGAGTTCTGTCTCTCTCTGTCTCTCACACACGCACACACACACACACACACACACACACACACATACACACAGGGGACACAGGAACGTCCCCTTCGCTGGTTGAACACTTGCAGTCGAGATGCCTACACGGTCCCCATAGACAGCAACACCTTGCCTCTCTGAAGACCCGTCCTCAGGTCATCCTGCCCTGACTCCGAGCTCTGGACTCGGGGTCAGGAGCTCAGATCACCTGGGGAGCTTGTCTGAATGCAGATCGCCAGGCCCGGCACCCAGAGGCTCGGCTGTTGAGGGTCTGTTTGGATCAAGGCCGGAAATCTCTATATTTAACAATCACCCCAGGTGGTTCCCAGGGGCTGAGGATAGGCTCCTTAGGGCCACGAAGCGGCCGGCAGGGCCAGGGCACCCTTTCCTGTCGGGCTTCTTCCACCACGAAGCTTCAGGGGCTGAGGCCACTCTCAGGGAAGCCGGGGCAGCTCTTCCTAGAGTGAGCCACCCGAGCCATCTTCTGGTGCAGGGGGAAGTGGAGCCAGCTTAGCATCAGGCCCGTGAGCCCTGGAGGGATCTGACAGTGGGTCCCTAAGTGCAAGATGTGGCCTTTCTCACAGCTGAGGGCTGAAGGCAGGTCTCTGGGTGGCCGTCCTGGCCTCTCTCAGGAGGATGGCCATTCGGCATGTGGGACATTTCTGTCTTTGCTCGAGGACCTATTTTGCTCCATTACAAAGCTCAGAGGATCCGATGGTTGTCCTGTTGGGAACAGGGTGAGACGTGTTCCCCTTCCCTCGTCTCTGCCTCTCCACGAGGGGAAGGAGCAAGTGAAACAGTCAGCTGCTAGGGAGGCTGCCATTAGAGGCGGAAGGCCTCCTGCTGCAGACGGAAACGTCTGGCCCAGGGGACCTGCAGCGGTGTCCTCCAGCTGTTCCTGCCCAGATGTGACTGACTCCCCACCCTGTCCAGTGTGGCAGACAGTGAAGCCACTGGGGGTTTTCGGCAGGTCTCATCTCATCTGGGCATGGCAGTGTCACCTAATCCAGCACCAGACTGTCCCCTCCCTGCCCCTCTCTCCCAGTAAGTAGCCAGGATGGAGCCTCTGAACTCAGCCCTCAAGTGCACTGGGCACTCCGTGTGTGTGTGTGTGTGTGTGTGTGTGTGTGTGTGTGACAATTCCAGTGCTTTGTGCAGTGCAGCCCTGTGGTGCACATTCGTAGTGCAGAGATCCGAGCTGTGGAGATAAGGCCTTCGGTTTCAATTTTGGCAAGTCCTGGCTCTGTTCGTGGGTTGTCAGCACCTTGGTCTCCCGATTGCCGATGTCCTGGGGAAAGGCCGACTTCCAGATAAAAACGGACTTCCTCCTCTGGTTGTCTTCTTCCTCCCCTTCCCCTCCCCGCCTCCCGCTCCTCTTCCCCCTCCAGGCGTCCCGTGGACTCTGCACACGTGGCTGGAGTCTCTGCGGATCGCCTTCCAGCAGCACCGCAGGCCTCTCATCCAGTGCTTGCTGAAGGAGTTCAAGACCATTCAGGAGGAGGAGTACACGGAGGAGCTGGTGACCCAAGGCCTACCCCTGATGTTTGAGATCCTGAAAGCCAGCAAGGTACGGAGGTGCTGCCGCAGAGAGCCAGGCCAATCTCAGATCCCAGGTCTCGGCGGCCCCTTAGCCTGACACTGCCCTTTGGCAGGACAGCTGCGGCCAAGGCCACTTGTGTCACAGGTGCCTCCAGCTGGCTGTGCTACGTGTGTGATTGTTTGGGAAGCAGCTGTTTTGCTGAACGTCTGTTACGTCCCAAGGCGCCTGGGCCTGGGCCAGTGTGATGTCTTCTAACTCAAGGACTTTGCTCTAATGCTGGGGACGACATCCACAGCAGCATATGGGGAAGTTTGAAAGGTGGTTCAGTTTGCACAGAGAGGTGTGAGTGTGGACAGAAGGGGAGGAGGGTGACTTCCCTAGGTGCTGACCCGGCACCAGGCCTGCATGGACAACAGGAATCAGGCAGGAAGAGGGCAGTGGGTGAGCTCCCTGGAAAACAGAGTGCAGAACCTGCGGTTTCCAGAAGGCAGGCCCTGGGGAAGGCCTTCAGGTGGACAGAGCCAGAGGAGCCTGGCTGGACACCCCCACTCCCAGCAGCCACGAAATGCCCCCTCCCGCACATCAGTCGGGCTCTTGGGCCTGACTTAGAAATCTGTCTTGGGTCCTGGGTTTGGCAATGCCAGGTAGACCCTGCAGTCCATGGCAGGGGCTGTGTGGCCCTGTCCTGTGTGATGATGGGAAACGTAAGGGATGAGCAGCCTGGATGCACCGTCCCCCACCAGCCCTCAAGGTCAGTGGGCCTGAGGCAAAGCACTGTGATCAAGGGAAGCACCAGGAAGAGCCACTCTGCCTACAAGGCTCTGAGGAGTGTGTCATCCACCATCCCATGCCCCCAGGGCTTATCGGTGAGCACAGGGCCAGTATAGCACAGTGGTTGGGGTCATGGACCCTGGAGCCAAACGTGAGGGGTTCAAATCCCAGCTGTGCTCTTTACTAGCCTTCTGACCCTACTCAAGGTACATCTTTCTCTCTGCCTCAGTTTCCCGATCTGTAAATGGGGGCAATATTTGTACAAACCTGCTCAGATGAATGTGAAATGAGTCTATACCCTAGTGCCCTTTGAATCACCCCCAAGTGTCTGTCCCATAAAGATGGGCTCTCCAGGGGAGGCGGCACCTCCAGGATTTCCCAAAAGCTATAAAGGCCAAAACACTGAACACTCCAGTGCAGCCCAGGCCCAGCCAGGATTGAAGGCCAACCTGTGCACAGGCCTGATTTCGCCTCCTCCCCTGGGAATGGTAATGCCCTATGAAAATTTCTCTCCCCGGAGCCTTGACTATCCTGCTTCACCAAGGGAATGGAGGTTTCCCAAACTCCTCTGACCTCAGAACCCTTTTACGATGAACCATCTCAAGACACAAATTAGAATTCCTTACGCTAAAATTCATATATTCTGTTGGACGATGTGCCCAGCACTACTCTCGGCATTTTATGAGGATTAACTCATTCAACCCTCACAAAGAAATGAAGGAAATGCTATTCTTATCCCCATTTAACAGACAGGGAAACTGAGGCGTGGAGAAGGTTACACAGTTGGACCCAGCTGGAACTGAGCTCTGTCGGTCAACTTCCAGGGCCAGCCCTCTCACCTCTTCGCCCCAAAACTGGCTCCGTGGAGCTCTGGGGTCCACAATGGAGCCTGTGAAGTCTCCAGGAAAACTGACCTGTGGCTGAAGGGGGCATGGGATCCCTCCTGGGCCGGGCTGATGGGCTGTGTGCCCACAGTCTGGAGGACACGTGGGCAGGCAGCAGGGGTGTCTCTCAGTGAGGAAGCAGCAGCCCGTCTGCTTCCAGAGCGTCTCGGGGCTCCTGGCCTCGGGTCCTAGCAAGTCCATTAGTTGTTCTCATGAGCATCGTCCTTAGCCCAGCGTCTCTGGGCCCCCTGCCGCTGGATCTGTGCTTGGTGTCCACACCCACTGAGTCCCCAAATCCCTGGGAGCAGGTGCTTCAGCTCTTAGAATAATGAGCCTTGGTGAGTCCTTGAAGAGCAAAACCCAAACTCCTCCTCCCCCTCCTCCAGCTCAAAAATAAATAAGTGGATCAAAGGGCCTTCGCCTGCACTTACCCAAGAAAACACTCTGGTGCAAGTGTAGCTGGTCTCTCCCCTTCCTGTGTTCTCTTGGGGGTTTTTGCTTGTTTGTTTGTTTGTTTGCCTTTTCTGTTTTTAACTTTGCCTCAGGCTATAGTAGGAATTCCAGAATTTTCTGAGGCATCCTGTGTATTTAGAAAACCCAACCTGTGGGGTTTTAAAGGAAATTTCACTTTGAGGTATGACAGCCCACAGAAACGTTCCCAGGCGGTAACTACAGAGCCTAGTCGGTCTTCACAAGGTGAAGCAGACCAAGAAGCAGAGCTCGCCTAGCGTCCCGCAGCCCTTCACCCCCACCCAGCCACCGTCCTGACTGTCAGCACCCACCTGACTATACTTCATTTTGCCTGGAACCAGGGCTTATTTGACCAGGAAAACTCATTAGAAAGGAAATAGTTCTCAAGAAGTATTTGAGATGCGTATGAGAATCTGGAGCCTGGGAAAGAGACTACCCTCAGCTCATGAATGGTGATGCCCTATAGCCCTTGAAAATCAGGCTGCATTTCTTTTTCCTGCAGAGATAATTCTAGAACAATGGTCAGAGGTCCAGGTCAGCCCCTGCGCCATTCAGGGTATAACTGGAGTTGTTCCCATGGAGGACATGAAGCTACCGGAGTTTCTACTGATGTGCAGAGGCTGGGAGCCCCAAGGGGGCATATGTGTGTAGGACCAGAGGGTCCAGGGATCTCTTGATAACAATTCAGCGTCTGAAATAAGGAAGTAGGGTGGGTCATGCAGTGGAAAGAGGTGAGGGGTCGCCAGTAGCATTGACAGCTACAGCTGGGACACAGGAAGAAGGAATGGCCTTTGCCAGATGGGGACCAGAGCCTGCTCCTTGGCAACTATACTTGTGTCTCAGACTGGAGGAGCCCGAGGTGGGGCACCAGGGTCCCTCCAGGAGGAATGGCACTTTGGGGTGGGGATGGTCCATGGCACCCCTGCTGGTGAAACGTGGTATTACACATCACACCCCAGGCGGACACTCCTTCGCTGTCCACCTGTTCTGCCTGAGTTCTGATGGAATGGTCTGCTTTTCACTGTTGAACTTGGAGAGTTCTTTACATAGCCAAGGTCCTAGCCTTTTGTCAGCTCTCTGGCCTGCACATATTTCCTCCCACCTGTATGCAGCTCCTCTTTCCTCCTGTGGTCCAGGTGGGCATCGATGGGTTATCTTCATTCGTCCACTTGGACACCTTCCTGGTCCTGGATATTATGGGTGATTTTCAGTGAAAACCAGGGTGTTTGCTGAGTCGCTGGATCTTCTGTGGAGCTTCTGCTCTTGCTGGCTCCTTGATTGCTCTGCAGGGAACAGTGGCTGCCAGGTGCAGTAGAAATCAGGTCCCACTCTCAGCCTCTGTGACACCCAAGGAAGAAGCTTTTTATTGATGGGGGGGGGCATTCTTGCTCCCCACGCGGTCTCTTCTGACACACCCCAACAGGAAGTGGGAGGGTTGCCTCCTTACTGCCAGGTGGGAGTGGAGTCCAGGCTCCCCCCGACCCTCCATGACACCACCTCAGTAGAGGTTTGGAGGTGCCTCCTTGTAGCCTGGAGAGCATGGCCCTCTGGGCTCCTCCTTGACTTCTGTTGGAAAGGGGGGACCCTGGTTTTTCCTGTTGTGTCTGGCAAGAGTTGAGCAGCTGCCGTCTAGAAGTTTCCCGTCTGGGTAGGTGGCCCCTCTGGGTAGGCTTTGGTTGAGGCCTTCTTGTTCTGTGCCCATTGGCATTTCTGAGTGGCCACTTCTTCAACATCAAGAATAGGACCTCTGTGGCAAAAAGGAATTCTGGGGACCTCGTCATTGTGTTACTCCCTCCGGTCCCAAGATCCCTAGCTGGTCTTCCTTCTTCCCTCCACTTCTGAGTCTTAGGATTCTTCTCATATATAACATCCAGGAGTTTCACTTTTACTTGTGTCCTTGTTCTGTTTTCTATTGCTATAACAGAATGCCTGAGACAGGGTGATTTATAAAGGAAAGAGGCTTATTTTGTATCACAGGTTTGCTTCAATTCTGTTCTAGGCACTGCTTCCTCACCCACTCCTCAAAAGGACCCTGTGAGGAATGTGGGTTTATTATTATGATCTCTATTTCAGAAGTCACAGACCTGGGGCTCGGCAGGAGCACCCACCCAGCAGAGCCAGGATCCTGACTCAGGCAGCCTGGCCCCAAAGCTCATGCTCTGCACTGAGAGCTCACCCCTTTGCTCCCTTTGCTCCCTTTTGGGGTTTTGTCTGCAGTGCGCACAGCTCACTGTGGAATGACAGCTTCATCCTCTTCAGTAACAAAAGCAGACACTGGTTTGCAGCCATGGAAACTGGTCATCCCAAGGTCATTTCTAGTCTGCTGAAGCCACAGACCCAGGAAGTCTGCATTGGAAAGAGCCTTGGAAATACTCTAGCCCGAGGCGTCCCCAGACCAGTCATCTGCACCCTGCTGTCAGGACTTTGCCCAGCGCTGGACAAAGTACCATAGGAAGCCTTAAGTAGATGAGATCATCACACCATTGATGATTGACGTGGTCTTTTAAACGAGATCAGCTTACTTTTCCCTTAAATGTCTTTTAAAAGGAAACATTATATTAGTACTGCAAATAGAGAGCTTTCCTCACCTGCCTGAACAGAAGGTGCCTATCAAAGTAAATGTGCGTCTGTCCCCCTGCAGGGCCTCCGGTGGCACCCTGGGGCTCGCTGCCTCCTGCTCTTTCCCAGGTGTGCAGCAGGGATGGGCAGCTGTGCCAAAGGTAGCCCGGTGTGTGTCTGCACGGATGAATCCCTGTCAGTGTCCCCAGGAAGTAGCCGTCACTGCACACTCCCTTGATTCTGAAACCCGGCCCTTTTCACGTTTTAGCATTTCTCAGTTTGAACTGGGTCTTTCAATGGATGTGTACATTTAATGAGCTGAGGTTTGGGGTGTTTTCCCCCCTCCTAAAATCTACCATTCATTTTGTGACATTTTAAAACCTTAAAAAATTGGGATTAGGTTCAACTGTGAGAAACTGCTGTCTTAGGGGTTCAAAACTGGTCAGACCTCGGCGCTTTCTTTGGTTCCTTCCAACGGTGCTCTGTGATGAGTTAATTCACTTAGCCCTCATAACGACCTCATAAACAGGTATTTTGAATCCACCGTGGAAGAGAACACCAAGGCCCAGAGATGCTGAGTGACTTCTGCAAGGTCACAGAGCTAGTGAGTGAGGAGCCAGGACTGGGACCCAGCCCCACATGGCCACTGTCTGTGTTTGTACCACCTCAGAGCCCCAGCTTGAGCCACCCACAGAGGACCTTCGGGATTAATCCTGGTGCTCCTTTTGAAAGAAATGTGTTGCTGCATCTTTACAGAAAAAGAGTGAAGGGTCAAGGAGAAAGTGGGAGGAGCCCCAGATCCACGGGAGGTCACCATGGTAACAAGGGTTAAGAATTCGTCTTCATCCCCCTTCAGTTTCCACGGGGCCGCATGCTTCCGAGTCCTAGGACCCAGGTTTACCCCAGGCACCCACCCAGCGATTCACACGAGACCTGAGTGGCAGGTACCCATCAGCATGCCCATAGCAACCGCTAACCACCTGCTGGGTCCTTGGGCCTGGCCAGACCCACCTGCCACCCTGCACCAGGGCAGGGCCCGTCCAACACTGAACCCTGTCTGCAAAGGCAGGTTGGTGCCTCTGGCTCAGGGAGCGTCTGGCCTGAAATCACTGTGCTCGCAGGTGCCACTCAGAGGAGAATGCAGGCAGGCAGGCGTCTGTCCCAACGCAGCCACCTCCACACGCCACGCCTGTCTCCAGAGGACAGTGACCTCAGGCTGGGCTCCTTCCTTTCTGCCACCTGCAGGGTCAGGTCCAGAGCTTAGCCTGGCCATGTCTGCACAGCGGTGCCCTGATACACCGGATGGCCACCCACTCATGCCCAGAGGAGCCCTCCTGAGCCCTCATCCATGTGGGGTGCCCAGCAACCACAGCGAATTCCACCTCTGGTCCCACGGCCTGGAGACGGAGTGTGGAAAGGACCTGGAGCAGACACCTCCACCAACACCAGTGACTCCAGGGCACAGTGGGAACAGCAGTGTCCAGGGCCTGTCACTTAGTAGGTGCTCAAGAAATAGTTGAAGGATAGATGGACGGATGGACGGACGGACGGATGGATCATAGCTGGGCACGTGTGAGAGAGCTCACGTTCCTTAAACCTTCGGGGATGAATGGAAAGAGCCCAGGAACTGCTGGGGTTCACCCTGGCCTCGGCCCTCCCTCTTTCCCTGTCTCTGCTGAACCTCGAGTTCTATCATTGCAAATATCCCCTGTCCTCAGATGTCCTTAAGAGACTTCGTTTTTCATGAAAGTTTTAGATTTACAGGAAAATTGATAAGATGGTGCCGAGTTCCGGTGGACCCTCCCCCCACTTCTCCCGTGATGAACAGCTCACATTAACGTGGCCCATTGGTTATAATTAATGACTTAACACTGATACATTATTACTAACTAAATTCCAAACTGTGCTCAGAGCTCCTTGATTTTTGCCAGTGTCTTTTCCGGCTCCGGGATCCCATCCCCGTCACCACCGTGCAGTAGGTTGCCACGTCTCCTTAGGTTTCTCTAGACTGAGATGGTTTTTCAGACTCTTGTTGCTTTTGATGCTTTTGTTGTTGTTTTTGGTACCAGGGATTGAACTGAGGTGTGCTATCCACTGAGTCACATCCCCAGCCTTTTTTTTTTTTTTTTTTTAATTTTGAGACAGGGTCTCACTAAGTTGCTTAGGGCCTCACTAAGTTGCTGAGGCTGGCTTTGAACTTGAGATCCTCCTGCCTCAGCCTCCTGAGCTGCTGGGATTATACGCGTGCATCACCACGGCCTCACAGTTTTGAGGAGTATCAATCAGTTCAGCATCTTGTAGTCTGACCCTCCAGTAAAACACATCCCAAGTTTTTTCTCAAGTTTAGACTGAAGTTCGGATTGGGATGGGGGGCACCCAGAGACACAGCGCCATTGTCATGGCATCCTGTGGGGGGCACAGCCCCTCAGTAGGCATTATGGCTTTGATGCTGCCCTTTCTCAGTGGTTGGGTAGCGTTTGTGGGTTCCTGTTCTGTGGATCCACTGCCCTACTGTACTCTTGGGATGAAGTCAGCGTGTGCAGCCCTTGTTTGAACAGGAGCGAGCTACACCTCTCCAACTGAAATGTCTGAACGTCATCCATTTGGGACAATCGTGGCCACCCCTCCAAGTTCCTTCCTCAGGTGACACAATCCATCTTGAGGTCAGAGAGAGAGGTCAGCCTGGGAGTTCCAGGGACAGGAGGGCCTGCCTTGGGGGCCCTAGTATGCTCAGTAAATACCTGTCAAATCCAGTCACCATCAAAACCACACACACAGACCCTCCCGCCAGGAGCCACCGCCGCTCGGGCCACCAGTCTCAGAAATGCATTTCCATTACTTCCCTCGAGGGGGGTAAAGGTGCCTCCCAGGGACAGCGGTCACACCGTCTGCACAAAGCACGTCTGCAGACGACAGGTCCTGTTGTCGTCCTAACCACCAAGCACTCCTCTGGCATGCTCCATGTGTCTGGCCCTCGGGGGTCTCAGAGGTGAGGAAATGTGGTCCGCCTGATGTGAACTTAGACCAGGGGTATTCCTGATCTTAGGGGCCAAGACCGCAGCTGTGTGTTACCTCGTGGTTTCTGTGGATCAGAAGTCTGGGGACAGTGTGACTCAGCAGACTTCTCTTCTTAGGGTCTCAAGGGCAAGGCCAAGGTGTTCCCAGGATCATGTTTCTTTCCAGAGACTGCGGGGAAGAGCTGCTTCCCCGCTCACTACGCTCCTTGTGGTTGTGAGACTGTGGTCCCCTGTCCTCCTAGAGTGGTGCCTGTCCCCCTTTCAGGCCGCCCTGTGGCCCCTCCACCTGACACCAGCAACAGACAGAGCCCTGGGACTCCCTCTGACCCCACCCCTCTGGGTCTTCTTCTGCCTGGATCTTTAAGGGCTCCTGTGGTTACACTGGGCTCACCCAGAGAGGCCAGGATACTCCCCCTGTTTTAAGGTTACCTGTCTGTCACGGCTTCGGTCTGAATGCTGTGCTTCCCCCAAGTTCCCGTGTTGACCCCCGAACCCTCAAGATGATGACACTGGGAAGGACTGCCTTTGGCAGCTGATTGGGATATAAGTGCCCTGATGAAAGAGGCCCCAGAGAGAAGTCCCACCCCTTCCACCGCAGGAGGACACCAGAGGGCCCTCACCACTCAGTGAATCTGCCCTCACGTTGACTTTTCGGCTTCTAGGACTGCAAGAAATAAATTTTTTGTTGTCAGGAGTATCCACCTTGAGGTGTTTTGTTATAGCTTCACAGACCAAGACAGCAGCTTTAATCACCCTGTGCGGTCCCTATTGCCTGTGTGGGGACCTCTTCATGGGTGAGGGGTGGCTCATGGTGCTCAGTGCCAGGGATCACAGCACTGTCTCCCATGGGGGCCGTAATTCTGCCTGCTGAAGTGCCACTCCATGCCCGTGCATGGGGCCCCATATGGAGTGTTAAAATGTGGATTCTCTCAGATGCCGCTGAGGCCGCTCTAGTAGCACATGGTGAACAACAAGGCTTCAGGCCAGAGAACCCTATTGTCAGCCCCCAGCGCAGGTCAGACTGCAGAGAGAACTGCAGCCCGTGAAACCCACGGTTCTCAAACTTATGGGGCTTCAGCAGCACCGGAAAATATGGATCACACAGCTCTCTGGAGCCCACTCTTGAGCCAGAAGGTCTGGGGTGAGATCCAGGAATTTATATTGCTACAAACTTTCGGCTGATGTTAATGCTGCTGGTCCAGGGGCCACACTTTGAGACCCAGTGCGTTCAGCCACGAGGCAGGCGGCCACTGCTTTGAGTGTTGAGTGAGAGGAGCGCCAGAAATCCTTTGGTTTTCAGGCATCCTCCTTGGAAGCAGTTTCTTTTTCCTTCCACTATGATCATACCTCTGCGAATCACATCTGAGGTGACATGGTGCCTTCTGCCGTCTAGCCGCTTTAACTGAAGGGTTTGGATTTTCTTTTCTTTGTATCCTTTTGTCTTGGGAGCACCATGAATTAGATCCAAGAATAGCTTGAATCCCTGGCATCACTAGCGGTCCCAAGCCCATCTTTTAAAATCCAAAATGTTATTTATTGTATTTTATTACAAAAGCAATATTCATCTGTCATACCAATAAAAAGAAAGGAAACAATCATAATCTCCCCCAAAGGCGACGGCTCGATTCCTCTAAGCCTTTTTGGGTGTTTTATATCCCCCTCCAGAAAAGAGAAAAGAAAGAAAAGAAAAAGAAAACACGGTACAAACTGTGTTGTAACCACTTTTTTTATTTAATATGTTGTTGTTTGTCAGATTTTTGTTACTGTAACAAAATACCTGAAACAAATTGATTTAAAAGAGGGAAGGTTTATTTGACTCACAGTTTCAGAGGTTCCAGGCCCTGCGTCAGTGGGCCCCATTCCGTCCAGGCCTGTGGCGAGGCAGCTCCTCATGGTAGGAGCCCATAACAGAGAAAGCTGCTCACCTCCTGGCAGCTGGGGAGCAAAGAGGGAGAGAGCAGAAGAGACCAAGCTCCCATAACCCCCTTGGGGGAGCATCCTCAATGACCTAAGAACCCCCCCCCCCATTTAAGTCCCATCTCAGAAGGGGCTTACTCACCCATCACCTCCCACTGGTGTCATGGCTGGGGACCATGACGATTTAACACACAGGCCTTTGGGAGACGCTTATCCAAACCATAGAAACCGTAAATATTTTTCTAACCGCTATTTCCACCCCCTTCCTTTCACCCTCCTTTGCCCAATAAAAAGCAGCTCACCGCTGTGAGTCCCTCTTGCCTCCTGCAAGCCTGCGGGTTGAGGGACACGGACGAACACAAAGGCTCCAAGTGGGAAGAGGCAAACCGCCAGGGCCCAGGGGGTCACAAAGCCGCCAAGCCCTGAGCCTTCAGTTGGCTGGAATTCGGGATCACAGAACTGACCCCTGCGCTTCTGCTTTTTTTTAGGATGTGATTTAAATGCCTCCTCCCAGACCTAGGAATGCTTCAGCCCCCAGAATCTAGCCCGTGAGGAAGCACCACTCAGGAACACTTGCCGTGTTCCTGGAGAGAACCCAGAGGGCTTCCGCTACTCGGGCCAATTCGCGGCTTCCAGAATTTAAGATTAATTGTAGAGGTGGATCCGAGATCAAAAACTTATTTCCTGTTCTCTGAACTGCAGACCCCTGCTCTCCCGGGGATAATAGAGGATCATGGCAAGAGCGAGGGATTTCACTAAAACTTCCCAAGCTTGCAGCAGAGAACTCACTAGAAACAGGGGACACACAGAGCCTGTGCCCACTCTCCAGGGGATTTCTCTCGGAACCTGCCAGGGGCAGGCTCCTCTCAGCCGGGGACACGCTCCTGTGGTCACAGGCCCCCGTCATGCCACTCCTCTCTCTCCACAGAATGAAGTGATCAGCCAGCAGCTCTGTGTCATCTTCACCCACTGCTACGGGCCATACCCCATCCCCAAGCTGACGGAGATCAAACGGAAGCAGACCTCGCGCTTGGGTGAGTAGCACCCTGAGGCCCGCCTGGGCGGCTCCTCCGTAATGCAGGGACAGGGAGCAAACACCACGATAAGAATAAAGGACACGGTGGCGCACGCCTCTAATCCCAGAGGCTCAGGAGGCTGAGGCAGGAGGATGGCAAGTTCAAAGCCAGCCTCAGTAACCCAGCAAGGCGCTAAGCAACTCAGTGAGATCCCGTCTCTCAATAAAATATTAAAAAGGGCTGGGGGTGTGGCTCAGTGGTTAAGCACCTCTGGGTTCAATCCCTGACCAAAAAAAAATGGGGGTGAGAGGTGTTTCCAGGGCAAATGAGATAGACGGAGAGCCAGGCGGATGGAGATGGGATCGACTCCCCATCAGGCATCGCTCTGGAGAATCTCCCTTGGGAATGTGGTCAAGGAGACTTCCCAGGGCCTGGCCTTCAACAGGTGGACTTTTGTCCCCTGGTCACAGACGTGGGGACAGCCGAGGTCTCCTGATCCACACGTGTCCCCCGCACAGTAGGCTGTGATAGAGGCCACGCTGCATGTGGTGACCCTGCCCCCCAAACTCCAAGTCCTCTAAGACCCTCCTCTTCCCTAGGGAGGAAGGAGCAGGGGACACTGAGGAGCCGGCTGTGTCCACTAGAAATCCTCCGTAGGGCAGAGGAGCGAGAAACGGCCCCCTCCACCTCACACACCCCCAAAGACACGAGGGGCACGTACCTGAGTTGAGGGGCTGCACGCTCCAGAATCCATGAAAGTCACTCCCTGGTCACTGCACTGGCCAGCGTGAGCCTGCACCTGACCTCCTCTGTCTATAGGAACCCTCAGGCCCACAAGGTGACCCAGCCCACATTGTGGCTGGAACTTGAAGCCAGCTCCGCCCAAAGCCGTCACTCCACCATTGTGCAGAGCCAGCTTCTGAGAATTGATAGGAGAAACCGTCCACCAGGCACTGGGCTCGATCAGAGGACCCGGGGCTGCTGTGGCCTGCGGGGAAGGCAGAGAAACACCCCGGGCTTCAAGGCCTGAAACCTGAAGCCACTTTTGTAAGGGTCTGTCCCCTTTCTTGCCTGGGACCTATAAAATATTAAAGAGAAAGGATTCCCTTTCCTGTAGATGCTGGGAACTTTCCTACCCCGCGTCCTTTTCCTGTGGCCAGGAGGGGACATTTGAGAGATGGAAGCATCTGAAAATTCTCCCCTGTAACTAGACCACTCATTGGCCAGGGTGTGAAAAGGCTGAGTTCCAAAGTATTTTCATTCCTGTCGTGAATGACTTGTTAAAGGTAAACGAGACGCAACTTTTTGCGAAAAAGAAAAATCGAGCAACTGAATCAAAGGTTTCCTATTTATCTTTACGTCTGTGCATGTGAGAAAACTGAGGTGTACCAGAGTGGCCAGGGTGTACCGGAGTTGCAGAAAACAGGTGCTGGTCAAATATTACCAGGGCACAAGTTGTAAAGATCAATTGAGTGAACAGATGTTAGACACTAAGGGTCGCATTCCCAGGACATGGGAACAATGTCTTATACCTTACAAAGTGTCCTCATTGGGGCCAGCATTTGCAAGGGCCACGTCAGTGACATGGCATAAAATCTGCTTTCCTGTGGCCACGGGGGGCGGGGTGGGGGGGAATGTTTTCTCCCAAATCTGCAGAGATTTCTCTTGCCAGCACTGAAAAGCACCCGGTTTTCAGCCCAAGCACTAGAATTCCAAGGTTAGCACCAAATGAAAAAGAAAAAAAAGGGGGGCAGATCCAAGAGGCTCAGAGCTCACAATAAGGGGGGAAAGGGGGGCATCTTAGAATCATTAACAAAGGAAATGTGATTCTGGAGTGGTTTGCATCCTTGAGACGGCATTGCAAGCTGGGGTCGTTAAAGGTCGCCAAATAGTCATTCTTTAGGGACCTGCTCTAAGGGAGAGGTAGGAATGATCAGTGACAAGGGTCTCCCCTGGCCTGGCTGCAAGCCCAGGCAGGTGATATCAAGGAGTGAAATGGGTTCTGTGGGCGAATGTGGGAGCACATGCCCCGTTTTTTTGCGGCACAGGGTCTTCCAGCCCTCCCAGTGGATTCTGGGAGAGAACGGTAAAGAGAGCTGGGGGTAGGAGAGACTTGCCAGTTGGGGAACAGGATGGGGGCTGGATGGAGATGAGCAATAGGTATGAATAGCGGCCAGACGCAGGTCGCTGAGAAGCAGGAGAACAGCCTTCCACGCTCATCTTCAGAGCAAGTGGAGGAATGAGGTTCAGTCACCTGAGGCCTCCCTGGGGCTTCTCTTCCCTTTACTGGGGTGGTTTCAAGATTTTGAGAGACTTTTTTAATTAAAAATTAAAAATTATAAAAGAAAGTGGGATTATAGCTGACTTCAACTTTTTTATGCTTTTTTGATATTTCTAAAGTAAGAATTTTATCCCACGTGGGAAGAGGTGACGTAGCCAAGTCCCCACAGAGACCAACAAGCGGGCACCCTGGGGACCTCCAGCTGGGGCAGCACAGGGACCCGGAAGGCTCCTCTCTGAGTGAGAAGAGCAGCAGGACTGTCCAGGAGGTCAGCGGAGCCTGGCACAGCGGCACCAAGGCAGGGCCCCAGCCCATCAGCCGGGGACCAACTGCTGAGGGGTCCGGAATACAGGGGCCTGGTCCCTGTCCTCCACCACCTGGGAGCCTCAGCCAGCCCAGGGAGGCCGCCAGCTTCCTTCCAGGACAGCTCTGTAAGCCCTGGGGAAGGCACATCAGTGACAAGCAGGGTCCTGGCTAGGAAGGGCCTGACATCCTCAGCACTGCTTCTAGAAGAAAGAGGGTCCCCGTCATCTTTCATTCATGCAGAAGATACTGAGCATCTACTGGAACGGTCCTGTTTGTGGACCCACCACCGACGGCCATTCCGGTCAGTTGATGCATTTCGTCCTCACTCCTGTCCTGGGATCTTGGCCTGTCGCCAGCATTACCCTTCCCACTTTATGGAGGGGGAAACTGAGGCACAGGTAGACGTATAACCCAGCCAAGGTCATGCAGCTGAGACTCTGGCTTCAGAGTCACTCTCTTCCTGAAGTCAGAATGACAGGGACAGACAGGGATCTGCTTTCCTGACGGGAGGCCCCAACAGGGGGGACACTGGCTCAGAGGGAGGAGCGGGGGAGTCAGGCTTGGTGGGCTGTCTGTGCTGACCCAGCAGGGAAGAGCCAGGCTGGGCGGGGCTGGAGAGAGGACGGTGACAGGGCCCAGGACGGTGGGGTGGAGAGGATGGAGGGAGACGGGGATTCGGAACGCTTGGGGGAGCACGGCAGCTGTTTGGGGAGGTTGTGGGTGGCCCTGCGAGAGGAAGCTGTCCTGTTGCCTTGGGTCCCTGGTTTAGGCAACTACTGGTGCCATTCTTAGGGACCAGAGCCACATGTTGCAGGGAGAATCTTTTCTTAGGTGAGTGGGGAACGTGGTGGCTGTTCAGACTGGGGAACTGGGCAGAGCCATCCCCAAAAAAATCTTCAAGGTCGGCCTTGGGATGCTGCCGTTCAGCCAACTATTAGGGGGTGACCTACTGCAACCCCTCTAGAGGTTAGGGTCACCTTAGTCTCACCTGCTTGAGGACTGACTCAGAGACTGGGGACAGGGGAGTTCCAGATCCCCAACAAGACACAGTGCTGGGCTGGGGACAGACTGGCACCTACAGGAGACTCGGGTCTGCATGGCTCAGGGACAGGTGAACTGGGGGAGGCCATCGGATCAGAGTGCCGAGTTCCAGTCCTGGCTTCCCCACGTGTCACTGGCTTGCACAGGTCATCGTACGCTCTGCGTGCTCAGCAGGCCAGCTGCCCGTGGGGTCGACGTGGACTCTGCCAGTTTGCACAGGGCCGGGCACACCAAGAGCTGCAACCCAGGAGTGCCTATGAGTTCCGTCATCTCTGTTATTATAAAAGATGATGACCGGGGACAGGCTCGTTTCTCACTGACCCTGGGAGAGAAGGACTGATCCTCAATCATCTGCAATCACAGGGTGTCGAGGGGCAGCTCAGTTGTGGGGGGACTGAGCCCAAGAAGAGGGAGTGGCACTCTCAGAGATGAGCAGGTGAACTCTGACTGCGGGTGGGTCTTCTCAGGGGAAGTACTAATTTTTAAGGGCAATTAAGATCTCCTGCGCCAGTCAGAATCTCAGTGCCCCGCGCCTTCCTCCGATGGATGCCGCCTCCTTTGGTCACTGTGGCCACCCATGGCCGTGGTCTCCCGCTGTGCTAACTTGTTCTTTCTGCAGGAAGAGTCCCAGCTTTCTTCACACTGAAGCCTTTCCCTCCTTTCTTGTTCTAGATCCTCATTTTCTTAACAATAAAGAAATGTCTGATGTCACCTTCCTGGTAGAAGGAAGACCATTTTATGCTCACAAAGTGCTGCTGTTCACAGCCTCCCCAAGGTACGTGTCGTCGGTTTTGCATGAAGCTCAATGAGGACTATGTTGCTATTTTGAAGTTCAATATCAGTGGTATCTGCTGGACTGACAGAGTGTCTTCTCCATATCAAGGATTCCAGGGTACAGGGTACCCCTTTGTGCAAACCAGAATGAGGCACCATGGGCAGAACTTTCTATGCAGAGCTCCTTCAGCCAGGTGCCCTTGTGCAGTGAACAACTGAGGCCCCTTACATAGCAGCCGCAAGAGACTCATCCTTTCTTAAGTGTCAGGGCACAGACTTAAGCCACCAAAATACAAAGGTTCTAATCCTCCTTTTCCTTAACTGTGGAGTTAACAGAGGATAGTATGTAGTAATAAAAGAAGAAATTGCCCACCCTCTCTGCTAGCTCCACCGTACTGCCCTTACTCCTACGGATTTCATGGAGTTGGGTTCTCACTTTAGAATCATAGTCCTGAGGTGGGAGGGGACACTGCGGACCCAGAAACAGAAGCCCCTTCGAAGGACTTTGCTAAGGGCTATGTGACCAGCACTCTATGGGTTACCCACAGCACGCTGGCATCTCCAGTGCCCCCAAAACCAAACACAAGTCCCCGATGTCCCCTTTGCAGACAACAAAAAGCACCCGTCCCTCGCGTAGCTCTTGTTTGTGACACCAGAGAAACTGGATGGATAGCGAAGTCAGTTTCTTGGTTTTGACGAAGGTTCAACAGCCACCTAAGATGTTAGCCCTGGGGGACAGGCCCTCGGCACCATCTATCTGCAGCTCTCCTATAAATCTATCAGTATTTCAAAATGAAAATATTAAAGAGAGAGGGAGGGACAGCCATTCCCAATGTCTTTTGCTGCAGTGTGTTCTGCTGACAGGGTCTCTACCTTCCAGGAGCTTATGGTTTAGGAAAGGCCAGGACAGAAAGTCCCCTGTAGGGAGACCCTGAGGGAGTCAGCAATATGCCAGGCTCCTTCAGAGGGCGCAGAGGGACAGGCAGGGGGCAAGCTGATCGTGCCCCGGGTGAGGGGGAGCCATGGCCACGCTCAGGAAGGGCCTGCAGTGGGTCCTGAAGGAAGACGGGGTTTTAAGGGCACCCATTCGTTTCCAATCACCAGGCCGAGAAAGGATGGACTAGTTCAAGACACTTCTTAGCTTCCGAGTTTTAGCTTCCAGTTTGGTGCTGATAGAATCCAGGGAGGGTTTAACTTTGAAGTCTCGGGCACTGTCCTCGCTGTATTTCAGAGCTGGGTGTAAAGGACTCCTGTCCTGAGCAGAGGAGGTCTTGCACCCCGGGGGTGTGCGTGTCTCTTGATCCTCCTTTGTGTCTTGCCAGGTTCAAAGCGCTCCTCTCCAGCAAGCCGGCCAACGACAGCCCCTGCATCGAGATCGGCTACGTCAAGTACCCCATCTTCCAGGTGAGCCCTCAGGTGGCCTGGAACCCTGTGCTGGTGGCGCAGAGCCCACACGGTCGCCTTCTTCCCCCAGCCTGGGGGTCTGCCGTTGGAGAAGCCCCCGCAGAGAGCTGACCGCTTCCAGCGCTCTGGGCTCCTGCCCACTTAGCCTCCAGCAGCCCACGGGCACCTGCCTTTCCCACGGAGCTGGAGGCTGGGGACACAGAGCTAAGGGACACCCTCTCCCAGAGACTCACCGTCTAGAGGGGGTGACTGAGCAATTAGTACGTGAGAGATGGGGGTGACCAACGTGCTGTGGCCACTCAGGCAGGACAGTTGGGGAGGCCTCTCAGATGAGTCCTCAGGGCTGAAGGATCAAAGGCCAAGGGACAGCTGGGGAGCTCAGGAAGAAGGCTGAGCTCAAGAAAGAGGGTTAGAGCGAGGAGAACTGCAGGCCCGACGTGCCCGCGTGGTGGCTGAGCAAAGCGTGATCGGGAACCCGCGGGCTTTTAGGAACCCAGGGTCGTTTGAACCTGAGTCTGAACCCAGCAGAAGCAGGAAAGGAGCTCGGTGCCGTGGGCAGTGGCTGGGCCTGTGGCTTTGAGGCGCACAGCAGCCGCTTCCCTTCCCCTCCCTCCTGGTGCCTGGTTCCTAAGCCTCCTGTCCTGCAGCCAGGAGGGACCCATGCCCCCAGTTCCTTCAGAGCCGGATTTCCAGAGCTCCGAGTCCCACTGGGGCACCAGGAGGCTGGCTGGCTCCTTACTGCCACACAGGCCAGGCCTGCAGGGAGACCAGGGTCCCCACACTGTCTTCCCCCAGGGTGGCTGGGGATGGGGTTCACAGAACTCCTCAGAGGCACCTGGTTCCTCCAGCTCAATTCAGGAAGGATGACCCTGGAGAGAGTCCGCTGTGGGGAAGACTCAGGCCTCCCCGGAAGCCTGCTCTTCTAGAAGGGCTGGTGGGCGTTCAGAAAGCAGGAGGCAGGACTGACCATGAGCAAGGTCATGAGGAGGAGGTCCTGACCTGGGTCTTGAATGACAGGGCCACACTCCAGGAGGCCCCTGTTTGAAACCTGTGCCCCCGTCACCGTAGCATGCACCTATAATCCCAGCTATTTAGGAGGTTGAGGCAGGAGGATTGTGAGTTCAAGGCCAGCCTCAGCAACTCTGCAAGACCCTGTCTCAAAATTAAAAAAATAATAATAATAAAATAAAACAGGCTGAGGATGTAGATCAGAAGTGAAGCATTCCTAGGTTCAATCCCAGTACCAAAAAAAAAAAAATAAGTTAAAATCAGTGCCCCTTGTGTGAGCTTGAACAAATCATCCAATCTTTCTGAGCCTCAGTTTCCTCATCTGGCTAAGGGGAGAGAGGGAGAGCTAAACCAAGGCTCAAAGTGGAAAGCTGAGGGGTGTGTTTGAGGAAAAGTGACCATCAGTCCATTCACTCTGTGCCATTACAGTGTATGGGAGGCTAACGATGCATTGAGACCACACAGTGTGGGAACAAGGAGAGCCAAATGGCGGCTCCTCCCTCCACCACTGAGGCCCAGATCCTGCTGTGGGGAGGACCACTAAGAAGGCACCATGCCTCACACTAGCCCCAAAGCTTGCTGCTGAGGAGCCTGAATTTCCACCATTAGAGATGCACTCCTTGGTGATGATTGAAACTTCAAAATAAAGAACCCTCCCTGAATAACCAAAACAAAACACTCTAAACCTCTTTTTAAAAAAACACCAAGGGATTTAACCCAGGGGTGCTTTACCACTGAACTATATCCCCAGCCTTTTTGGGTTTTTTTGTTTTGTTTTTGTTTTTTTTTGAGACAGGGTCTCACTAAGTTATTGAGGACTTCACCAAATTGCTGTGACTGGCCTTGAATTTGCAGTCCTCCTGTCTCAGCCTCCCTAGTCACTTGACATATTAGTCATTGCCACCTCTGTGTCTTGGGTTCTGGAAGAGATTCGAATCCCTTGCAGAGATCAAATAAGACAATGTGAGAAGACATCCACCTTGCACAATGGGCACATTGTGGCAATCTTCAAGTGGGTGGTCTTCTAAGCTGCAACTGATATTATCACCTCCCTGCTATGCTCAAGACACAGGAAGTGTCTCCCACTAACGTGGAGGAGGTTGGGGATCAGAGAAGACACCGGAGCCTTCAGGTGGGCTGGGAATGGGCACAGTCCAGGCATCCGCATGCCCTGTTCCCCTCTCCCAGGCTGAGGGCTACTGAGAGCAAAGCAGCCGCAGCCCCGTCCTGAATGACAGCTGGTGGATTTGGAAGCTGCCAGGAGATCATTGCTTTGCCTTAGGGTTCGGGGTGAGCAGCATGAAGTCACACTTCAGGAGCTCTGTGAGGGCCTGGCCTCTGCCCACATGGGTTCTCGGGCATATTATTCCTGGCATTTCTACAGATGAAGAAATTGAGACCCAGAGAACTTCAAGAATGTGCCCAAAGTCTCAGTCCTAATAATAACAGACAGAGCCAGGATCTGAACCCAGTCTGTCCAGTAGGAACCTTGTTCGGGAGCATCTTCTCTAAATAGGAGTCGTGATTAGAAGGACAGTTTCCCTTCCTGAGCTTTAACCAGGTGTGAGGCTTGAAGCCTGCTTCTCAGCCTCAGCTGGCCCAGTGGAACTCCCAGGAAGCTCTGAAAATCGCCAGGGAAGACCCCGGCTATTCTCGAGACCTGTTAAGTCAGCACCACAGGGTGGGGCCCAGCATCCGCATGAAGCCTCTCCCCCTCCCATCTCCCCATGGCAGCCCAGGTGGAGAACCAGTGCTCTGAGGTACACCATGCTCTTGTACATCAGCAGGTGTCTGAACCACCTGGGGACAGGTAGGAGACTTGTGAAAACACAGAAGTCATGTTGAATGCAGGCACCTGGGCCGCCCCCCACCCCAGCTGATTCTGCAGACATAAGAATTCACATTTCTAACAAGAACCCTGGGGGGTGCTGCTGGGCTGACCCTGGAACCGCTCTGTGAGGGAGCTCTTTCACGCTGCCCCCTCCTGGCACTCTGTGGGGTTTTCTTCCCTTCCTCCCCTCTGGGAGGGCCCAGGCCCTCCTTAGAGCCGCCCAGCCCTGCAGGAGAATCTGACAGCCATCAGAGTTTGGAGCTTGAGCTGCAGGCATAAGAACGTGCGCTTCCCCAGCTCTCCAGGTGCTCGTGAAAGGGCCACTGCTACCATTAAGCCTGGGACTAATTGGGGAGGTTCCTGGAATAAGAAACTGGCTCATAGTAGACGCTCAATAAATATTCGTGGAGCGGATCCACTGAATAAGAGCCCTGCGTGGGAACGGACCGCCTGAGCAGAGTCACAGGCCTGTAATTGCTTTCACTGGGGATGGTTTCCTGGCCACATTAGCCTCAAGTTACTGTAATGGGAAAGGACAACTTAACAGGCTCTGGGGACTCGTCCCTGGGCAGGCCCCTTCCCCATAAAAGAAGAAAAGCCTCATGTGGCTTGAAATAGGTGGAGGAAGGCTGCATGCAATCCGGAGGGAGGCCTCCTGGGGCCTGTGCACTTCATTCCATGTTGGTAGAAGTTTAGCAAATGAGCCAGCTTTGGGTTCCACCCCCCCAACCCCGCCCCCCCAGATTGTTTAACATCACGCAGGCAAGATCCCAGCAGCTGAGGCTGCACCTGGAAGCCTGGGCCTCTGCGAGGCTGTGAATACCATTCTGCTCCTGCTTCCTGCAGGTTGGCTGCTGCCAAGAAAAACAAGTCCATAAATAAGCCCCGCTGCCTAATAAGGGTGCATTTCACCTCTGCAGAAGGCTTGTGCTGTCAGCGGCTGGCGGTGGCCTGGGACAGCCCAATTTAAATTCCATTAGCCCCAGGACCTCCAGCCGCTAAGGAGAGCATTTCAAGTCCGTGGCTCAACCTTGACTAAATGAGATAACAGGATACAGAAGTGCTTTGTAAACGAAGAGGCCCTCCATTTAGCATGGAGGGCTGGGGTCGGATATCACTGTTATGCTGCTTATTATTGTTGTTTGGGCCTGTGTGAAAGAGAGGTGCTCAGGGAATGCAAAATTGATCTAGTAAGGCCAAGATCCCAGCGTTGGCCGACGTGGTCTTGTGGATGCTTATGAGCCATCAGGGTGGAAGAAGGGAAGGTGAACCGTGCCGTGTTATTTCACAAGGTCCTGCTGCCACCAACTCTGTCAAAAGCCTGGCGTCAGTACTTCCCAAACACAAAAGAGGCAGGGGAAGTTCTGTGTTTATGGATAGGGAATAGGGGAGGGAGGGAAAGGGAGGGAGGATCGGAGGAGTAAGGATAGTGGAAGGAGACGGTCATCATGATACAAAACTCATGAATGAAGATGTGAGTTTGGTGTCAACATACCATGAATGCACTGTGCTCCTTAAATGGTGGCCCGAGGGTCCTGACCCAGGGAACTCGTTCTGTCCTCATCATGACCCCGTGAGGCGGGCAATCTCACCCCCACTTTACAGAGATGAGCCAAGTTCAGGCTTAGCTTGGCCCTGCTCGTGGACGTGCCCCAGGGGCTGGGAGCCACAGATTTCAGTGTGCCGCTCAGGAAGACTCTTTCCAAGTGGGCCTTCCCGCGCGAGGCAGTGGGTGGACGTCCCGGAGTGGACGTGCCTGGACAGCTTACTGATGTGCCGTGTGACAATGCTGGCTCACCGTGTCCTCTCTCCCTTCCAGTTGGTCATGCAGTATCTCTACTACGGAGGCCCAGAGTCACTTCTCATTAAAAACAACGAGATCATGGAGGTAAGGAGCCCACGTGCCCTTGACCCCCTGGGCTCCCCTGGGATGGGGGGAAAGCCACCTCAGCAGCCTCTCAGGACTACACTGGGTGAAGGCCTTGAACTGCTAGTCCCCCAAGGGGGCCCTTCCGGTTGCCCTCAGTGAACCCCGGTGGTAACTGTCACCAAGAAGTCGGGGGTAGCCCCAGCCTGGCCCAGCTGGGGCTCCAACAGCATCATCAGAAAATGTCCTGGGCGATATCTTCTCCCTTGTCATTGGTAAAAGAATCACATCCACCGAAACATCCCTCAATCCCAGGCTGTCCCCCTCCCAGGAGGCAGAAGCCAAGGCAGAGCGCCGATCCCTGCCGGCTGTCCCCCTCCAGGGTCCCTGTTCCTGCCCCCTCTGTCCAAGGCTGAGAGCGCCCCCTGCTCCTTTCCAGATGTGGAGCCCAAATCAATCTCCCCAATCAACGATGGGAGTCTCCAGAAGCCAAAACTCACTGCCGTGATCCTGAGCAAAAGAGCCAGACCCCACGGTGGGTCAGCCATGGACACGGGGCCAGATTGGGACTGCATTCAGGCACTGCCACTCCTGAGCTATGTGACCTTGGATAGGTTATTTGGCCTCTCTGAGCCTCGGTTTCCTTGCCTGTAAAACAGCAGTAGAGTAGCTAGCCCACTGGATTTCCTAGAGGAGTCTAAAAGCATCTGTTTTTCAGTTGCTGGGCACAAATGCCACGTCCTTTTCTTCTTGCTCTTTCCTCCCTGCCTCACTGCCCTCCTCCCAGACACACAGCGACTCCCTGGTTTCTCTGGACCCCTCCTCTGATACTTCTCACCCATCTCAGGTGACAGGCTGAGGACCAGGTGACAGGCTGAGGACACAGGCTCGTTTTTAAGCCTTTTTTCTTTTTAATTACTTTAAGATCAAAATAATAAATGCTTTTAAAATTTTTCATTTACTCTAAAGGACATAGATGCACATCCAGCTGAAGAGGTCCACAGAGCAGGATGGGGAAGGGTCCCAAGCCCAGGAGCATCTGTCCCCACAGAGCTGGGGGTACCCCTTTCCAGCGCGGGGCTGTGTTTGCCAACCAGGATGGTCTCTGAGCCCGGTCCGTTGGGGATTTTTTGGAGGCAAATGCGTGTGCCTTTAAACTGTTCAGACCACAGACCATGCAAGAGGATTGTAATGAAAATGCAGCCCCCGCCCCGCCCTGCCATGTTGACATCCATGGCTTAAGTGACACCACTCACCCTTATTTCTGGACATCTCTTAGGCATTCCGGGCTGCACGGGGCTCCCTGCCCCCCCCCTCCTCCATCCTCCCCATGGAGAGCTCTGTCACTCTGTCTGGTTCCTCTGGTGTCACTTTCTATAGGGACAGCTTTATTTCCGGTCTCTCCCAACACTTCTGTGGCAGGTGCTTGTCCTGGGGTCTCCGTATCTTCTCGTGGTTTCTCTCCCCCCCACCCCACCCCCGACCTCTGACCTTCTCGTGGTTTTAGCTTCTGTCTGCCGCGAAGTTTTTCCAGCTGGAGGCTCTGCAGCGGCACTGCGAGATCATCTGTGCCAAAAGCATCAACACTGACAACTGCGTGGACATCTACAACCACGCCAAGGTGAGCCACCCTGCCCTGCCCGTCCCTAGTAACCACCTGCTGCTTCTGGTCTCTGTGAAATTGACTACTCCAAGGACCTCACAGAAGTGGAAATATATAAAATGCGTCCTTTTGTGACTAGTTTATTCTACTCAGCACAACATCACCCCAGGAACTCACCCCAGTCCCCCCTTCAGGGAGGAGCTCCAAGGGTCCAGCAAAGGGTGGAGAGTCAGGGCTGCTTCTGCAGACAGCCCAGCGCATCTCCGAGGCGTAACGACCCCGCTTCTCTCTGCCCCCCACAGTTCCTTGGAGTCACAGAGCTCTCTGCATACTGTGAAGGCTACTTCCTCAAAAACATGATGGTCCTCATCGAAAATGAAGCATTCAAGCAGCTCCTATATGACAAAAATGGCGAAGGAACGGGCCAGGATGTGCTCCAGGACTTGCAGAGGACGTTGGCCATCAGGATTCAGTCCATCCACTTGTCGTCTTCCAAAGGTTCCATCGTATGAACCCCCAGCAGAGCGAGGGCTTCCCGGGTCCTTTCCGATTCTCCTGCTGCAAAGGCTTCCCACGGACACGTCCCAATTCCACCTGGCGTCTGTTTTTGGCTGAGCCAAGGAGCTGCCCCAACTGCCAGCTTCTCTTGAACAAGCAAACTCGGCTCCCACGCGCTCCAGTTGAAACCCAGAGACGTTCCCTGGCAGGCAGATCCAACCCCGGCGGGGTCCAGAGCTTGAAGGTCACCATGGGGCGGCCAAGCCAACTCCAACCTGGAGACCCCTGTCAAATGAATGGATTGAGGCCGAAAAGCCTTTGGGGTTCTGACTGACAGCTGGAGGACCTACTAATGGTACCAATTCCGACGAGCCTGGTATTAGATGTTCAAGACCTGGGTAGCCGCATCTGGGCGGCTGTCAATCATGGTAGCTAATCAGTGAGGCTGTTACCCATAATGAGGAAATCATCTGGCCAGTTTTTAGGGGCGGGAACTTTTTTAAAATGTTCATAATATAACAAAAACAGGGCAGTCTTGTCGTTTCAAATATATTTCTAAAAGCTTAACAGTTCATTTTTAACTGAATTGTGTTTAGGGAATCTATGTTTCAAGATTACTGTCTTCCTTTTTTTCTTAAAGCAGTGAAGTCGCAGGTCCACACTGCATCTGACAAATTATTGCTGATATTCTACACAAGGTGAGATCCTCTTGCCTTAGTGCTCATGGTTACACAAAAGAGGTGCACTGCCAATAATTATCTCTAATCCAATAGTTGAAAACAACCTGCATGCTAATCGTGGTTTCGGGGTGAGAATAGAACACCCCCACATAACAAGACATGCATTTGCATGGACCCAAACCTGTACCATGTTATGTTTTGTGCTTCCCTTTTTCGGCAAGGTCAAAGTGTTCCACCACTTCTTGCTAAAAGTCCACTTGGTGAAACTAACATATCCATTTCTTCTCCTGATTATGAATGATTCTGGGGTGCTTTTGCAAAAATGTGTTCTTAGATGATGCTGGATGGGGGGTGGGGGGAGCACGTCAGAAAATTTATTAATCCCAGAGCTTTCTCTGTATTCTCAGAAGATGTTAATAGTTTGTTATAGCCAGAGAGTATGACTATGTTAGATTATTTTTAAAGACCAAACATGTATGATAGAGTGGATACTTTCTGTATTCTGAGAGTGTACAGTATAGGGTTATCTATAATGAAAGTTTATATAGAAGGGTTCCGTTTGCTCTGCCATATATTATATATATACGAATATATATATATATAAGCAAAAGAGATTGGTGAAGTGCCACAATATTCCAAATAATTTTTGAGTTGCGGCCTTTTTTCTCATTCTTTGGTTGAAAAACCTAGGTACAAGCACTTAAAACTAAGAGAAGACTTTTTCCCTTTGGGATGGCAAAGTTTTATCAATAAAACTATTTCCTAGCATGCCCTTGGGAAGTTGCGCCAGAACCTAGATTCTAATGGAGCCGCTGTCTGTCTTCCTGTTTGCTCCCTGAGCCTTTGATCGGAGCACCAGTGTCAAGTCTGCTTCAGGCCACCTGTGTCTACAGCACTGGCTCCTCTGTGACACACACACACACCTAAGGCCTGTCTCCCACATGGTCATCTGCAGACCTCCCCAGCCCTTCCATCCACGGAGGAAGGAAACAGCTACCGGAGGAGAAGGCCACGTCACAGATACGCAGTGTGTGCACACCTGCTGCCTCTGCCTTCAGAGAGACGGTGGGGACATCCCTCCGCCTCAGCTGACCCCTCTGTGAATGTCTGCTGCTAGTTCAGGGTCCCCAGGCATTGATCTGTACCTTGGCAACTCCCACCAGGGCTTCTGTTAGTTTGGTGTGCTTTCTCTGTCATTAAAAGAAATGATTTTCCCAAGCCTGGCGTCATTTATATGGTACACGTGAGCTTTTTACCCAACAGTTGAAGCCTGAGAACTTCCTCAGTTAAGATTGGAAAATATGACTGGGCAGAATATCGAGGGGCCTGGAGAGACTAGATAGAAGGCGGCTGCCCATGTTGCTGGTGGGGGCAGGGGGCTGACTGGCTCCAGGGCCCAAGGTCTGCTTCTGGGTAATGGCCTGGGGTTTCCTTCCCATCAGGCAGAGGGGCTACGGGTACGGCCACCTGGGCCACTGCAGGGGTACTGTTGCCCACTGTGGGGCCCTTGTTCTGCCTGTCCCTCCCGTATCTTGATGACACTTTGGGGGGATGGAGGGACAAAGAAAGACAAGCCACCTCAACATCATATACCCCCACTGAGGACGGCATAAGCTGATGCCACTGGACGGGGTGGGGGCCTGGGGTACAGGAGGGACACACAGCTTTATTCTTAAGTGTCTTCCTCCTGAGGTCAATCCTGGTCCCCAGGTGTTCTGTCTGGTTCCTGGCCCCACCTGAGTCTTACCTAGTCCCCTGGCTAGGCCACGAAGGCCCACCAGAAGCTGGGGAGAAGCCAGGCTATCCAAGGACACTGAGCCATGCAGAGCTGGCTGGTGCAGAGCTGACCCCACCCCTACCCGGCAAAGCAGCCCAGATCTGTTTCTTCTTTAAGAAGCAACCAAGTGCCACAGGCCAGAACTCTGAGTCAGGCCAGGAGAACAGAAGGTCGATTTATTTCTGACAGTGCACCACCCTCTGCCCAGCCTCGGGTGAGCAAGCGTTTGATCCGTTCCTTTCAGGAAGATGGAGTGCGTGCCGGGGCATTTGACTTTTACTGTCTGATGGGCGGCTTTGTCTTTGGGGCCACAGCAGAGCCTGTCCAAGGGCTCCTTAGCATCTGGGAGGTAGGGAGGCAGGGAGCCCTGCCTGCCATGAGCCCCCTCCACCCCGCTATTTGCAGCGGGACCCTAGAAACAGTGGATGTGTGTAGCTGGCCAAATAAACCCCAAGGCCCGACTCGACTCGGCTTCTGTGCCCACACCAGAAGCAATGCTCTTGTGCATGCTGCCTGAACACCCATCGTCCGTTCTACTCAACAGGGGACACCTCACCACCAACAGAACAGGGAACGAGTGCCCCTCACGGAGGCCCCCACAGGAGGGCAGTGGGACAAAGGACCCCAGAGATCCCCACCCCTGAGACTCCATTGGAGTTCTGTGTTCTGAGTTTGGATGTCACACGGCTATTTCCTATAAAGCTCCAGGCAAAAAGAAAAATGTTCCTCCTGCTGGGGTGGGGGGGGTCCAGACCTTTTATCACAGGGTTAGGGTTAGGGTTAGGGTTAGGGTTAGGGTTAGAGTTAGGGATCTTATTAACCCCAGGATGTTCGAGGATTTCACTAGTCACAGGGTCTCTGTCTTCAGAATTCAGTGCTCACCTCTCTCTACCCCACCTTGCATGGGCCACCTGGAGTCACAGATAAAGGTGGCAGAAGTACCGCCTCCCACCATCTATCTCTATCTTATCTCCCTTTCCAGCTGACCCCTAGCAACCCTTTTCCTGGGTCCCTCCACTTGGGAGCCCATTCAGGAAGATAAGTCCAGAGGAGACCAAGTCCAAGTGCCTAGCCATGGACTCCAACCCAAGCCTGTTCCCAGCTCTTCAGCCCCAGACTAGCTTTGAGACAGACACGGGACAAGTTACTCATCTAATTTGCATTTTCTTCTTGAAAACTTGGGTTTAACTCTCATAACTCGTTAACAGGGCATTGAGACGGTTAAAGGAGGCATTTTGCATGAGTCCTGCACTGTTAGTAACAGAGAAAAGTTATTTCCAAGCTTCTAAGGCTGAGAAGAGAGAAGGAGAAAAATGCCAATTCACACCAGGAAAGGAAGGTTAATGATTTTTGCCTTTTGATTCTAGAACTTTCTGTAAGAGCACTTCCTGCGACAGTTTGGGATCCTAGGAATTTGCTTCTTATTCCAGAAGAATGGGAAAATTCCCCCAAAACTGGGCTCTTTGGTAATTCTTCCCTGGAACAGTGCCCCACCCAAGGTCATCTCTCCAGAAATGTTTAAAACACCTGAAGCCAAGTTCAACTGGTTTTGCTTTCTTGTAAATATGGTATTTCCTAAATATTAGCATTGCGGGGAGGGGGGGGGATGAGCTCTTGGAAACTCCCTGTGGGCTCAGGAATGTGACTCAGGTGACACAAGACCTCCCTGCTGTAGGTGGAAGATCTGAGGCCCCTCCAATGGCCAAATACCAGAACCAGCTCTTAATCAGGGCTTGAGGCTTAGGTTCTGCAGAGAGAAGGCAGTCACCGCCCCAGAAGCAACCCTACTGCATGTCAACTCCAGGAAACCTGGGACAGCTGCCCTCATCAGCCTGTCCTGCCACGCAAGCATGTGGACACTGACCCCACCCCACCACCCAGAGGCATCCTGATGAAGCTCTCACCTCCTTTCCCCCCAGACCCACCAGCCCCCCCCCCAACAGAGCAGCTCGTGCCTGCGGACAGTGCCACTGCAAAGGGAAGCGGGTGTGAGCCTATTTTTCACCCCCTTTAAAAATAACCCAGCAGATTTGGAACTTCCTGCTTGAGAGGAAAAGAAAATAGAACTCTGTGCCCCGTAATCACAGCGCACTTTAGCTCCCGTTCCTGATGAGCAGTCAGATAGCGCCAGGATTAGCTCTGAATTTGAAAAGACAATCTGTCACTGTGAATAGGCAATTAAAAGAGATGCCCTGGCCCTGCCGCTTCCTGCCGCTGCTCCTCCGAGCTGACTTCTGGATGAGTCCGGAATGTTAATGCCGCCTCCAACCTCTGAGATGAGGGGCTGCCAAGGGTGGAGGCTGGTGGCCATGAGGGTCCTGAGGCCATGGTGGCCTGCTCCTGCCCCCTGCTGCCTGGGTGACCTTGGCCAGCCCTCTCCTCCCTTCTGCACCCGATTCCTCAGCTGATGATCTGACGGGGACATGCCACCCTCCCCTTACCACACTCACATAGGGGCCTTGTGATAGCACCAGGTAACGGGTAGAGAAAGGGACCTCAACCTTCAGGAGAACAGGCTTCCAACACGAGAGCAGATAGAAGCCTCAGAACAGGCTCCGAGGCCATCCTACTCTAAAGATCGTAGCTCACTAGATCATGGCCACAATGCTTCTCTCTCTCTCTCTCTCTCTCTCTCTCTCATGTTAATATTTTTTTAGTTGTAGATGGACACAATATCTTTATTTTATTTGTTTTTATTTTTATGTGGTGCTGGGGGATCGAACCCAGTGCCTCACGCATGCTAAGCAAGCGCTCTGCCACTGAGCCACAACTCCTCCAGCCCGGGGTCACTTTTTATTTTGAAATAGTTACAGATTTAACAGGAGGCTGCAGGTAACACAGAGGAGTCCTGTGCATCTCACCCAGTGCCCCTGGGGGTGGCGTCTTATGTGGGTCTAGCACAGTATCAAAACCAGGAAGCCGACATGGGTACAGTGTGGACCCTCTGACGGCACATGCAGACTTGTGTAGGCACCACCACAAGCACTACTCCATCAGCAGAAAATCTGCCTCCCTCACCCCTTCCTCCAGGTACTGTAGCCCCTACAGTGGCAGCCACTCATCTGTTTGCCATTTCAAGAATGTGGCATAAAAGGAACCATACAGCAAGTCACCTTTCAGGACTGGCTTTTTCCCACCCAGCCTAATGCTCTTGAGATCCAGCTGAGGGGGCTACATATAACAATTGTTCATTCCTTTTCATTGCTGAGTAGTATTCCCTGGAGTCCCCTCTCATTCTCTCACTTCCTCTCAGTCTCTGCAATGCTGGGGATGGGGGCCTGGAGAATGCTAGCCAACTGCTCTACCACTGAGCTACAGCCACTTAAATGAACACAGGAGCATGTCAAAAAGGGTGGCAGAGAGATCTCTCAACTCTGGCAGCCAAGTCTCTTAGCCATCACTTTTGGAAAACAATCATCTCCTGAGCACTAAACACGGGCTCTTCCTCATCCTATAAAAAGCACTCGTAGGTAACACTGTTCCGTGATGTTAGTTCAGTACATCTGAGTCGATGATAGGTCCCTGAGGTCCATCAGTCCACCTGGGCTAAATGGCCTTCAGCTCTGCGACAAGGTCCTTCTATGGTCCATTGACTTTCAGACATCTGGCTGATGGTGTCAGGTGGTGTTTTCAAACTTACTCTGCATACAAAGCCCTGAGGATCCTGTGAAACGTGAGACCCGATGACTGGGCCTGGGTTGGGGTTTAATCATCCGGGAGCCACGGCTACTGCAGCTGTCCAGGGACCACCCTTTGAGTAGCAAAGGTATTAAAAAAAAAAAGAGAGAGAGATCAGAAATTGACCTCTGCTGTCAGACCCAGCTGCAGCTTCTGTGCTGTCTCCTGGCCTTCCTAGAATCTCCACCTGGAAGGTTGTTAGGACGTGGACAGTCAAGACATGTTAGCAGTACATCCAAGAAAACCGCTGGCCATCCTAGTTTGCAGGGCGAGGATTCAGTCTGTGTTAAGCCTAAGGAACTACTTACACCTAACCTGCTTCTCCCTTCCCTTTCCCTGGTCTGCCACTGGTCTACATGAGACTTATCATTTCACAGGTACACACAGACGCCCTTGTCCACGTAAGGGACCCGCCTCTGCTGTGGCATTAAGCGCCCACCTCTCTGTCCCTCTTGTATTTGTCCTTGCCTCTGGGTTGGCAGCAGAAGACTCTTGTTTAAGACTCTGTTGGGAAGCTTCCTTGTGCCCTCCCGAGAGCCCCTGGGAGTGGGAGGGAAGACCAGGAGGGGAAGAATCAGAGATGCTGTCCCTCCCTCGTCATGTCCACCGTGGAGAGGGCTGAGTGACGCATCTGGTTCAAAATGGCTGAGGATGACCTTGAGCTTGTCAGTTGTGTGCTGTGGGGGATGAATCAGTGGGGAAGAAGAAAAGTGGCAGGTTTGATCCCTAATGCCTCATTACTTCCTTTCCTTGTCAAGGGAAGGGCTTCAAAGGAATCACTCTTCATGCATTAAAGATGGTGTCTGAGCGGGGAGCGGGCTGCCAGGCTGTTTTCTGTTGAACAGGTAATTAAGAAAGTACGGAGAGTCTGTTTTTATAAAATTCTCTGGACAGGCAATGAATCTCTGCCTCTTAAATAATAGGGTTCAGGTGACCAGTGAGTTTAATGGAAGTCGGCTGTGCAGGGGGGGGGTCCCCTCCGTGCACCAGAGTCAGTCACCTCTCCACAGTTACACGCTCAGCTCACGATTCACGTGAGTCAAGACTCCCAGCTAATTTTAAAATGAAAGGGGGGTTTTGCAAAGATAGTAGAGGAGCCATACAACTGTTGACTGGGCTGGAGAAACCATTAAAGGCAAAGCCTTAGAAATAACTAACAAACCCTGATTCGGAGCTGGCGCGATGAGGTCACTGCGGGTCGCCGCTACCACCAAAACCACAGAGGCAGAAATGACTAGTGGCAGTTCTGCGGTTACCAGGAACTGAACTTCAGTGCCTGCCCCCGCTGCAACCCCCAATGCTCTTCCTGAACCAGGGATCAATCTGCGCCCCCCAAAAAGCTCCATGGGATGAGATGCAAGCTCCCTTGGCCCCTGGCGTCCCCTTCATAATTTGGGCGCACCCATCTGGCAGAACCAAGGTCACATGACCACATCTTGGCAGCAGAGAAGGCTGGCAGATCCAGCTCTCCCTTCTGTAAGGGAAACAGGACATAGACTGTGGGGTTTCCACAAGTAGAAAGTTGGTGGGTAGCTAAGAACATGACAAGGGTCCCCTACACTTGACAAAGGTCACAGAGAAACTGCAGCCTCCCCAGAAGGAAGTAACTGGAAGGTGGAAGAAAGCTAAGGAAGCAGGCTGTGGCCTGGAGAAGGGAAGACAGCAATGACCATCACGGCCATGCTCAGCTGGCAGAAAAGGCTCATAGATCAGAGGAATCTGCTTCATTCAGGGAGGCCAAGGTATTAGAACTGACCCAACGGTGCACTCTTCCAAGAGTCAGATTTCACCCAAGTATAACTAAGAGCAGATGAACAGGTGATGAGCTCCCCATCACAGGGAGCATTCAAAAATTGCTAGTCAACCCTTTGATAGAAGTTCAAGCCATAAAGACCTTTAGAATTTCGAGGTCCCTATAACTCAGGGATATCATCATAATTCATTCTCTCCTGATATGAATCATTTATTTGGTCTCAGAAAACGGGAATCAATCTTGATGGAGTTCATGTAGGATTGGTAATGACCTCTCTCTGCCTTCATTTCTTTTCTTTTTTTGCCAGCCCTGCGTTTCATTAAAGGCTGCCACCCTATTTATCCTCATCAAGTCAGTGAGGCGGCAGATCAATTCATCATTCTTACTTATCTAATGCAGGAGGAAGAGAAATGGGCCACAAAACCAGCTGGGGAGAGAACAGTAGCCAGAAGCAACCCGGGCACTGAAAAATGGGACTTCTTTTATAAAGGGGGGAAAAAAAAAAGATTTCCGTGAATCAATCAAGTTAGGAAGGGGCCGTTCTGAGAGCCAAAGGGAATCTGGCCTGTGAACTTGCTCGGATACCTCTTGTGCATATCTTATTTTTTAAAAAAACAAACTTACTTTCTGTTTGATTTGTTTTGCCAAACAAACACAGTGAAAACTTTAGTCTGACTGATTGTACACAAAATAGAATTTGTAACCAGTAGCAAACATAACAGGATAAACCTAAGTCCCTGGCAAGCTGGATCTCCACCAGCAGGTCACCCAGACCCCCCTTCAATGGCCTCATGGATGGGGAGGTTCTAGGAGACAGAGGCACAGATCAACTGGTCCCCATTAGAACCACAGGCTGCACCTGAAAAGGTCCACCATGAAAAGGAGAACTGGTGGTATTTGGATCTCTATCACTACCCACAGTAGAGTCCTCTCTGTTTGCTGGCAAACCTTAAGGTGTGGTTTTCCTAAACCCAGAGTCGCTGGGCATCCCACCTGCATCCCTCCAGGGTAGGTTTCAAGTTCAGTGATTCTGAAGCCTCTGCCTAACTGGAATAAACTGGGGAGAAAGGGTACACAAAGTCATAACTGCTGGTGTCACCAATTAAGTCTGAAGCCCCAAGTGAAGGTGCCAGGTCACCAGCAAGAATCCAGCTGCCCTAAGCCTCAGTACTGTCAACCACACGACGGGGGGTTTCCAACACCAGCCTGAGGATTCCTAGGGCTGCAAGGTCCAGGAGTTCTGCAGGCCGCAGCGGAATCCATTCACATTCCGTGCTTCTTAGGGATGACAGCCATGGCAAGCTGACCACCCTTCTCACCAGGTTCTTCCCGCAGCTTGGCCTCAGTGAGATGCAAGTGGCAGATGCTGCCCTCAGGGTCTTCAGACCTTCAGGCCACTGTAGACAGCAGCCAAGCTCCGGGATCCATGTCGCCTGCGCCCACCCCTCCCACCGGAGAAGAGGTGAAGCCCGTGACCTTCCAGTGCACGTGGAGTTGCTGCGTCAGAGCTAGAGGCTGCTACAGTGGATCTGGAGGCCGCGGAGTGCCCCATGGGCCCCCAGTTGGTGGTAGTAGGGGAAGAGGGCTTTCCAGATAGTGGCTCGGACCATTCGTACTCTTGTTGTCTGGCACCACGGAGGAGGAGCTCCGCGCAGACTGAACAAGCAGCGGGACATCCTGGTGCTGATGGAAGTGAAGTTGGAAGAGATGAAGGGTCACATCTTGTGCATTTCTTAAACTGGACTCAAGAGAAAAACCCTGAGTTGGTATTAGTTGGATGCAAGTGCCAGGCGGGTTGCTGCCCTCATCAGCCTCAGTCTTCCCACCTACAGAATAGGGATGTCCTGCAGTGGCCCAGTGGACACAGAGGCACTTTGCCGCGGGGGTGAGGGGGGACGCTCTGTGAAAGCGCAGGGGACGTGTCTGCAGGGGGCCGTGTAAGCAGGAGAAGCGAGACAGGGTCCAGGGGCATTTCAGGACCCAGGCCCGGAGCTGGCAGCCTGCAGTCTTATCACTGATTGGTTAAACCCACCTCCTTGGCAGCCTCCTGTCCTCAAAGGCCAGCAGCAGCCTGGGGCCACTTAGGAGCTCCACCCTCACACCCTGTGGGGGAGGCGGAGTCGCGGCCAGATTCCAGTTTGATTCCTGACTCTCTTGACCACCTCACCCTCTGGAGCCCCCAGCGACCCCAGCATCTTCTGCTCTGAGCTCTCAGGTAGGGAATTTAACTGTGTGACTGTCAGCTGGTTGTCACACTCCATCGCAGAGGCAATGGGGACAATGCTGAGTGGGTGCCCACACCAGAGGTGCTTCTGTGTCACTGAAGTCTGGATCATTCTCCGTGCGTGGGGCGCGTTTGCTTCCTGCTCCTTTATATTCCAAGTCCCTCTTTATATGCGTGATCTCAATCCTCACAACCCTCCATGGCAAGAATTTTTATTTCCATTTTCCAGAGAGGAAAACTGAGGTATAGACACTGGCTAAAAAGTAAGTGGCAGAGCTGGACACAGACCTCCACCTACTCATCGGTCTGGTTCCTAAGACCTTCTGCACCGCTTCATGGATCACCTCACTGAAGAGGGACGGGAGGAAAGAAGATGTGATCTTCTCCCCCCTCCTGGCGAGAAGGTCATCATCCAGATAACTGATCAGGGAGCAAGAGGAAGCCTCTGCCCTAAGTCAGACATGCTTATGTGTGTTTGAGGAGCTTCTGTGACAAAGCCAATTGTTACCCACTGAGGGTGCTGGGTTCTTTGTGTTCAGCAAAGAATTGAAGAACAGGACACAGAGATACAAGCAAGAAGTGGGTTTATTGCAAAAGCGACAGAGACTTCTGCTAAGAGAAGGGGCCCCACAGCTGGGGGTCCAGTGGGGGAGTTTTGAGTCTCTGGAAGTTCCTCCTCCCCTGTCCACGTGCTCCTCACTATTATTGATTGGTGTCCCCTCTGTCCTTGCGTCTGTTTTAGTTTTTCTGTTGGATCCCCACTTAGGAGCAGGAGTACGGAAGTGTCTGTCTGGTTGGGTCCCCCACTTGTGTCCCCGGGGCGCTTTCATCAAGCAGGAAGTTGACCTCATCCGAAGACCCTCTCCATGCTCCTTGGTTCTGACCCACTCACCACCTTGCCCTGGCTGCCCGAGCCCTTCTTCATCTCCCTCACAACGTCCTCTGGGTGAAGATTCTCTTGTGAGTGCTGTTTGGGTTAGAATGGAGAGCTGAGTGGTGGAAGGACTCAGTTCAGATTGGCCAATATGTAACAGGTATTGATCATCACTGGAACCACAGAAATGCAAAAGATGGGAACTCTCAGAATGCTCCCCAGCCTGCAGGCACAGCCTGGGGACCAAGGTGCTGTCAAGCCAACTCTGGGTGTAAAGCACTGTAGAGAGAGGTGGACAGACAGCCCCTGACGGGCCCTGAACGCCTGGCAGATGAGCCTGAGGTCACTGAGGTCATGGCCCAGCCCTGCGGGTGCTGGGACCAGTAGGAGATGGGCTTTTCTCCCACCAAACTGGGCCCCCAATCTCATTGGTAAATAGAGGAAGTATCTGGGCCAAGTTCCCAAAAGGGGGTTTCACCCCAGCAGCTCAGAGGTGGGCCTGGCTCCCCAGGAGAACACTCCCCAGAGGCCTCTCCTGGGCTGCGGGTCTCACTGTCACCACAGAACTGGAAGGGTCGCCTCTTTCTAGCTCCAGGGAACAATCTTAGTTTAGGGAGTTTGACTTCTAGTCTCTTAGGAGAGCTGACAGAGAGTCAAAAACTCAACTGCTCCTAGAGCTTTGGACGTGAGAAACACCCCCCACCCCCAGGGCCTGCCCACAATCCCTTCCTCGAAGGAGGAAGAAGGCGCATCTGTGGCCAGTTCCCGCAGAGCAGAGACCCACCAACCTGGCTTCCCGTGTTCACTTCCACCAGGATGACAGGTTCGTTTGCTGCTCTAAAAACAGATTTTGCTTCCAGCTGCAACCGTCCAAAAGTGAACTGAGACTAAGCCACCCCCGCCCTGCAAAAAAAAAAAAAAATCCTTGGGGCCCCTTCTCTTACTGACTTTAAAAAATATTGACCAGTCTGAGCTGAAACTCTGTTCTGTTCTCTTGCATTTCCTACTGTACATGCAGCATCTTCGAGATGCTTGTATTCTTGGGCGGAAGAGCACAAGGGCAGATTGAGAAAGGCCAAGACATGAGGGTCCCTCTCTTTCTTCCTCTCTTCTTTCTCCATTATCCTCTCTCTCCCTGTCTCCCTCCCTTTCTCCTTGCAAAACCAGGAAATAGGTAAATAGCTCTGCTGTCCACGCAGCAGGAAGTCAGGACATTGGCCAGCCTACCAGTGAGGTTGTGGATTCAAGACTGAGCTGCAAGAAGGGGCCCTCAAGGTAGAAGCTTCCAGAAATGGGCCTTGAGTTAGAGGGTTAGAGGGTCCAACCCTGGATTTATGATCACTGTGTGGGGTTGTCTCAGTACCCTGGCATCGCATGGTGGCTTTCCAGGAAGGCAAGGGCTCATTAGGTAAGATGAGCAGGAAGTGAGGATTTCTATCACTGGGAAAATCCTCTAGTTGTGATGGGGAAGGGATAGTCCATCTGTGGCTCTGTCCACTCGGAACAGAGGGAATCAGCAGAACTGACTTGAGCACTGGCCTAGGAGCCAAGGAGTCAGCCAGGCCTAGCTCAGGCTCACTGTCACTTGGGACTTGGGACAAGCAGGCAACTCCTCTGTTGCCCCCTCCTCCCGCTGCTCCTCCTGCTGCATAAGCAGGTGTAGCTTTTTCCAGAATAAATGCTATACTCTCTTGCTTCTCCAAGTGGGTCCACACACCAGAACGCCGAGCCCTGGCCTGGATCTATCACCACAGGCCCAGGGCCTGCTGAGCGCACTGAGGTCTGAGGACTGAGCTCTGCTCTTGCGGGTCTCTGTGACCTGCTCCTCTCTCTCGGAGGATACTTCAAACAGTGCCCAACAGCACACTCTGCATGAGGTAGGACATGGGTGAGGAGGAGCGGGATGTGAAAGAAGATCCTTAAATATTCTCTTTATTCATCCATGAGAAGTCATTTTAAGAATTCCATGTTCTCAGAAACATTTTCTGATAGCCATGTATGTGTCCTTCTTTTGCCAAGGATTTCCCCCCGTGGGTGTGAGATGTCTTTCAAGCCCTCTGTGAATGTCTCTTAAATCACCTTAAACGCTGGGTGGCCTTTCCCCAGCTGTCTCTGCCGAGGGGGGTGTTACGAAGAGAGCCAGACACACTGTGTATGCAGTCACCGTTCCCAGCCTCTGTTTCTGCTGACCACTTGGTGAATTAGCAGCTTTACCAAGCGTTAGAGAGCACTCACTCCATCCTGGGGAAAGAGGCCACAGAAAGTTAGTTTCATGAATATACATGAGATTTGCCAAAAAGAGCTTGTGTCCAAAGTGGGACCGACAGGCCATAAAGGGGCAGGAGTGAAGGAGGAGGCTTCAGAGAAGGAAGTTTCTGGAAGGCTTGTGCTCAGACTGGATGTAGAAAATTCACACGTAGAAATCCTAAACCCTAACCCCAACACGATGGCGTTAGGACAAGGGGCCTTCAATAGGTGATTAGGGCATGAGTGTGGACCTCCCACAAATGAGATTAGTCCCCTTATAAAAGGGACCCCAGAGAGCTCCCTCGCCCTTCTGCCATGTCTGTGTGGGAAAACAGCTGGCCATGAGCCAGGACGACACCTCATCAGACATGGAATCTGCTGTCACCTCAGTCTTGGACTTAGGGCCTGCAGGACTGTGGGAAGCACATGCTTGCTGTTTAGGCCACCCGTCTATGGTATTCTTGTTACAGCAGCCCAAACAGACTAATTTGAATGAGGACTCTTAAATGGTACCTTTAGGGAAGAAAGTCACCATCTGAAACATCTTCCTTATAAATGTCCTTTGAGAACATAAAACCAGTAACAAGAAATTGTTAGGTTTAGAGAATGTCCCCAGTTGCTAGCAATTCAACCTTTAGGTTATGCCCCTGTATCTCTACTAGTGACCTTTTAAGTGGCACAAAAAAGAGGTATTTACATCCAAAAGACACCTCAGTCCTGTCTACAATGCAGCATGGAGAAAGAGTTTTGATCAATTTTCCAGATAACTCCAGGCCACCCCCCCACTCCAACTACCCCTGTACATAAACCATCATCATGGCCTTTTCCAAAACTATCTGGAAAAATCAATCATGTTATTTGAGCTAGGTCAGAACATATTATCGCCTGGTTGTGAAGTGTCCCCACAAAACTCCTGTATTAAAAAATATATATTCAAGAAGAACTAACACCAATCCTCTTCAAATTATCCCATGAAACAGAAAAGGAGGGAACCCTTCTAAACTCATTCTACAACGCTAATATCACCCTGCTACCAAAACCAGACAAAGGCACATCAAGGAAAGAAAACCTCAGACCAATATCCCTGATGAACATAGAGGCAAAAATTCTCAATAAAATACTGGCAAATCGCATACAAAAACATATTTAAATGGTAGTGCACCATGATCAAATGGGGCTCATTCCAGGGATGCAAGGTTGGTTCAGCATTCGGAAATCAATAAAGTTAATTCATCACATCAATAAAGACAAGAATCCTATGATCATCTCAATAGATGCAGAAAAAGCATTTGACAACATTCAGTATCCATTCATGTTCACAACACTAGAAAAACTAGGGACAGTAGGAACATCCCTCAATATCGTAAAAGCTATATATGCTAAACACAAGCCAACATCATTATAAATGGAGAAAAATCAAAAGCATTCCCTCTAAAAACTAGAGCAAGGCAGGGATGCCTTCTTTCACCACTTCCATTCAACATAATCCTTGAAACTCTCGCCAGAACAATTAGGCAAAAGAAAGAAATTAAAGGAATACAAGTAGGAAAAGAAGAACTCAAACATTTGCCAATGATGTGATTCTATATTTAGAAGACCCAGAAAACTTCCCGAACTCATAAATGAATTCAGCAAAATAGCAGGATATAAAATTAAACCCATAAATCAAACATTTCTATACACTAATGACAAATCAGCTGAAAGAGAAATTAAAAGAAGTATCCCATTCATAATTGCCTAAAAAATATATAATACAAAAGAAAAAAATAAAATACTTGGGAAAATGGGACTATTCAGAGGTGAAGTGATTAGATTATTGATGAACCCAGCCTAATTCCGTCTTAAGATTGGGAGTCATCTCGTCACAAGGTTATGAGAAGTTCATTTCTGTTTTACTATAACACACTAAGATTTCTACTGGGCCTGATCATCTGATGTTTAAACTTGCTTGGAATTCCTGCCCATGCTCTGAACTCAATCATGCCTGGCTCTCCTTGACCAGGTAACCACCCTCCCCCAAAACTCAGGGGCGCCTCATAAATTCTGATGTTGGAATCTCGATTGACTCTCTGCCTTGAAATGTTAAGCCATGCAGATCACTAACCTGCTATCTGCCTTTGTGTTACCTTTGCCAGAACCCCGTTAGCTGTAAGTTCCCGAGACACCCCCTTTGTAACTCTTTGTGCTATCCAAACCTTTCTGGGCTGTTCTCTGGCCCGGCTTTGGGTGAGACAGCCGCTGGCCAGCTCTCTTGGGTTCACAATACAAACTTGCTTCAGTTTGGTTGAAAATTGGAGTTGATGGTCTTTTCTTCACGTTGTGAGTCCAACAACTGAAGAGAGCTGTGACCTAATCAGTCCATCCTACTCTGAGTGGTCTGACTGGGTGGTAACTGGACTCAGTGGAGGCATAGCTGGAAGAGGTGAATCCCTGGGACCTGTCCTGGAAGGGGGTCTTCTCTATGGTCTCTTCTCCCTACCCCCCACATCCTGACACGATGGAGAATTATGTGGCCCTGAGCATCATGGTGCCAAGGTCACAAAGCTTGGTCTAGGACACGGTTGGAGTCTCCACTCACTGCGGATGACAGTAGTACTGAAGGACAGACGCAGTGCTGCTTCCCTGTCATTTACTGGAACCCAGGAGAGTCAATGTGAAGTCTCCAGCGACGAACCAGGTCACACCACCTTCAAGACTTGTGTCCAGTCATGCTCTGCTGCCCCTGTGGGCCATCCCACAATGGCAGACCTCTTATCCACACTTCAGTCCCCCAGAGGGACTTCTGGGACTTAGCTTCTTCCAATCCTGGTATCTTGGAATAGATCAGGGTTCTGGGAGATCAGGAGAAACCCAGGTCCCATCCATTTCCCAGGCTCCAGGCATAAAAATGAAGAAAGGCAAAGCAAGGTTATAAAAATTCCTGTTCACTTGAGATATTTGCATATAAGCAATCAATACTTCTACCTCCCAAATAATGGAATAGAATATGCTTGTACCATTCACGATACAATTTTGGAATTCATAAAATTGATATAATTTAATTCATAGTGCCTGGGGGGAGGGCAATAATGGGACACAACCTCTAAGATGCACGGAGGAAGTTTTCTTTTCTTCAGACCGTCAGTGTAACTGCAAATATAACCTTTCTTGAAAATAATATTAAAGATCTAAATTTATAGCTCCTTCAGGCAATGTCAAAAACAAACTGCAAAAGTTCAGGGGCAGAAAATAACTGTGCAGGCATGAAATACTTACATATTTGAGTAATTTTGAATTTATAGTTAAAACAAAGACTGGAAATGCTGGGGAGTATTCTAAGTGGTATGTGGGTGGCTGTATGAAATTTTACAGCAAAATTTTGGTGTTGTTATCCCATTGCACAGATGGAGAAAAAAATGCAGAGAGATTAAGTGACTCACCCAAGGTCACACATAGAATCAGAAATTCACACTAAAGGAGCAAGGCTCCAGAGGTTACAACCTTAACCATTTGATACAGAGCCTCTAAAGAGCAGTACGGTGTAGTGCTGAGGGTATAGGTGCTAGAGTCAGACAGACAGTTCATGGTTTTATTTTGTTGTTGTTGTTTTGTTTTGGTTTTGATACTGGGAATTGAACCCAGGGGCAGTTTACCACTAATCCACATCCCAAGCCCTTTTAATTTTTTTTTTATTTTATTTTGAGACAGGGTCTTGTTAAGTTGCTTAGGGCCTCACTAAGTTGCTGAGACTGGCCCTGAATTTGCGATCCTCCTGTCTCGGCCTCCCAGGTTGCTGTGATTACAGGCATGTGCCATCCGGAGCCCTTGAGTTCCTTACTTTATCTAAAGCCAGGGTGCTCTACTGCAATATGAGCACAGTGGTCCCCCTATGGCAAGCGAGGGCATTGGGATCTGAGAACAAGCCCTGGGTTACACAGCAAGGATTCAGTCATCACAGCTGTGCTGAGCTCAGCTCCTGCATCCCCAGATTAATTTAAAATAAAAACAAAAACAAGGGTAGGAGACAGCAGGTGGGTTGGTCAGGGCCACACAGCAAACCAGTTATGGGCCTCAGGACATAAGGTCCTTTGCACATCACCAGCAGCTCTAAAGCAATTGATCCAATCTCGTCCACGCTGTCCCCTAACAACATCTTTCTCAAGTTGCTCCTTCCAGGACTCCAGATAGGCTTCTGCTGACTTGCAGAGCCATGCCGCCACCCTCAGTGGTCATGTGCCAAAATGAGTAAAGCAGGAAGGAGCAAGGGCAGAAGCCACAGAACAAAAGGAGCCAGAAACCCGGTAGAGATCCAGGCATAGTCTTGGAGTGTCCACTAGGTGGAGCCACATTCCAGCATGAGAGAGAGAGAGAGAGAGAGAGAGAGAGAGAGAGAGAGAGAGAATATGAATGTGTGTGTATGTGTGTGTTTCCATGTTTCAAATGAAGAACATGAATCTTTCCTGTGAGGGATTGAGAGTTTCACTCAACCACTCATCCACCCATCCATTCATTCATTAAATATTCACTGAGCATGGGAATACGTACACACCAGGCATGTGAGCTTGTAAGCGCTGTAATTTCAGTCTGGCAACTTCTCTGCTTCTGTGAGGCATCTCCCAGCAATGCAGCAACTCCACGATTCCTTATCCAGCATTAACAAGGGTCCAGAGATACTATTCTTCCCTCTCTCCTCAAATATTTATGTGGCCTGGACTCTCTGCCACCACCTAAGGATGCTAGGATTGACAAGATGGTGAAGACAAACGTGAGACCCAGGTCAACTTGGCCTGATCTGCAGGAGGAGTGCTGTCGAGGAAGCTGGACTGCAGGAGTCCAGAAATCCTGCTCAGGACCCTTTGAAATAAAGGCAAGGCCTTTCTCACTTTGGCCTCAAAGGAGAGATCAGAAGTTCTGTCCAGTCGGTTGTTTCTCTGCAGACTGTAAATGATGTGGTCCATGTCCCTTGAGAAATATCCCTGAATGCCACCTAGGTGGGGTTTGAGATGACGACACTGTGACCGAGTTCATTTTATCTGTGGCTTTGGGTAAAGCCTTCACTTTTCCCTGGGCACACAGTTCTGTGTCTTCCTTTCCAAAAGAGGCTGCTCAGGTGTGGAAGGAACCACCCGGGACTGAAGGGGGAGATACTAAGCTCTGTCACCCATTTTGACACTTACATGATGTGTGGCCTTAATAAGTTACTTCCTTTTTATGGGTCTCATTCTTCTCATCTGTAGTATGAAGCCCCAGATGCTTTACAGAAACTTGCATTAGGAGATGGCATCTCTCTCCACACTTGCCTTGATCCTACCTGGCCCACTCTAGCCCAAGTTGCCAAGAGGCACCAAGAGAAGCAGAAATAAATGCAAGTGCTTTCAGCTGCAGGCCTGAAGTTGCTGAAGGCTTGAAATTAAGCTAACATATTGGAGGACAGTAGAAATATGAAAGAGAGGTCAAAGCTTGATGACAATGGTCTAAGCCTCTGGCTCCAGATCTGTCTGAAGCCATTTATGTCATTAGATTCTTGAGTCATCCTAGCATAAAAATTCCATTTCTTGCTGAAAGCAATTAGAGTTGGGTTATCTGTCACTTGCATCCAAGAAAATGAGTGAATGAACTGACAAGCAACTCTACCAGAAAACTTGTATGGCATAAAGGAAAGGAGGGTCCTAGACTAGGACTCAGTGTCTTGCCCTTACTTTGTGATGCTAGGCACATTTCCTAATGTCTGTGAACTTCAGTTTAGAATTATGACTCATTCATTTTTTTTTTGGCAATACTTATTGGCATTTGCTGTGCCAGGCACTCTGTTAGGTATTGGCAGTGCTGTGGCTGAGATCCTCATGGTTCTTATTCTTGCAAAATTAAGCCCAGTTCTGGAATAATAAAGTTTCCATTTGGTACGCCTGATTTGTCACCGGTAATGACATGGTATGAAGCTCTAGCACTTGGAAATTGGAAGTTGTTAGTATTCCTTCAACTCTGTATTAGGTGATATTGTAGAGTTAGCTAGATATCGGGCACGAAATAGGGCATAGTACAATGAGGAGGAGAGTACTACAGGCTTCACTGCCTTCCCAGAACTCAAGGTTAGTTGTTAATAATACTGAAGAACCTAATTACACACATCACTGAGCTAGAAGGTGTAACAAGAGTCTGGCATGGACCTAGGTTCAATCCTCTGGGACTTTTAACTCTTCAGAATAGCCATCATGCTACCAAGCATATTTTTTCTGGCCTCTGGCAAAGAGACTTTCAGCGTTAAATAAGCTCATCAGTTCCCAAGAATAAGTGTTAGTAATAGAGGTACTTTGGCTCTTGTCAATTCTTGTTATAAAGAATTAATTAGAGGGGAGGAGAGGGGGCATGGAGTCAGGAAAGACAGCAGAATGAGATGGACATCATTACCCTAGGTACATATAGGACTGCACATACAGAGTGATGCTACATCTTGTAAAACCAGAGAAATGAAAAGTTGTACTGCATTTGTGTACAATGAATCAAAATGCATTCTGCTATCATACATATCTAATTAGAATAAATGAATAAAGAAAGAAAAAAAATACATGGGATAGGAGAGACATTGGGCTTGACGATTTCTGGCAACTTTACTCCAATACAAACATATTCAATATAGGTAGATTAATTCTTTAAAGAAAATTAAAAGTGAAAATTAAAATTAAAACTGCTTTATTGGGGTGGAAAACAAGGCAAAAGAAGAACATCCCACACCACTCTAAAGTAGTCATGGTATTCATAAATTTCAACAACTTTGCATGCTATGAGTAAAGTTACATACAGAAAAAAGAAAGAATTAATCATGCCAGCTGCACTTGGATTTTCATTTTCATAGGAAATTCACGCCTTGGGCTGAAGTGGCAGAATGTAATAAGTCCGGTAAAAGGGCTGGAGATGTGGCTCAAGCGGTAGCGCGCTCGCCTGGCATGTGTGCGGCCCGGGTTCGATCCTCAGCACCACATACCAACAAAGATGTTGTGTCCGCCGAGAACTAAAAAATAAATATTAAAAATTCTCTCTCTCCTCTCTCTTAAAAAAAAAAAAAAAAAAAAGTCCGGAAAAAGACAGTAGGTTTGGCAGGCCCCAAGTGACCTCCTAGTCCACCTTCTATTCTTTAATTTACTTGTTCATTAAACATTTATCAAGTGCCCACTAGGCACTGCGCTGGGTGCAGCTCAAAGAAGTCAGGATCTGGCCATACTGGAGCGGCAGGTGGCTCATAACTAGGCAATCCCCAAGGGCACTGACCCAGAGAGTCCAATACTCAAACATGAGCCCATTTCCAAAAGCCAGGTGGGCCCACCTGAGTAAGCCTAGCCAGACGTTAATAAGCCCACCTCTAGGAATAAATCCGTTTATGTACTTTTCCCTAAATATAGCCCGGTTCTTGCCTGTTCATTACTCTTGCTGCATTTAAAAAATTCAAACTTAATGCTGCTAAACTGGTACGCTTAAAAATGGTCAAAATGGTACCGTTTACTTAGAATATAACGGGTGCTAAATGTTTTAAGGTGGGATAGTTACATTCAAGAATATGATGAAGGGCTCCGGGTGAGGCAGGGAGACTGCTCGGCCCGGGATCTGACCCCAGCACCAAAAAGGAAAGCCACACACCTCCCTCTGCGCCGCCCTCCGTGACCAGAAGTCAGCGGAACGGCAGGGAAATACCTAAAGGTGGGTGGCATTTTGTCTCTGATTCACCCTGCAGTTCTCAAGAAGTCCGCAGATGTCGCCACAAGCCGGACTGCCGTGTCCCTTCACCCCGCAGGACACACAGCAGCACGCCACACGATCACGCCCCGCGGGGGCCGCCCCAACCTCCCCCCGCCCCTTTGCCTTCGGCGCCCGCGAATGACGTCAGTCGCGAGCGCCGCCGCGAGTGCCCGCGCCTGCGCTCTGCCTGCCGGCGGCCTCGCGAGCTTGCGAGCCTCAGTGCGGCGCGCCACCTTCCCCTGCGGCCCGGGTCTTTAACTTGAGACGCCCTTGAGCTGAGGACCATGAACCGCAGCCGCCAGGTGACGTGCGTGGCCTGGGTCCGCTGCGGCGTGGCCAAAGAGACGCCTGACAAGGTGAGGCCTGGTCGCTCCGAGATCGCGGGGAGCGGCTTGCGGGGTCAGTGCGGCCTGGGGACCCCGCACCGGCTCTGGCCAGGCTGGTGTGACGGGACCGGCCGAGGCCGGCTTTGGCTTGGTTGCGGTGACAGGAGCCGTGGCTCGGTCGGCCCGGGTTTCGCTTCTCCGGGCGGGTGGGTCCAAGCCCAGCCACACCCCCAAATTCCCGGCACGTGGACCTCGCGGAATGGAAAGGGGCGGGGTGCCGCTTCGGGTGCGAGGTGGCGCCCAACGCTGCCTGACAGCAGCTGCACTCCCACCCCAGGGCACTTTCAGGCGCAACCGGGAAGGGAGCACCTGCGACCCGACGCCGCTTTGCACTCCCGTGCGTGGTGGTCGGAGGAGTGAGGATGGAGTCAAATTAGGAATTCCTTGAATTAACCCAAATGAGGTGCTGACGGGGCGGTGGGTTTGAGGAGTGAACGTGACCCAAGAATGAAAAGCCGACAGGAGCGCACACTGAGACTGTAGCGCACGTGAAAATTACTTAAGATGTCCATCACTTACATACTGAGTGCTTTCTGCAGGCCAGGCCTTGTCCAGGATCCCGAGATACGCGACAGTCCAGAAAAGGCCCTGCCTTTAATATGTGCGTTTATTGTATGTCAGTGGGAATAGGTTGTAAAACGGGTCGTTTTGAATATAATTGGGCCAAACCAATGATGACAGGTTGGGAAAATGATAGGAACGTGAGTGGCTTGGACAAGGAGTGCACAGGAGGAAGGGGTTGGAATAGTCCCAATAGATGTACATTCCACCAGAGCAGGGGCTGTTTTACTCACTTTTTCTCAGGTGTTTGGCTTGCAGCAGACATTCAATACATATTTATAGCATGGGGACAGAAAATTATCTCGTTAAAATTTGTTAAACGAGGAAACAGTTCTTATTAAAGGGAGACATACAGACTTTCAAATTCTTGAAGGTGGTGATTTTCAAATGAGCCTACACATTGGAAACACTTGGGGAACGTCACATATTACCGAGGTCCCACTCTGAAGTATTGAGATTAAGTATGGCCTGAAATATTTGTTTGTTTTTGTGAACTCAGGGCCTCACACACACTAGGCAAATGCTGTACCACTGAGCCATAACTCGGCACATGGCCTGAAATTTCTAAAGGTCCCCCAGGTGATTCTCTGTTGCAGACAAATTTGAAGAGTTTATACAAGGAAGTAGTTGAATTCTGTGAAATCCACAAAAGGAAAAATTACACAAATAACTATTTTTTAATCAAACTTAATTGTTTTCTGGAGCTATCCCACAGTGGAATGCCATTCTCAAAGGCTTTTTTTGTAGAAACTGGGTGATTGATTGGATTCATCATCAGTTGTTAAGCATCACCACATGGGCCACTGAACTATGTACTCAGATATACAGCCTCCCTCTTCAAGGAGCTTGTAGTTTGGTAGTGTTCTGTGTATTTTAAAGGTACTAAAGCACTGCTAAGGTGAGGGAATGCCAGTTTCAAAGTAAAGAGAGTGACCTGAGTTTTGAACTCTTATTAGGGTAAAGGCTATCCAGGTAGGAAGTCTGGACCATTTTAGTGGGAAATGATCTTGATTATAAGGACCTGTAAAAACTATTAATGTTAAATTGAAAGAGGCTGGATTGATGTTTGGTTCTCATCTTGATGATGTCTCTTGAAGTTTTACATTTGTTCACAAACTTATTAATTCAAAGACATCTAATGATTTCCTTAAATATGTTATAATGAAATGCTTTCTCCCTTACAGGTAGAGTTAAGTAAAGATGAAGTAAAACGTCTCATTGCTGAAGCAAAGGAAAAGCTACAGTAAGTAGCTTCAAGAATGTTGCTTTTTGTGATCAAATCCAGAAGAAATGTGCGCTTTAAAAAATAACTTAATGGTCTTGTTATTGGACCGTGCCATTTGGGTGATTGCTTTTTTCTTTTTGTTCTCATAGAGAAGAAGGTGGTAGTGAGGAAGAGGAAATAGGCAATCCTTCAGAAGATGGCATGCAGAGTGCCCGCACCCAGGCACGACCAAGGGAACCCCTAGAGGATGGTGACCCAGAGGATGACCGCACCCTAGATGATGACGAGCTGGCTGAGTACGACCTAGATAAATACGATGAGGACGGTGACCCAGGTGAGAAATCAGTCACTGCTGCTGTTTATACTCTATGGGCACAGTGCTCTCTACCATGCTTGTGGTATTCCAAAGCATTACTCCAAGTTTTATTATCCCCGACTTCAATTAAATAATCTGGTCCAAGATTTAGACAGAATGTTTTTAAACTAGTTTAGAAGATAAGCTCTAATCCACTGGTCTAAGGTATAAATCTAAGATCTTAAAAAAAAAAAAAAGGCATCATGTATTTTCTTGCATAAATTAGGTATATTAATCTGTAACCCATTTGTGAGTTCTTGTATGTGGTTATAATGTACTTGAACTTATCTCTTTATACCTTTTCCTCAACTGCATTGACTTTTTCACAATATGTGCATGTTGAAACAATGTTATGGGAGATGATTTAAAATTTTTTAAGAGAAGAAAAAAAGGAGAGCAGAAGAGCAGTTCAGGGGGAAATAAAGTGAACTGAGAAGACATAAACAGAACTTTATTGCTCTCTTTGGAAAGGAAGTGTGAACGTGTATGTAAAAGGAGCCAGTGGAAGCTGGGACACCGTGCCATGGTGGTCTCCTGGTCTGCTGCCCTGCTTGGCACTAACACCAGATCTTGAGGGTTGAGAAATAAGCATCGTGTTTGGTCCATGACTTAATACTTTTACTTATTTAATTTCTAAAATCCCAGTTGCTCTGCATTTTGGGACTCTGACAGAATCAGCAACTCCCAAGTTAGAAAATCAGAAAGACATAAATGACCCAACACATAAAAAATCAGTTCAATATGAATGTTACCTGCAGCAAAGCAAAATCACTACTATTTCATGATTACAGAGGAACAACTCTTGAAGGATTTCTAATGAGTAAACAAAAGTTGGTCCTTATATGATGTACAATATGTAAAATCCCAAAGATGATACCATTTTGATTTAATGTATGCTTCCTATTTGGTACTTTTTAAACTCTGATCCCCTTTCCTTATAAGTTTTTACCTTCCTTAACTTGGCTTTGTCAATAGCTGTGTGGGAAGGGAATATAAGTAATACTCTGACAAAGTGTCATGCTAAGTGACACTGAGGAGAGTCAAAGAATCTCTGTTTCTCTTCCTCAGAGTCTGGATTTATGCAACAATTCAGTGACCCAGTATAAAGTTTTATCAGTTTTATTAAATATCTAATCTTATGCTAGATCTTCTTGGGATGATAAAGTACATTTAACATAGTACATTAAAAAATTTCATAGCCATTATAATCAGGCACCAGAAATCACCCCTATTGGTGAGAAGTTCACATTGAAAAGTCAAGTAAAATAATATGCTCTCTAGAATTTGCTCTAAAAAACCCCAGAAATTGGGATGTGGGTAGGGAGAATGGGTAGAAGAAACAACAGTGAGAAAATATTGTTAATTGTCAAAGGTGGGGAATATGCCCTAGGTTTTTTTGGGTTTTTTTTAAATGCACTCTCTCCTTTTGTTCCTGCTTAGAAATTTCTATAATGCCAAGTTTTTTGTTTTAATTGGGCACATATGAGTTAATGGAGAACACTCTAGGGTGCCCAGAGGGCAGTTAGCATGGTGGAGTGCTTGAAGAATAGGACCTGGAGATGGGGTCTGTGCTGGGCGCAGGAAGATCAGTAAAGAGGGCAGGTTAAGGAGAAATGAGGAAGTAGGTTCTGGAGAAGATGGAATTGAGTAAAGCAGTGAGTGAAATTTAGCAGACTTGGTCTGGTCCCTCAAACGGGACATGTTCAAATACTGTAGGTAACGTTGTGGAGGTAGATGTTAACCTAAGGAAAGGAAAATTTAGTGCAGTGGGGCAAACTATAGAGAGCCTATAGTGTCGCAGCAGGGCTGAGCTTGGAAAGTGATTGATGGGGAGAAGAAACGGCTTGAATAAAGACCCACCGTGGGGGAAACACCGGTAAGTCCATCTGTGTGAGTGAAGATGCAGGAGGTGTGTGGGGAGTTGGTGAAAAGTCTGGAGCGACCAGTTGGGTCTTGGCTTGAATGCCAGGCTTAGGAATCGCTGTTCAGGGGATCATTGAAGGTCTTTGAGCACAGGGTGCAGGACAGCTTGGTATGAATCTTGGGGAGTTGCCTGAGGCAGCAGTGGAGAGTGAGTTGGGAAATGGGGTGAGCCTCTCCCAGGAGAAGCAAGGAACTTCAAGATAAATTAGGTCAGGGGACCTGGTCTGATCACGAGGAATGAGGGGGAAGAAATGGAGGAAAGAATTGCAGAGGCAGCTGGGAATTTGGCATCAGTCCTGTGGGTCGCTTTCTGTCAGAATTGGTCCCCCGTGTCAGTCTTACTGCTGGTGTACCCCTTTTCCTTAAGATAAGTAACCCTGTCTTACTCCATCTGTGTCAGATTTTATTGTCATTTATCCCTTTTTCCCGTCTAGATGCTCATTCCTCCTTATTCCTCATCCCCTAGCCTTGTGTCCTGTGCACTGCTGTTTACCTCATTTTTAAATACAGAATATCACCTCCATCCACCAGTGTCACCCAGTGCCGGGGTGGGTGGTGCTAAGGTTTGGACACTCTGGCTCTAAAGCCTTCATTTTTTTTCAGTGTGTTCCTCTTGGTGTGACCCGTCAGCCTTGGGTTGTGGACCCCACCTCGTTGAGGACATGGTGCTATGGGAAGACCCGTCGATCCTATCTTCTTAAAGTAGCTTCCCTAACAATGAGTGTGTCTTCCTTATCCTGAGTTTTATGTCACTCTGGGTCCACTCTATGTTATATTTGTAGATGTGCCATAAAAGAGTGATTCCGTTTTCAAGTCAGTTTAGTGAAAAGGGCATATAGCATTTTTTTCCCAGATTCATGAGGCACAATAGCATGTCAACAGTTCTGAGAATACTTGCACTACAGCAGCTGCTTACTCTGAAGCCATCGTTTCTCAGTTTTGACCAGACAGCCCTTATTTATTCTGTGTTGATTTTAGTGTTTCAGGGCAATTTATTTCCAGGTCCTCAAAACTACCATTCTGTAGCTCCTTGAATTATGATTGCACCGAGCAAGCTAGAGAGTCTGAGCACAGTTCTAATATTTTATAAAAGGGGTGGGGTCTTTTTGTTGGTTAGTTGGTGTGGTACTGGGAATTGAACATAGAACCTTGCACATGTTAGTCAAAAGCTCTACTACTGAGCCACACCCCAGCCCTTTTGATTTTTTAAGACATGGTCTTAGTAAGTTGGCTTAGGCTAGCCTCAAATTTGTGATCCTCCTACCTCAGCCTCCCAAGTAGCTGAGATTACAGGGTGTACCACCATGTCCAGCAGATTTAATTCTTTAATTCTTTCATTGGAAGATTGTGAATCCCAAGACTATCAGAAACGTACTCCAAATCGGGTAGAGAGAGATGAGGGGAGGGGGGATAGGAAGGGCAGCAGAATACAACAGACACTAGTATTGCTGTATATATAAATGTGGCTGTATAACCAATGTGATCCTGCAATCTGTACATGTGGAAAAATAAGAATTCATACCCTATTTGAATCAAATGTATGATATGTCAAGATCATTGTATTATCTTGAGCAACCAATAAAAAAAAAATATATATATATATAAATGGATTTTAAAATTCCTGCAGTTTCCTTTCTGTACTATGGATAATGTGTAGTTAGTATAAAATTGGGTCTAAGTCCACAGATGGATGTCTTCAGAAAACTGTTTTTGTCAAGATGACCATTTTACTCATTTTGATGAATTCCTTTAGATGCTGAGACACTTGGTGAATCTCTCCTGGGTCTTACAGTCTATGGGAGTAATGATCAAGATCCTTATGTTACTCTGAAAGATACGGTAAATTTTAACATCACTTTTCTAATTGTGCTCTTGAGTGTCTGAGAAACCTCACTGGATCTCTCCTTTAGCCACTGACTATTTTTTTCTGCCCACTTAGGAACAATATGAGCGTGAAGATTTCTTGATTAAGCCCAGTGACAATCTCATAGTTTGTGGCAGAGCTGAACAGGAACAATGCAATTTAGAGGTACATGGTAAGTGAAATAAGTCCTCTACTAAGAGATTTGGTAAGTAATATTAAAATAACTGTTATAGTTACTGTTATGCAGTCTTAAGTGCTAAATTCTGCTGTACCTCATTTGAGTTAGTTACAGAGTTAAATTACTTGTCCTTTTCCTGGTGGTGTTCTGGGCAATGTGTAGTCTGAGCTGTCACTTTGGTACCTTTGTATTTTTAGTGGAAATTGGTCCCTAGAAAGTTCTAATAGGGTTTTTTAATCTTTCATGTCAATATGTTCACCAGTTTTTTACTTTTCCCCCTTCCCAAGGCAGACATGGCAGCAAAAAAACTTACAAAAGTAACAGAATTTTCTGATCCCATTACCCTGAGGTAACCACTTGCTACCCTGGGTTTTTATTCTTGCCCATCATGGCCCAGACATTTTTATGTGATTACAATTATGCTGGACAGACAGATGTTTATCCTGGTTTTTTCAGAGTTGTTTCAGATATTCGCCTTTGTGAAACACTTTATTTTCTGCATAATAATTCAACAAAGAGAGCTGTAGTTCTCTTTTGGAACAAAAATTTCTTGCTCACCTTCCCAGTTCAAAAATGTTTATACCAAAGCCAGAGGCAAATGTTCTCCAGTATTCTGAAGTACACAGTGATATGAAGTTTTAAATCAGATGTGGTTTTGTTTTGTTTTCTGCAGTACTGGGTGTTGAACCAGGTATTAGGCTTGCTAGGCTTGCTGGGCTTCACCCCAGCCCCCTGGTTCCAGCTTAGATTTCTGTGACTCTTGGGAATCTTCAGGGCTGCCTGCAGGAAGCATATAGATTAGGCCAATTTTATTCCATGACTCATTGTGACCTTTTTAGGAAATTTTTCTTTAAAAAGTCTTCCGATAGCAGGCATTGTAATGTGAAGTTTTTCTCACTCTTGATATCTTTGAACTGTGCATATTTCAGATGAGAGCCATGTCATTCAAATTTTTTTTAATATTTTATTTTTTATAGTTGGACACAATACCTTTATTTTATTTATTTACTTTTATGTGGTGCTGAGGATTGAACCCAGGGCCTAACACGAGCTAGGCGAGCACTCTACCGCTGAGCCACAACCCCAGCCCCTCGTTCAAATTTTTTAACACCAATTCTAATTTCAAATAATTAAAATTATAAGACAGTCTTTTGTCATTATTTGTAACATTCTCATATAAGAACATTGTAGTCATTCCTTTGAATTCAGGATCAGAGTAGTAAGAAGTTAAGTAAGGCAATTGCATTTCCATTCCCCACTAAGTTAGGTCATTATAGATATGCTTTATTATTTGGGTGTGGAGGGTATCTCTGGATTACCCAGCATATTTCTAGTGATTTCAAAAATTATATTCTAAAGCTATGTACCGGGCGTGATGGTACACACCTCTGAGCCCAGCGGCTCTGGAGGTTGAGGCAGCAGGATCATCAGGATCATGGGTTCAAAGCCAGCCTCAGCAATGGCAAGGTGCTGAGCAACTCATTGAGACCCTGTCTCCAAATAAAATAGAAAATAGGGCTGGGATGTGGCTCAGTGGTTAAGTGCCCTTGAGTTCAATCCCCAGAACAAAAATAAATAAATAAATAAAGCTGATCTATTTGTTGCCCTGATGTGGTTAAAAGAAGAATGTGTTTTAAAGTATCATCACCAGTTTTATTTAAGATATAAGATAAGTACATTGGCCATGCTTGAGTCTTTTATAGGACCACAGTCTGATCATTTTGAACCTGTATTCTCATCGTAGACAGATGTGATAGAACTTCACGTAGAATCTGCTAATCCCACACCCATTTCAGAAGCAGAGGCCCAAGGAATTAAAAAAAAAAAAAATCCACAGCTTATTTTATGGTCTACTTCTTTCTTAACAAAAAGCATATCTGTAGGAGGTGGACATTCTGATATCTATTAGTGTTTCATTATATAATTTTTTTTTTAATCTTTATTTTTATTTATTGATATGTGGTGCTGAGGATCGAACCCAGTGCCTCACACATGTGAGGCGAGTGCTCTACCGCTGAGCCACAATCCCAGCCCCTCATTATATAATTTTTAAAAGACTTCCTAGTTATGGATTTTAACAGTTTTGGTTTTGCTACTTTATAACAATGTTAAAGAGCTCTTTTTTTTTTTTTAGTTGTTGATGGACCTTTATTTTATTTATTTGTATATGGTGCTGAGAATCGAACCCAGTGCCTCACATGCTAGGCAAGCACACTACCACTGAGCCATCATCCCAGCCTCTAAAGAGCTAATTTTGTTGGTTGCCATATTCCAATAGGAGGTCTTCATAAGTTTTGTTTACATTGTTGGTCTTTATAAACTTCTGAATATTGTATTTCCGACTATGAATTATTTTTCCCCAGTGTGGTCCTTTGTTTTTTCTGACTTATAATCAATCACTTAGACATTTAAGAAAATCAAATAAGTGCTCCTGAAGGATCCATCATGAATGTTTGTTTTCTGTCATGAATGAACTAGAAGATTAGACCATTTACCTGGCAGGCATGTGGGTGGGGGACTGTGGGTGTTCGTGTTCCTCTGTGGGGCATGCTAGATAATGGGCAGATATTAGACGTGAATAATTTTCACCTGCCAATATTGACTATGGATCTCCTTTTAATGTCATCCAATGTGTCTCTAGTTGGGAAAGTGTTCTTTTTGTGGGTGTAATTTCTGATGACTTACTCTGATGCAGTAACTTTTTTTTCCCAATCTTTTCAGTTTATAATCAAGAAGAAGACTCTTTCTATGTACACCATGATATACTTTTGTCTGCATATCCTCTCAGTGTGGAGTGGCTGAATTTTGATCCCAACCCAGATGATTCTACTGGTAACTGGAAAACTTAAGGTTGCCCTCTGGTCCCTAGCCCTGTTGCATTTTCCTAGCTAATAAACTGTTTTCTGTATGCGTGTATTCAGAATTGTTGCTGATACGAAGTTGCTGTTATTTTCTGAAGTTATGGTTATGAAGTCCTTAGCACAGCAATGCTTAATTTCTTGGGGTATGTCTATCTTCAGACTTTAGCTCCACTATAGCCTGAGGGACAAAGCTTGAAGCTTTTTAGAACATAGAACTATTGAAGTCCCATTAAAAAAACAATATAAAGTGGTAAAATGTGTATGTTACCTGCTAGAGTTTAGTGGCATGATCTGTTTCAGAAACATGAGGTAAAACTAAAATGAAGAGGCTTGCCCCTAATTGGGTTCTCATCTTGGCCTTTTTGGCCACATCCGCACCCTATTATGTGCTCTGGTAGTACTTCTTAAAAGAGAGGTAAATGCTGACAATATACTGACATCATCTCTCTTGTTTGTAAGGCCTTTTCACATTTATGAACCGACCTGACCCCCATCCTTACAGCAGCCCATGAGGAAGGAAGAGTGTTAGTGGGCCTCAGTTATCCCCACGTGTTGGTGAGGACACTGAAGCCAAACAAGGCACCTTCATGACTCAAATCGTAGTCCTAAAACCAGCAGCACAACATTGGTATCACCTGGGAGCTGTCAGAGATGCAGACTCAGGCCCGCTCAAGGTCACCTGAAATACAGTCTGGATTTTAACAACTTTTAGATGGTGCATATAGAAGTTTGAGAGTACCTGCTCTAAGCCATTGCTCACTTAACCTACAGTGTAATGTATTTGCTTAGAAGTTATTTTTGTCTTTTTTTTTTCTTTGTAATCACAAACACATTGTTTCTTCCTGCAGGAAATTACATTGCTGTGGGAAACATGACCCCTGTTATTGAAGTATGGGACCTTGATATAGTGGACTCTTTAGAGCCTGTCTTCACACTTGGGAGTAAACTTTCAAAAAAAAAGAAAAAGAAAGGAAAGAAGGTAAAAAGTTTAAATATTTTAAAAACAAATGCAGAGAAGTTTATTGGAGAATATAAGAACATACTTTTTCAATCAGATACTCTTGTTGGAATAAGACAGGTAGTTATAAAGGTATTATAATTTCTACTTTCAAAAACCCCATCCAGGGAAAACATTTGTTTGCATAAAACCTCCCACCCAAAATATGGCTTAGGTTGTGATTCTTCCTCGTATATAATAACTATTCATACGAATATGCTAGTTTTGCACTTTTTTAAAAGTTTCTATTTAGCTTCTTGTGTGTTGTATTCTAAATATCCATGTATTAATTCCTGTTGTATTTTAAATTGTTAGGTTTGGGGGAGGCAAGTGGCAATATTGCTGTTTGTAGGATTAGTGCCTACATTACGAGCTCATGTTTCTTCCCTGTAAAGATCACTTATCCTAGGTATCCATGGCAATAGGCAGTCAAAATGTTTAGTTCTTCAAGCAGGTGTGTGTTACAGCAGAACACTAATCTTATGATCTAAAGCATCTTGCAAATTAATATATCAATTTTATGGAGGGGAGGCTTTTAATAAAAAAAGTAACTAAAACAATTATTGCAGAGTTCCTCAACAGAAGGGCATACTGATGCTGTCCTTGACCTTTCATGGAACAAACTCATCAGGTAAAAAGAAATGGCACTTGCTTGACTGTCAGATCTGGCCCTGGTGACTTGACAGCTGTCCCTGTCTCTGCTGGGTGTGTCATGGGCCTCTGTTTCCACCCCGCTCGCTGTGGTGTCAGGGCACAGCTCTGCGTTCTGTCTGTGCATCCCCCACGTGACCCGCGCTTCTCACCACGGAGCTTCCTGCATGTTGTGATGTGGCTCTCTCTGCTCCCCAACACTGGAAAGACGGCATGTAGCACGATGCCAGTGGGACAGTGGGTCAATGGGCTTTTTCACAGAAGACATTTTTCTTACTTCATTTTTCATATCTCTACTGCTTGCTTTTTTTTTTTTCTTTAAAATATCCATAACATAAAATTACCACTTAAACCACTCTGTTTTGGTGACTTTTTGGACATTCACATTGCTGTGCAACCATCACCACATCCATCTCTAGAACTTTTTCATCTTCCCAAACTAAACCTCTGAACCCTATAAACACTTCAACAATAACTCCCTGTGTCCCCTTTCTCCCAGTCTTGACAGCCACCCTTCCATTTTCTGTCTCTATGAATATGATTATTCTAAACACCTCACATGAACATACAGTATTTGTCTTTTTGAAACTGGCTTACTTCGCTCAGCATAAAGTCTTCCAGGTTCATACATGTTGTTATTCAAGTCAGTTTCCTTCTTTAAGGCTGAGTTATATTCTATTGTGTGTTAATACTACATTTGTTAATCCATTCATCTGCAGACTCTTGGGTTGCTTCCATCTTTTTGCTATTGCAAATAATGCTGCTGTGAATGTAGATGCACAGAATCTCAAGTCCCTGCTTTCAGTGCATTTGGACATGTCCCCAGAAGTATTGCTAGATCATATCATAGTTCTAATTTTTTGAGGAACTACCATACCATTCCATGGCATTTACACCATATTATATTCCTACCAGCAGTGCACATGGAGTCCAGTTTCTCGCTTTCCTTCCAACATTTATTTTCTATTTTTTAAAAGTACTTTTCTATTTTTATTTTCTATTTTTTGATACTAAGAAGTATGAAGTTTGGTTTTTTGTTTTTGAGAAAGGGTCTCACTTGAACTGCCCGGGCTGACCTCAGACTTGTGCTTCTCCTGCCTCAGCCTCTTGAATCCCTGGGAGTATAGGCATGTGCCACTATGCCTGACCTTCGTTGTGGTTCTGATTTGCAGTTCTCAAGGATTAGTGATATTGAGCATCTTTTGGTCACTGTATTTAATCTTCCTTGTAAGAAATGTCTATTCAAGTCCTTTGTCTGTCTTCTGAGTTGTTTGAGTTCTTTACATATTCTGGACATTAATGCCTAATCAGAAATATTGTCTTCAGTTCTGTGGGTTATCTTTCTGTTTTCTTTATAGAATACTTTCCAGCACAAGTGTTTCATGTCAGTGATGTCCAGCTTATTTTTGTTTGTGCTTTTGGTGCTGTATGTAAAAAACCATTGTCTAACCTGGCATCATGAAGGTTCATACCTGTGCTCTCAGAAGAACACTTCTGAGAGTTTCATAGCATTAGCTCTTAACACTTAAACTTGTGGTCCATTTTGAGTTATTCTTTCATTTGTGATGTGAGGTGTCGGGGCCTAACTTTTGAATGCGGATATGCGTTGTCCCTGATCCACGTGTTGAAAAGACCATTCTTTCCCCATTGAGCATTAATTATCTTGTCACTTTTGTCAAAAATTCTATCCTGTTAATGCATAGATCTGTCCAAATGTCAGTAACAGACCACCGTAACTTTTTAAGTTTTGAAATCTGGAAGTATGAGTTTCCCAACTTTGCTCTTAAGATTTTTGGGGGTTTTATGGGTTATTATTTGCATTTTCCCATGAATTTTAAAATCAGTTTGTTACTTTCTGCAAAAAAAAAAAAAAGTCAGCTGGGATTTTGATTTTGAAAGGGACTGATGTGATTCATTCTGTAGATCAGCTTATAGCTCAGTGGGTTGATGCCCTGTTTCCATCTTACCAGTATTCAGTCTGCAGTACAGGAGCAGGGGATTTTCTGTGTAATTAGACTGGCTTTCATTTCTTGGGATAATCTTTGGTAGTTCGCAGTGTATTGTTAGTTGATGGTATATAAATTGCATTTCTTTTGTTAAACTTATTATTTTATTCATTTTGATGCTATTTAAATTGATTCCTTTCTTAATTCAATGCTCTGATTTTTAGATCATATCTAATTTATGTGTTCCCTGTCTCAGAAATGTGCTGGCAAGTGCATCAGCTGACAGCACAGTAATTTTGTGGGATATGTCCGTGGGGAAACCAGCAGCTAGCCTCGCTGTGCACACAGACAAGGTATGGTGACTGAGTGAATGAAGAGGATTCTCAAAAATCTGGGGCATTTACATGTGTTTTGGTTTACAAAGTGCTTCACTGTTATCTCATGGGATCTTCACAAAGCTCTCTGCAGCAGGTATAATGTCATCTCAGAGATGTAGAAATGGGTCCAGGAAGGTATAGTGACTGGGAATATTAGTGCCCTATAACATGTTTTCAGAGGATCCTAAAAAAGGACTGGGATTTCAGTCAGCATGATAGAACAGCATGTGACAGATCATGACTGCACTGGGCTCTGTAGGACTTTGAAGCCGGTATAGTTGCCAGATACATTGGACCATTCACCCTTTTTCTTCTGAATATCTTTTAACATTCAAAGGGGACACACACACACACACACACATACACATTCTCATATATAACAAACGTTTTGGGGGTAGTTAGGGTAGGGGATAGTGAGATAGCCAGGGCCAGATGACAGGTGCCCAAATGCAGGGATAGGAGGAATAGATCATAGTGTTCCCCAGCTCTGTCAGGTGGCTGAAGTTTGCAGTGACTCATTATATATGTTATACAGAACTAGAAGGGAAATACTGAGATCTATAAGCAGAAAATATGAAACTGTGATAGTAGGAGCAGATGTGACTCCATTTTGTTTTATGACTTCATCCTGTAAAACAACCATGCCAAGTAGAAGAGTCATGACTGGGGCAAAATATTCTTTACCTTTTGCTATAGAAACCTCTAAGAACACAGAACTACCTAATGGGGTATTGTTTCTGTAACTAGGGTAATGGGGCTCTGTTTCTGTAACTGGGGTGACTGGGATAACTGTGATTGGTTAGGCTTCCCTCCGCTTGACTGCACTGTCCAGCTTCTGTAACCTGTCTTGCTTGCATTGGCTAGACCCCCTGAACATCCCTTTTGCGGTTTTCAGGCTTATAAAGAGCACCCTTGCAATTGTTCAGGGCTGATCAGGGGAACAGCTTTATGTTCTGGTCAGCCGCCACCGGTGTGCTTCAATAAAGGCTTGATTCATAAAGGCTTGATTGATTAAAAAAAAAAAAAACGTTTTGGGAATACTACATTATATCCTTAAGTGCTGGCCTTTATTTGGGAATATAGTTTGCCAAACATTTGTTCCCTTTTTTGGCACCAGGAATTGAATTCAGGGCACTTTACCACTGAGCCACATCCCCAGCCTTTTTTTAATTTTTTATTTTGAGACAGTCTTGCTAAGTTGCTTAGGGCCTTGCTGAGTTGCTAAAGCTGGCCTTTAACTTGTGATCCTCCTACCTCAGCCTCCCAAGCCACCGGGATTCAGGTATGCACCATCAAGTCAAGCCACAGATTTATGTTTCTTTATACACTACTAATTTTGAAGTGAATAATTTATAGAAATCAGTTCTTACACGTTAGATAATGGTACCAAAAATAAAGACAGATACACAAATCTCTTCATTTATCTTTCTTCCTCTTAGGTCCAGACTCTGCAGTTTCATCCATTTGAAGCACAGACTCTAATTTCTGGATCATATGATAAGTAAGAAAGCACTTCAAGAATTATTGTTGCTGTTTTTATCCTCTTGAACTAATTCAAAAAGTATCCCTTGATACCCAGACTGAATGTACATACTAGTGAGGCGCCTACTTTCCTTTTCATTATGGCCCTTCCAGTCTAAGGATGTGTGGTTTTATCATAATAATGTAGCTATAGGAGTTTGTAACTTCAATTTTTTGAGCATGTACAGGTTAGCCATTATTATGAAACAGACATCCCCAAATTCAGTTACTTTCCATAATAACCATTTACGCTTTCTGCCTGTGTGAGGCGGGACAGTGTGGGCTGAAGTCAGCTGGCCACTCTGCCTGCAGTAGGCTAGGCCAGCAGGCTAACCCACACGCGTTCTCATGACGAGTTCGGACGAACAAGAGATACCAAGACCTCTGAAGATGTAGGTTGAGAACTAGTGCCCTGTCTTGTTTTCTTGATCAAAATAGATTACATGGAGTGGGGGATGTTCACTGCCTTTATGAGGAATGCCCACGTCACGGGCAGAATTCATGGAAGTGGGAGGTTGGGGACTGAGAGACCCTGCAGGCAACCACAGGAGCCTCCTTTGTGCAGACTGGGTCTGAAGGTGGGAAGTGCAGCAGTAGAATCACCAATGTATTTGATTGCTTACCTTTGAAGAATGGTACGTTGACATTTCTTAGGTGTCCTTCACTCAAAATTACCTCGGCTCCCCCAGTACAGTAACCTGATTGGGAAGAGCATCTGCAGCTAAGACATGAGTTATGTGGCTCTGGGCTCTACCCAGGAAAGGGTATTTTAGAAATCGTCCTGAACTTTTGAAAGTAGGATTCATCTGGTAAGTGTTATAAAGTAAAGCCACTGTTATATCAGAGCCACCAGTACCTTCAAGTGGCAAGACCAGATGTATGGTCTTGCCACTTGAAGGTACCTATTAGGGAAAATCAACTCATTTTTTTCCTACTTTTAGAACCTTAAAACAGGCTTTAAATAATGGGCTTTTGACTTCACACTCTGTTCTGTTAACCATGTTATTAAAAGTCAATATCCGGGCTGGGGATGTGCCTCAGGCGGTAGCGCGCTCGCCTGGCATGCATGCAGTCCGGGTTCGATCCTCAGCACCACATACAAACAAAGATATTGTGTCTGCTGAAAACTAAAAAAATAAATACTAAAAAAAAATTTTAAAAAAAAGTCAATATCCGCTAGGCATGATAGTTGCACACCTGTCCCCAGCTGAGCAAGGAGAATGTCAAGTTCAGGCTAACCTGGGCAATGTAGTGGGGCTCTGTCTTGAGAAGTAAATAAATTAAAATACTAATGTAAGAACTCTTCAAACTCTAACTAACTGCCTAAATGTGTCCAGGTCAGTGGCTCTATATGACTGCCGAAGTCCAAACGAAAGCAATCGGATGTGGCGATTCAGTGGGCAGATTGAGAGAGTGACTTGGAATCACTTTTCACCTTGTCATTTTTTGGTAAGAATGTGAATGTTACTGTTGTGATTTTCTAGGTTTCTAACAGCTTATTTTCCCTAACCCTATTGTATAGAGATTCTCTGAAAATCCTTTTTTGTGTTAACTGTGAAGGAAGTGTTTCAGGTTGAAAAAACAAGTTTGGGGTTGTTTTTGTTTGTTTTAAACAAGAGAATGGCTCAGCCACAAAAGCATTAGTGCACATGTGAATGATTTTGCTAATTGCCAACGACTCAAGAGTGTACTGCATCTTATTTTTACTTACTGATTTTGATCACTTTTTTAGTGAGTTTTTTTTAAATATCAGGCATAGTTAATATTCCTTATTTTTTAATGGTAAAATCAGTCCAAGAAGATATTCTTTACTTATTCATACTTAAATGGAGTTCCAGTGATGAGAATGCTAGCAGCTTTCATTTATAACCCTGTATCCCAATAAACACCCTTACTGTATGAGGGAGGACAGTTTTCCACATAACATCCAGTGATTCCACCAACATTTGCATCCAGGATAAATAAAATCCCAACTTTCCTCCATAAGGGAATATTAATTAAGTTGTGATACCTTCATGTTTCTCAATTTCCTGAAATAATGAAAAGGAAGTAAAGTGTTTTAAAAAATAAGTACTGTTTTAAAAAATAACTTTCTTGGGGCTGAGGTGTAGCTCAGTGTTATAGCACTTGCCTAGCATGCATGAGGCACTGGGTTCAATCCTCAGCACCACATAAAAATAAACAAATAAAATAAAGGCATTCTATCCATCTACAACTACAAAAAAATTTTTTAAAAAATAACTTTCTTAAAAGATGTGGACACTTTTTTTTTTTTTTTTTTTTTTTTTAAAGAGAGAGTGAGAGAGGGGAGGGAGAGAGAGAGAGAGAGAGAGAGAGAGAGAGAAATTTTTAATATTTTATTTTTTAGTTCTCGGCGGACACAACATCTTTGTTGGTATGTGGTGCTGGGGATCGAACCCGGGCCGCACGCATGCCAGACGAGCGCGCTACCGCCTGAGCCACATCCCCAGCCCAATGTGGACACTTTTAATAAGTTTCCTGAAGTAATAATTCTGAGAATCGTCTCAACTCTGCACCTTGAGTACATGCAGATCCCAGCTAAGCTGCCTGCCTGAAGCCAAATGTTAGTTACCAGGAGTGAGGCCACAGCTGTATTGTACACTGGCCTTCAACAGTCAGGCCCAGATCGTTCCTGAGGTTATTTGCTGGCAGATGGTCATAGATGCTAAAGTCACAAAAATGTAGGGAAGTGAGAGGTGATAAAATGTTCACCTCCTTCCTCTTCAGTTTTTGGCCCTGTCTCCAGCCTTCAAGACTTCCTCAGGTGTCCATCCTCCTTTCCTCCCATACTAGCTGGCCCTTGGCCTGTATATAGGCTTGGTTTCTCACCCAGTCTTTTTTTTTTTTTTTAATCTGTTTATTTTTATTTTTTAATGTGGCTGCTAGAAAATTTTAAATTATATACATGGCTTAACATTATTTTTATATTATCATAGCAGTGCTATAGGATAAATATATGTTAATATCAACCCCACATAAAATTTTATAATGACATTAGAAATAACATCTAATATAGTCTCACAAGTTTCCCAAGTTAAAAAAATCACACACACCTGTACTCTTATAAACAAAACCAAAAAAGACTGATTATAATCGTCTTCATCATCACTAGCACCTGCAGTACACTTAGGTCTGAGTCTACAAATGCCCGCTCTTGACTGAGTACCTGTTCCTCCATTTCCTCCTTGCTGGAGAGAGCAGCAGCCCACCTGGTTTGCCTTTCCACCCTACCTGTTGAACCGCTCTGCGACCATACTGACCCACTTTCTTCAGAAGCCATTTCCTTTGTTTGCCTGACCTCTAGTCCTGATTCTATGGGCTCCTCCCCAGCTGTACTTTGAGTAACCTCTGCTCCCAGCCCTGCTTTTAGACTTACACTCAAGGTCTAGCCCTCTGCCCTGATGGATGTGACTGACCCCTCTGTGCTCCCACGCTCTGTCACCATTCCATCCATTCACCAGAGCTTTGTTCCTGACTCACGTCATGGGGTCAGTGGAGTGTACCTAGTCCATGTGGGTACAAACTGGCTCAGCTAAAAGGAAGTTCTTTGTGTCCACGTTAATTCTCCACAGGTGAGATATGAAACCGATTTCCACTGTGATTTATGCTACTTAACCATTGCTAATTTTATTGGTATCCTCTTTACTCTTTGCAGGCCAGTACAGATGATGGCTTTGTATACAATTTGGATGCACGTTCAGATAAGCCGGTTTTTACACTCAATGCACACAATGATGAAATCTCTGGTGAGCAAGAATATTGTCTTTAATTTCCATAAACTCAGGATGAAGTAAATCTGAATTTCAAAGTTAGACTCTCTGAACTAATCGTTATCTTCCTTTAGGTCTTGATCTCAGCAGTCAAATCAAGGGCTGTCTTGTAACAGCTTCAGCAGACAAATATGTGAAGATTTGGGACATATTGGGAGATAGGCCAAGTCTGGTTCATTCCAGGGACATGAAAATGGTAAGAATTTCCTGGACATCTTTATTTCCTGTTACTCTGATTCTTGCTTATCTTTTTCTTGGAATCACTGCATTAAAAAATGTATTGACGTTAATTTTGAGCTTTAAGTTTTCTAGAAATTATATGACTTAGGAAAGTTCTGGAAATTCAGTGATTATTTTGGTTCCCTTTCTAATTCACATGATTATCAGTCACTTAGTAAGACCAAAAAAGATGGAGAGAGGACACAGACAAGTAAAGTGGCTATTATTTTACCCTAAAATCAGGAATCTTTGACCTTAAGGCAGCAGAGCTCTTGGCGTCAATATATTCTTCTCTCACTACCTCGTCACATAACTAGCTCTGAGTGCACTGAAGTTGATACGTAGTAGTAAAGACTGCTGAAATAACCAGTATTCTTTGAACAAATATTAAGCACATCCCATGTGCAAGGCACTGTTATTTAAATTAGACTACATAGAACACTACACGGCTATTAGAAATCGTGTGTGGGGGGTATTAACTAATAGTAAGGCAAGTTTCATAAAATCACTTTAAGTATATTTTATAGTATCATGCATATTTCCAAATGCCTGATTATTTAAGTCTCTAAGTTAAGTATACTACATCCCAGAATATGAAGTTGCTGTCCTCCTATTTTTCTTATTCATATTTCCTATAACGCATATGTATTATCTAGTAATATCAATGTAAAAGTGAAAACATCACAAATTTAAAAATAACTTGAGGGCGAGGGATGTACCTTGGTGGTTGAACAAGTGAGACCCATCGATGCAAAGGAAAAAAAAAATCTAAGTGACCTGTGGTTTTAGTTTCGTTGTTTGAAAGGAGAGCTTCTGGGTCTTAGCGGATTCGTTGTCTTAGGAAATCACCCCTAGGATAACAAAGAGACAGGCGGCTAGGGCGAGCGCCCACCTCCAGGGCACGACTTCCTGCTGCACCCTTCCTGCTCTGACAGGCAGCATCCCTCCCCTCAGGGCTGCAGGCCACCTTTGTGGTAGTGATGTGGCTGCACCTGCTCACACTGTGGGACCTTAGAGAGACAAGAGCTTTTCTTTCTCCCTAGGGAGTTCTCTTCTGTTCTTCATGCTGTCCTGATCTGCCATTCATTTACGCCTTTGGAGGTCAGAAAGAAGGGCTTCGAGTCTGGGATATAAGCACCGTCTCTTCAGGTAAGAATCTGCAGTTTCTCACTCTGAGCTCTGAGAGTACCAACCCAGGGTGCAGCTGCAACCCATGAGGGAGATTGAGTGTCATCCTTGGAGTGGTCTCCTTTGGAATGTTCGTGCCCACAAATACATTTGTTGTCACACTTTTTAGTTTTGTTTTCCTAGGGTTTTGAGTGGGAGGTTGTTTTTGGGGGGAACTATGTATTGAACCCAGGGGTTCTTTACCACTGAGTAATCCCCAGCCCTTTTATTTTTTGAGACAGGGTCTGCCTAAGTTGCCTAGGCTGATCTTGAATTTGTAATCCTCCTTCCTTCCTCAGCCCCACAAGTAGCTTGGATTTCAGACATGCAGCACTGTCCTCGACTCAAATGTATAATTTTTTTTTTTTTGACCAGGGATTGACCCCAGGGGTGCTCTACATAGAGCCACATCCGCTGACCTTGAATTTAGGATCCTCCTGCCTAGATGTGCATTACCACACTCGCTCACATGTAGATAATTTTTTAATTATTTTAAAACCAGAAGATCTGGGAAAGCTGGAAGGAAATGTAGGATGGTCTACCAATGTGACTAAATCTGCCCTTTTCTCGAGTACTATCTGTAAGATTGTTTTCCTAAAGAGACCAGTCCCTGTCCTTCAGGAGATCCTATTTGCTTTTTTTTTTTTATTATTCTGTGTTCTAGACACGTAGAGATACTGTGTCCCCACTATATGATTCCTGAATCTTCCTTTCCATGCAGAAGGATCCTGAGATTTCTCTCCGGGTTATTCTGATAAGAATTTACGTTTAAGGAGTCCTAAATGCCAAAAGTTCTCAACTGGTCGTGATATAGAAAAAGAGGAAAGAAAACAGGAAACAATGAGAAGTAGAATAAGGGAAGGACAGTCACTGTTAGAGGGGATGGGACAGCCATTATCCAAACATTCTAGGTTAATACAAGGCAAGCTGAAGTACAAAAAAATATTTTTTAAAAAAACCAAACTATTTGCTTTAAAGTTAAAGCATACTACCTTTAACTTCTAAGTTATTTACTTACTTTCTCATTTACTAAGTTGCCCTGCTACACACCCAGGTACTAAGAATTAAACCCAGGGGTGAGCTACATCTGCAGCCATTTTTGTTGACATTGATTTTTGATGCTGAGGATCAATCCCAGGGACTTGCACATGTGAGGCAAGTGCTTTACCACAACTATATCCCCAGCCCTTCCCCACCTTTTTTTTTTTAGAGACAGGATCTTGCTAAGTTGCTGAGGCTGGCCTCAAACTGGCAATCCTCCTGCCTTAGCCCCCCAACAGCTGGGATTATAGGAATGTACCACCACACCAAGCATAGGGTAGAAATTCTGTTATGAAAATATCGTCAGTACTTTCTAGCCGGGCACAGTGGCTCACACTGAAATTCAGCCTACTCAGGAGGTTGTGGCAGGCATGGAGGGAGGGCATATCCACCCAAAACAGGATTTTATTGCTTATTTCTATATCTTAGTCTCTTTTTGTATTATAGACTTAATTTCCTGATCTGGTGGTTTCTTAACTGTTGATTTGTGTTTCAGTAAACGAAGCATTTGGAAGGCGCGAGAGGCTCGTTCTCAGCAATGCAAGAAGCTCATCTATTAGTGGCCCTTTTGGGAGCAGGAGCTCACACACACCAATGGAGTCTTAATGAACATCATAAAATTGCCTGGTTTGCCTACTTTAACTCAGTGTTTTAAAAAGATGGCTTCAAAATATTCCACATTGTGGGGGTTCAGCTCAGTGGCAAAGCGCTGCCTAGCATGCGCAAGGCCCTGAGTTCAGTCTCAGCCCTGAAAAAGAAAGAAAAGGAAAAAAAATGTTCCACATGCAGCTAGAGACATGTAGTGATGGAAACAAGATTGGTTGCCTACTGCCTCGCGTCCCTTTGTGCAGCTGTAGTGGCAATACAGAGCAGGTCTTTGTGCTTGCCTCCAGGTGGGTGGTGTATGGGGTTATTGTTGGATTTCTTGAAAATGATAATAAAAAAGGTTTTTAAGAACTTATTCCCTTAGGGAAGAATGAAGGAACTTTGGTTTGTGTAGAGGAGAGAGGTGGGGTTGTGGGGACGGGAAGGACAGTAGAATGAGACACATTACCACCCTACATATATGTAGGATTACATTAGTGGAGTGACTCTGCACCATGTACAGCATGTCAGAATGCATTATACTGTAAAGTAAATTAAGTTTAAAAACACAAAAAACTAATTCCTTAAACATGACATCTGTCGCAGGAAATCTAGGTTAGTGAATTAGGTAGTAACTTACGAGTTCTGTGGCTGTTAAGTCAGGATGTGCTGGGTTGCCCAAGGCTGGCTCAAGTGATCCTCCTGCCTCGGTCTCTTGAGTAGCTGGGGTTTCAGGTGCACACCAGGCCTCAGAATTTTAAGAGGGGAAAAAGCCTGTGATTTTAACAGATGATGACCTAGGCCTGGAAAGGCATTGATTTGGCCAAGATCACAGAGGCAGACATCCCAGAGACTCCATTTCTCTGACTATTCTTGATTGAATGCTCATGACTTTAAAATGTTCTCAGTCCTAAAGCAGCGTGCCATTTTTTCCAGAATGTCCAAGAGAAGAGGCAGACTGTTTATTCTCAGATGTTGAATGCCCTTCAGTCTCTGTGCCTTGTGCTGTACAAGGGAAGAGTCCATGTGAATAGGAAAGGTTTCTTTGCTCTCCACCCAGTGGAACAGTTCTGATTACAGACTGTCTTCAAGTGTGAATGCTCAGAGGCAGCAAAAATCAATTTGATTTATGAGATCCAACCCTAACTTGGTAGAGCTACAGTCAGTGAATCACTGACATCTCCTGTGTAACTTATGAAAGTGACGTGAATGTCATTCCAGTTTCAGACACTGGTATGAAGTTGTTGCAACTTGGACTTTTAATCCAATATCAAAACAAACCATAGATTATTCAGTTAATGAGAGCAATAAAAAGTAATGAGATTTTCAATAATAAATTCCCAACAACAAAAAAGCCCAGAACTAATGGCTTCACTGCTGAGTTTTACCAGAATTGAAGGGGAAGGAACTCCACAAACTCACTCTGTGAGGCTAGCAGTACTATAAAAAAAACTGACAAGGATACATTAAAAAAACTGTAGACCAATATGTCTGATGAACATGGATGCAAAAGCATTCAGAACATTAGGAGACAATTCAAGTGCACATCAAAGTGATCATCAACATAAAGGTGGTATCATTCCAGGGATGAAGGCTGGTTGAACATATGCAAATCATTAAAAGGAATACATTACATAAATAGAATGCAGGATTAAAAATCATATCAATAGATGTAGAAGAAGCATTTCATAAAACTCAGCAAGCCTTGTGATAAGACCCTGAACAAATTAGATATGGAAGGATCGTACCTCAATGTAATAAAGGCTGCATTTGACAGGCTCCCAGCCAACAGCATATTGAAGGAGGGGGGTGCGGAGTCTGTTTCCTCTAAGAACAAGATAAGGGTGTCTACTCTCACCACTCTGAATACAGTACGAGAACTAGACAAATGGAGGCTATAGATAAGGAGGAAGTCAAATTATCTCTGCTAATGCTAAGATTCCATACACAGAAAAGCCAAAAGATAGAACTGATAAATGAATTTAGTGAAGCAGCAGGATACAAAATCAGTGGTTTTTCTACACACCAAGAAAGCAGTCCCAATCACAGTAGCCACACAAAAATGCCTAAGAATAAACAAAAGTGACAGGCCTCTACAGTGAAAACGACAAAACACTGATAAAAGAAATTATAAATATTAAGATGTCCATACTACCTAAAGCAATCAACAGATTGAGTACAATTCGCATCAAAATAGCAATGAAATTCTTCAGAGAACTAGGAAAAAAATCCTAGAATTCATGTGGAAGCACAGAAGGCCTCAGGTAGCCAAAGCAATGGGCAGAAAGCAAACTGGAGGCACCCCAATACCCGATTTGAGACACACCACAGAGCCACGCTGCCAATGGAACCAGACAGTGGGACAGTAGAGAGGAACCCTCACATCTCCAGCCAACAACAATGGAGAAAGTTCAGCCTCTCCATTGAGTGGTGCTTGGAGAACCAATATCCACATGCAGAAAGACAAAACGTGGCCCCACTCTCACCCTCTGTGACAGTCAAAACAGATCCAAGACCTCATGTAAGATTTGAAATTAATGTAGGAAAGTGGGAAACACAATATTGGTACAGTGATTTTCTATAGGATTCTAAAAGCAAAGAAAACAAAATTGGTAATAGGATTTGTCAAACTAAAAAACTGCACAAGAAAGGGAACAGCAAAAAAGCAATCTAAAGAATTTGAAAAAAAATATATATTTGCCAGCTATTCCTATGGCAGGGTTATATCATGGATATATATATAAAGAACAAAAAAGCAAATAATCCAGTTTTTAAGTGGGCAAATGATTTCTCAAAAGATACATATATGAAAAATGTTCAATATCAGTAGCCATCAGGAAAATGTAAATCAAAACTACAATAAGATACAATTTCAGCCCAGTTAGAATGGCTGTAATCAAAAAACAACAAGTGGTGGTGAGGATGTGGAGAAAAAGTAATTCTTAAAAACAACTGGTGGGACTGTAAATTATTGCAGGCGCTAAGGAAAGCAATGTGGAAGTTCCTCAGAATGCTAAAAATAAGCTGTGTGCACTGGTGCATGCCTATAATCACAGCAACTCAGGAGGCTGAGGCAGGAGGATCATAAGTTTGAGGCCAGCCATAGCAACTTAGCAAGACCCTGTCTCACAAAAAATATAAAAAAGAGCTCCAAGGTAAAGCATCCTTGGGTTCAATCCCCAATCCAAAAAATAAAAGAGCTAAAAATATGGGCTGAGGTTGTGGCTCAGCGGTAGAGTGTTCATCTCGCATATGTGAGGCCCTGGGTTCAATCCTCAGCACCACGTAAAAATAAATAAGTGAAATAAAGCTATTGTGTCCAACCACAACTAAAAAATAAATATAAAAAAGCTAAAAATAATGATCTAAACCCACTCCTGTGTATATCCCAAAGAAATAAAATCTGCATACAAAAAAAAAAAAGTTACATGCCCATTTTTATTATTGCACTATCCACAAAAGCCAAGATTTGGACTGGATGTAGCTGCCTGTTAGAAGAATGGACAAGAAAAATTTTATATATACATGTGTGCGCACACAGTAAAATTCTGTCATTTGCAGCATAACAGATGGAACTGGAGGATATTGTCTTAAGTGAATAAGCAACAGAAATAAAAGTTTTCATGAGGAAACTAAAGGAGAAAAGTTGACCTGAAAGTAGAATAGTGACTATTATGGACCAGGAAATTTCTGGCAGGCAGGAGTGGATATGAGCAATGCACATTGTGTACATGTAAGGAAATACTTCAGTGAATCTCATTAATATGTACAGTTAAAGTGTTAATAAAATAATAAAAATGACATCTAGAGGGGGATAGATCTCTGATCAGTTTAAATCAGTAGTTCATTTTTTCTCAAAATCTGCTGTGTTCTTTAAAGAATAATAGCTTTTGGCCAGGCACAGTGGGGCACAACTGTAACCCTAGATACTCAGGAGGCTGAGAGGGAAGGATCACAAGTTTGAGGCCAGCTAGGCAACTTAGCAAGACCCATCTCAAAAGGGGCTAGGAGGGACTGGGGATGTAGCCCAGTGCTTGCCCAACATGTGTGAGACACTGGGTTAGATCCTCAGCCACATAAAAATAAATAAATAAAGGTATTATGTCCATCTATAACTAAAAATATGTATTAAAAAGTGGGGTGGTAGTGCTGGGATATAGCTCAGTGGTACAGTGCCCTGGGTTCAATTCCTAGTACCTAAAAGAAAAAAAAAAACTTTAAAAAAATGCATCCTGGGCCTCATGTTCTTAGGAAAAATTAAATACATAAAGAACTTCCAGGGGCGGGGGATGTGGCGCAAGCGGTAGCGCACTCGCTTGGTATGCGTGCGACCTGGGTTCGATCCTCAGCACCACATACCAACAAAGATGTTGTGTCCGCCGAGAACTGAAAAATAAATATTAAAAATTCTCTCTCTCTCTCTCTCCTCTCTCACTCTTTCTTTAAAAAAAAAAAAAAGAACTTTCAGTGTTTCATGTAGACATATGAATCAGCCTATGTACAATAAAAATTCCCAATATCAAAAATTTTAAGTAGTAAAATAGGATGGACACTTTTCTTTTCAATTTGAAATCACTAGGTCTGCTGAATGCAAAGTGGGGAGTGTGTTCAGAGCCAAGAGGGTGCTCTGAAGCTACTTGTTAGCGCACATCTGGACATGGGGACCAGAGCACTGGCTAGGTGTGCAGTGCAGGCGGTGGGGGAAACCCCCGAGTACACCAGAACAGCAGCAGCACCCCGGGGATTTAAAAGGAGGCTCCAGGATGCCACGCTGCCTGAGGCGAGAGGTGCTGTCACTTCCTACCATGGGAATGGATTGCACTGAAGTGACACTAAATCCAAGCCTGAAGAATTGTGGCCTAGAGAGGATGCCTTCCTGGCCTGAAAAATGGGGGAAGGAGCATTGTTTTTATCGCTGGTGGTGGTTGTGATTGGTTTTTCATCAGGTAGGATATGGAGTGCTTAGGGTCAAGCATATCTGTCAAAGTAAAAAAACAATGTTAAAGTTTAAAAAAGCTTTACCCAGCTATAAGCAGCCGCCAACTAATTATAGCCTAGAATTCAAATTCAGAGTCCAGTTGTTTTAAAAGGTAGAAACACAAACTTACATGAATAGGTGGAGCATTATATAGGTGTAACCATAAGCCTTAATTTTCAGGACAATTCCAACTACATGTTATGAAGCCTTTTTCAATAAGGTAAAATATTAAATGCATGCAGCACTTTGGGTCGGAGGGGATGGGGAGAAAGAGGTCTTTGCAAGAAAACTTAAAGGAAAAAATACAGTCAGCAAATATCCAGTATTTGAGTTTAAAAACGACTTGCTATGGATACTCTCTTCCCTTGGTGTTTGTGGGGTATGCCAGGGGTGCTTAAGTCCCTCCTAGATATTTCATGTAATCTACACACGTTCTCTCATCCACTTTAAATTATCTCTATATTACTCTTAATGCTAATGCAATGTAAAGGCTGTGCAAACAGCTATTACACTGGCTTAAGGAATAATAACAAAAAAAGTCTGCACAAATTCAGTACAGATGCAGTTTTTGCTTTCAAATAGTTTCCCCCATGGTGGTTGAATCCATGGAGACGAAACTCACAGATACCCTCACAGTTGGAGGGCCAACTATGTCCGTTCCAGCTGACAGAACTGCTTTAACTGTCCGGCCACTGGGAACAAGCAGGAAGCTGGACAGACTGCAGGCAACATCTATTTGAAGTTACTGGAAAACTTTTAAGGCAGCCAGGATCTGCTGGATGAAAATCCTGGGAGAAGAGGTGAGCAGAGAAGGACATTTCACACTAAGCTGGTTTTCTTCTCAGGCATTTATCCATTTTTATGTTCTGCAGTGATAAACTTTGGGGCAGGGGGGATAGAAAATGCATCAGAGCATTCAGCAGTCTCAATACTGGGGGGGGGGGGGGGGGTTGAAGTACCCGAGGTAGCACTTGAGGAATGGCTGGAGGAAGGGTCTAAAACACTACAGGCTCTCCTGGCTGCCCTGAGGCTGCACCTGGAAGGTGAAGGAAGCCAGAGGTACAAGAGCCAGCCTGTAAAACCTGAAGCCCATCCTTGAGAAGTTTGATTTTGGGTGGAAGATGGTGGCCCTGCCCTATTTGTGAAGAGATGAGGGCGAATCCTCTCTGGAAGAGGGCAGTTTCATCCGCTCCTTCCACAGTTTTTCACATTCAATCTCCACCATTCCATCAAAAATTACCAGGAGGGCTGGGGATGTGGCTCAAGCGGTATCGCGCTCACCTGGCATGTGTGCCGCCCGGGTTCGATCCTCAGCACCACATACCAACAAAGATGTAATGTCCGCCGAAAACTAAAAAATAAATATTAAAATTCTCTAAAAAAAAATTACCAGGAATATGAAAAAAAATAGGACCAAGAAAGAAACAGACCTACAAGAAATGCACACATTGGATTTACACTGGACATTAACTTTGAAATAGCCAGCATTCATCCATCCAAGAAAAGAGAAAGCAAGACTGACTGTGTCATCAAAGTACTTTAATAAATCAAATGGGAATTCTACAACTGAAAAACAGTATATTTTATACTTGGGATTGATGACATATTGGCTGAAGAAGTATTCTTTTTTCACACACAGAGGAAAAAGTACATAAAAAAGCATAAGACACCTGGGCATATGGTGCACACCTGTAATCCCAGTGGCTCAGAAGGCGGAGATAGGAGGATCATGAGTTCAAAGCCAGCCCCAGCAAAAGGGAAGCACTAAGCAACTCAGTGAGACCTGTCTCTAAATAAAATCGAAAATAGGGCTGGGGATAGGACTCAGGGGTCATGTGCCCCTGAGTTCAGTGCCTGGTACCAAAAAAAAAAAAAAGCATATAGCAGACAGTACGAAAGTCTAACATGTAATTGCAATCTGAGAGTGGGATGAGGAAGAGCTACATTCAGAGAGCTTATGACTTAGAATTTTTCCAAAGTGACAAAAAAATTTGAAGCAATAGGTGTGAAGAAAGATGAAAACATCATTGGTCATGAGGAAAATGCTCATCAAAATGAGATGCCTCTTCTCACCAGCCAGAAAGGCTACACTTAAAAAATCATGGAGCAGATGTTGGTGAGGATGTGGGAAAACTGGATTCTTTAACTGTTACTAGTAGAAATGTAAAGTGAGCGGCCACTTTGGAGAAGTTCGGCACTTTCTTTAAAAGTTGAGCATAAATTTACCATATGAACCTGCAATTCCACTCCTAGGTTTACACTCCAGAAAAAAAAACATGTCCATACAAACATGTATACAAATGTTAAAAGCTAAAAAGTGGAAACAATCCCAACATCCATCAATGGATTTCTGTTCTCATAAAAAGAAATGAAGTCGTCTAACTGCAGCACTGATGAAAACTTCAAAAATGCTCAAGTAACTGGCCACAAGAGGCCACATGTTCTATGATTCCACTTAGATGACATTTTCACAGAAGACAAATCTATAGACGCTGGAGTAGCGATTTCCTGGAACTGGGGTAAGATGAAGGAATGACTGCAAATGGGCACAAGGGATCAGGGATGGCAGGAGTAAATAGGACAGTGGTGATGGTTACATGACTCAGTATACTAGAGTATACTGAGTGGGTGAATCCCAATAAATCTGATTTTTAAAAGATTAAGACATTTTTAAAACACAAAACCTACACTAAACTTAGAATGAAAATGATTCCAGATAACAACATGGAAACATAAGAAGGAAAAATTATCAATCTGGTTAATTTAAATGAAAATCACTATAAAAAAAACAATAATGTGTAGGGCTTAAAATGTTTGTAAAACTAAAATGCCTAACAACATAAAAGGGTGAAAGGAGATGAAGTTAAGGTATTTTAAGATGGGTTAGAGTCTTATCACCGCATATAAATAAATAAACGTCCATTGACAATTTAAAAAATATTTTTAAAAACGTGTTGATAATACACTTGGTAAGTAAAGATGTTGTGATCTCTAAGCTAACCACTCAAAGGTTACTGAACAAACATAACAAGCCATAGGCAAGGAAAGTGAGTAAGAAATGCTTGACTAATCCAAAGCAGACAAGTAAAGGGAAATACATACAAAATGGGTAGAATGAGTGGATGGAAGATTTAAGCCCAATTCATAATTATATGTAAATTAAGTAAAGTGAAAGGCAGATTATTCAAATGTATAAAAACAAATATAACTACATGGTGCTCACAAAACCCATAACTTAAGTATCAAGACACCAAGTTTGAATGTAAGAAAGTAGAAAAATTCATACTATTCAAATCACAAAATTCGGGTGGTATTCTAATATCAAAATAAACTTTAAGAAATAAAGGTAGTTTCCTTTGTATAATGATAGTAGCTATCAGCCAACATGAAAGATAACATTTTAAAATTTTCAATATCCAGTAACATTTTCCAAAATAGGGGAAGCAAAACTGGCAGAACTGAAGCAAATCTACAATCAGAATGGAAGAGTTTAACATGACTTCCCAGTAACTGATGAAATAAGCAGACAAAAACTTCAGCAGAGAAGCCTAAACAACATGATTTACAAGTTGATCTAACTGTGATTCATAGAAGACTACCCCAAAATAACAATATACATTCTTTCCAAGGAAACACAGAACATCTTCTAAAATTGACCACATGCAGGACCATAAACCAAGTATCAACAAACTTTTAAGAATAAAAATTATTCAAACTGTGTTCTCTGTCCTGACATTAAGCTAGAAATCAGTTTGAAAATAACTAGAAAATTCCTAAGTATTTGGAAATATGTGATTCATTTCTTAATAATCCATGGGTCAAGGGAGAGGCACAACAGAAATTAGAAAATATTTTAATTGAATGACAATGAAAGTATGGCATATCAAATCTTGTAGGATGTAACTAAAACTGCATTCAGATTTTTTTTTTAATATTTATTTTTTAGTTCTCAGCGGACACAACATCTTTGTTGGTATGTGGTGCTGAAGATTGAACCCGGGCCGCACGCATGCCAGGCAAGCGCGCTACTGCTTGAGCCACATCCCTAGCCCCAGTATTCAGATTTTTTATAGCTTTAAATGCATTTTAGAAAAGAAACTGAAAATCACTATCCAAATGACCATCTTACAAACTTACAAAAAGAACTAAAATTAAATCCCAAAAACGTGAACAGAAGGAAATAAGGAGAAATTAATGTCATAGAATAACACACATACAGTATAGGAAGTCAAGGAAAAAAGCCTGATTCTTTAGAATGAATGATCACACAGGGTAGGAAAGATGGTGGAATGAGACGGACATCATTAGCCTAGGTACATGTGTGATTGCACATATGGTGTGACGCTACATCATGTACCACCAGAGAAATGAAAAGTTGGGCTGCAACCAAAATGCATTCTGCTCTCATATATGTCTAATTAAAATAAAAAATAAATAAATAATTTTAAAAAGAATGATCACAACAAAAAAGTAACATTAGAAGTAAAATGGGATCATCACTATGGACCCTAAGGACAGAACATACTGTGAACAATTTATATGACTGAATATGAATATGTATATAAAATGGACAAATTCCTAGAAAAACATCTTACCAAAACTGATACAAGAAATAAACAATTTGAACACTGCATGCTTCCTATTCATATCCAACTGCCTATAGACAAGCTAAGTCAGGGATCAGTTATCACAAGCTAAGTTAGTTATCTCATCATTGCCCTGGAGTTTCTTACTCCTGGAGCCATAAGACTGACACAATGATGAACCAGAAAACAGTCTGATCCTCAGATTAAAGATGCACAGGTTCAATTCACACCTTCAGCAGTTTCTTGAATGAAAATTAAACAATTTTGAAGGAAAGATAGCAAATCTAAAAAGTGAAATGGTGACCTCTGAGAGGATTCCATGGTTCCAAGTACCCAAAACCCCGAAGATTTCCTTTGCCAACAAAAGAAGCCCCTCTTCTCCCAGTTAATGAGACTCTTTCTTGAAAAACCTTGTCACGACCTCACCTTGAGGGGTCATCTCCCCAAAGACCTTCCACTCTCACCCATCACTCCTACCGCCTCTGACTGCCTCTGACCTGTGACTAGATGAGACTCTCAAATTACCTGTAACTCCAAAGTCAAATTTGGGGGAATCTATATATTAACAGAATTGCAACAATTTCCCAACAAGCGGGCAAAATCTTGAAGAATATTTGTCAAAACAGATCCTAAGGGTGCAAGACCAGGAAAGCAGACACAATTCAGATTAGGCTAAATTCATCAATGTAGATAGTTTTCATTCCAGATGTCAATCTAACACATATATCAGCTATGGGTAGCAGCTACAATTCTATGTCCCCTCCTCAATTGTATCTAGACTCTTGCTGCCTTAAAACCCAGCCAGTCAGACAACTAGACCAGGATGCCATTTCCTTGAGGATCTGTTTCCTACATTTCCTAAGTCTATTGTTTGTTCAAGATTCTTGTGTTTTGACAACAAAATCTCCCTAGTTAGCTGAAACAAAAGGAATGTATTAGGCAGAATGGATAGCTCACAGCATCTTCCGAGGCTGAAGCAATGAATCCAAGCTGACTTCTAAGAGTGACCTCCAATTCCATATCACAAAAGAGAGCATGCAAGGTGCAGCAGGGTCAGGAGGCTGCAGGCCACACTGGAAAGGCTCCATCCACCATAACCACCAGCTCTAAAAGTAAAAATACACCACCCCAGTCCTATAACAAACCGGCATAGTAGATGCCTCAGACCCTGCTTCCCTCTCCCATGTAATTTAGTTTCAAATCAGTCTTATACAAGTTCATTAGAGGTTTTTTTCTCTTTTTTTTTTGGAACTGGGAGTTAAACCCAGGGCTTTGTGAATGAGATGCTTTGCTCCTGAGCTACATCCCAGCCTTATAGGTATTTTTAATTCTGTTTGGAATCTTATCCATAAAGGAACCTCAGAGTTTTTTAAAAAATATTTTTAGTTGTAGATGGACACAACACCTTTATTTATTTATTTATTAGGGGGTGGTGCTGGAGATTGAACTCAGGGGCACTCGACCACTGAGCCACATCCCTAGCCTATTTTATATTTTATTTAGAGACAGGGTCTCACTGAGTTGCTTAGTGCCTCACTTTTGCTGAAGCTGGCTTTAAACTCACGATCCTCCTGTCTCAGCCTCCTGAGACGCTGGGATTACAGGCGTATGCTACCATGCCCAGCTATTTATTTACTTTTATGTGGTGCTGGGGTAGAACCCAGTGCCTCACACATGATAGGCAAGTGCGCTACCACTGAGCCACAACCCCAGCCCCCTCAGAGTTTTTAACTTTCTCATCTCTACAGTATAAAAATCAAAACAAAACGAAAGAAAAGTTACCTTAGTCCATTTCTGTTGCTATAACTGAACATCACATTCTTAGCAATTAGTAAAGAATAAGTTTGTTCAGCTCACAGTTCTGAAGACTGGGAAGTTCTGGTGGCCACATGTGGGGAAGTCCCCTGTAGTCCCAAGGCAAGGCAGGGAATCACGTGGCATTCTAAATCAGGTGTCTCCTCTTCTTACAAAGCCATAATCCCACTGAATCAGAGCCCCACCATGAGCGCCTCCTTTAACCTTAATTACCTCCCAAAAGGCCCACCTCCAAATATCGGAGTCAGACTAAGTTTCCTCCCTTTTCACACTTCACAGTAGGGATTAAATTTCATTAATTAGTTTTGGTGGGAACATTCCACACAGCAAAACAGGACTGACTTCTACAGAGCCCTCTGTACAATTTGTGTTAATACAGACTTAGGGATAGACGATAATCAGGTGACATGCTCCTCCACTTAATGTGTCTTGTTGGTATTTCTATATTAGCACATGCAGATTTACTTCGTTCATCTGTCAGCACTGTATTGCTTAGTAAGGATAACTTAACATTTCCTTTAGGAAAACACTTAGGGGTTTTGTTGTTTTTTGTGTTTGTTGTTCTTTTTCCATTTTCACTGTTACAAATACTGGCATGCCTCATCATACACCCATAAGAAAGGCTGACGATACTGTACATACCTTTTTTGCATGAGTATTTCCACAAATTTCTAGAAGATAACTGAATCAAAACGTATAGTTTTTTATACTTACTTATATTGCCAAATTGCCTTCTAAAAGAGCTTATAGCAATTAACATCCCCAAAGTATTCTTTTTCTCAAATCCAGGTTAAGAATGGATGGTACTGATCATATTCATCTTTACCACTTTATAAGCAAAGTCAATATAACTGCACTTTATTTTATTTATATGCCGTGCTGAGAATCGAACTCAGTGCCTTACACATGCCAGGCAAGTGCACTACAGACAAGCCACAAACCTAACCCTGTATTTTTTTTTTAATCTGTTAAATATTTTGCTAATTGTTTTGTGCTTTTAAAAATTGATTTGTGGGGCTGGGATTGTAGCTCAGTGGTACAGAACTTGCCTTGTAGGTGTGGGGCACTGGGTTCGAATCTCAGCATTGCATATAAATAAAATAAAGGTCCATGGACAACCAAAAAAAATATTTAAAATAATGATTTGTAAGTGCATTTTTATCTCTTGCATGTTACTTTTCTCCACTGTATCATTTGTCTCTTGTGATTGTAAATTCCTATTCTTTATGCCTTCATTTTCAAATAAGCTTATTAAGTTTCATACAAATACCTTTGGGGCTGGGGATATAACTCAGTTGGTAGAGTGAGTGCTGGCCTCGCAAGCCCAAGGCCCTGGATTCAATCTCCAGCACCATCACCAAAAAAGAATCACCCCCCCAAAAAAAACAAACAAAAAAAAAACTTTGGGATATTGAATGGTGTTGGTGGATTTACAGTTATAGAGAAATGTAAGAATCCCATGCCATTAAATGTGTACCATTTAGATTCATAAGACAACTTTGCAGTTGTTTAATTCCTGTCTAATGACTTTAATACTAATGTACATAGGACGTTCTTCATTGTATTTTTTTTTTCAACCAAGAGATTTTATTGGGGGCTGCCCAAAGGGAAGAAAAGGAGAGGCAGAGAGCAGAGAGAGGAGAGGAGGAGGGCAGAAAGAAGAGAGGAAGAGGGCAGAAAAGAGGAAGAGGGCAGGCTTCCTTGTATTTTGAAGTTGGCTAGTCCTAATATAGAAGAGCTATTGAAATTTTTATGCTTTCTTTATATTGGGCACCTTATTAAACTCTCTCAGTTCTTAGTTTTCAGTTAATTTTATTGAATACATAATAATTTGTCTGCAAAAGGGGCTAGTTTAAATGCCTTATTTCATGGAATACGGTCTCTGGGACAATGAGGAAGAAATGCTACGAGAGGACCACAATGTCACGTCCCTTTTATGAAATGTCTAACAGTTCCCCACTTCATGCAGTTTGCTGTTTCTGATAAAACCTTAACCAATCATCCTGCTCTTCCTTCTGTATAAAAAAATATTACTCATTCTTTGGCTACTTGCATTCATCCATCAAAGTTCAGCTTAAATGTCACTCCAAGAAGCTTCCCCCTCATCCTTCAACCTATGTAGATTTCCATGCTATGCATTCCACATTGATGTTTTATAATACTTAATAGTCTCCCTCATTAGATTTAATGATTGTGATTTCTGTTTTATGTTATAAAATTCAGCTAAATGGGATGCCTCACCACTTGGAATTTTCACAATGTCTGTTCCCAACATTCAATCTCTAAATTTCTCAAGTATACTTTATCAATCAGAATTTGAATCATCATTATATACTACCAAAATAAGTACAAAGTCATCCAAGTTAAGTGACTTTCTCACAGTCACATTAATAACTGGTGTAATTTGTGGGGGAAGCAATAGGACGCAGAAGTAGGACTGACTGATTCCACTCCTAGACCTTAATAGCTGGATCAACTTCTGTGATTCTCTGTGGCTCTAGAAAACAAGAATATTAAAACCTACTTTATGAGGTTATTATTTTGAAAATACTTAGACACTGTAGGATTATATACTGGAATTATCTTCCTTTATAATGGACGCTTTGGGCTTGGAACTGAATTTTCTGGTCACCACCACTATTTCTTACATATGATCACCCACTTCAACCCCTTTAATAAGTCTAACATATTCCTTTACTAACGAAAACAAATACTTGCTGAATGAGTGGATTACCCTGCTTTTTCTCTTGCCATGAAACACACTATTTGCATGATGAGAATTCCAGATGCACTTCTGAATAATTCATATTTCATAGCGAAGTGTCAGCTGTCGATAACCAACTGGAAGCAAAGTCCCACAGAGGTGTTCTTTGCTTATGAAAAATGTATTTCACACCCCAGTGCACATATGCGACTAGTGCAGGGAACAGTATGATGCACCCTGGAAGAGATGTCAGAACAAAAGCAGGGTCAAAACATTTTGCTGCTCCGTATAGATTAACATGGAAGAACCCCTGAAGAAATACGTATTTTTAAAAGTACTCCCGGGCTTCAGGAAACTAATTTTTCTGAACTTCATTTCCAACATCTAGAAAACTGCATAAGCCTACTTTTATAATGCTCTGTGAGGACTAAATGATAAGAATGGACTACATCTGCAGGCAAATGTGTCACAAATGCTAGCTAAGAGGAACCAGAATTATTAAATATTGATCAATGACAGATCATTCAAGACCTAAGTTTTCCCAACATAAATACCTTTCGCCCTAAATGATTCTCTCCCCCTATTCTGGCCATAAATTTATCTTGATGTTTGTCCTATCCCAAGATTTGTTTCCAGCCTGCTTAGGAAACAAATCTGCATCAGCAAGCATATAGCAGAGGACAAAGGTGAGTTTGGAAGTGAGAAGGTAGGCGGCAGAGAAGCAGAAAACACAAAGAACAAAGCATGCTTCCCGTGAGCCCCCACTCATGACTATAACAGGCTGTGACTAAATGGCATAGTTCAGATCTTGATTAAAGAATCATAGCCTAGTGTGTCAGTCAGCTTTCCTCACTAGAACTGAGGCCATCAACCTGTAAGCAGGAAAAATTTATTCTGTCTCATGGTTTCAGAGATCTCAGTCCTTGGTTGTTGGCTCCATTGCTTTTGGACCTGTGGCAAAGATGGCAGGGAACACAAGGTAGAGCAAAGTTAGGAAGAAGAGGAAGAGAAGGGGCCGGGGTCCCAACATTCCCTTCTAGGGCGCTCCCTGCAATGATCTAACTTCCTTTCACCAGGCTCCACACATCTCCCAATAGTGTCATCAGCCTTTAACACACGAGCCTCTGAGGGACATTTAAAATTCAAACCATAATACCTAGATATACACTTTGGTGAGATCCCAATTCCAAACAAGCTACTACCGGACAATCAGTAAAACTCCATGGGGGCAGGGGTTGTGGCTCAGTGGTACAGACACCAAGTTCAATTCTCAGTTTAAATAAGTAGGTTCATTTGGGGTTGGGGTTGTAGCTTAGTGGTACAGCACTCACCTCGCACGTGTGAGGCGCTGGGTTCAATCCTCAGCATCACATAAAAATAAATAAAACAAAGGTATTGTATACACCTACAACTAAAAAAAAAAAAAAATCATGAAAAAGAGAGTATGTTCAGGCTGGGGATATAGCTCAGCTGGTAGGGTGCTGGCTTTGAATGCACAAGGCCCTGGGATAGATCTCCAGCAACACACACACACACACACACACACACACACACACACTCACACGTGTTCATTTAAAAAATAAGCTCAGGGGCTGGGGTTGTGGCCCGGTGGTAGAGTGCTTGTCAGGCACGTGCAAGGCCCTGGGTTCGATCCTCAGTACCACATAATAAAATAAAATAAAATAAAGGTATTGTGTTCAACTACTCCTAAAAAAAAATGTTTAAATAAATAAAATTTAAAAATAAGCTCTGAGGTTAGACACAGACTGAGTCTAGGCTCTGCCTCTTACTAACTCTGGGCCAATTTCTTAACCTCTCTGTTTCAGTTGCTTCTGTAAACTAGGGATAGTCCCAGATCATCTTTGCAGAGTGTTATTTATAAGCATTAGAACAATGCCTACCACAAATAAACACTATAACTAATTTAAAACGATTTAAAAAAATGGCTGATTTGGAAAACCCAGCATTCTGTTTAGTCCTGTTCTCCCAATGTGTGATCTGATTTTCCAAACACTCCTCCTCCTCTCCCCAGAGCCAGCCTTCTCTTATCACACCCACGAGCAGTCTCACCTTGGCTGCCTTTCCTTGCTCACCTTCTGTTCTTGGGGTGCCTTTTTCAGTCCTGCTCCTGGATCTTAAAAATACTTTGCACTTACAACAATGGGCAACATGATGACATTCCTGTCACAGAACAGGCTGGTCCTGCTACAATGGAGCTGAAAATTCCTACTCCCTGGCAACATCATCAGTGTCATAACCTCACAGAAGGACATGTTGCTCGTTTGTGGTGATGCTGGTAAGCACACCTACTGCACTGCCAGTTGCACTACAGCACACACACTTATGGACGACGATACACAGTACATGATGACTAATGACTGCGACTGGTTTTGTATTTACTGTGCTTTTTACTAGTTTAAGTACTCCCTTTGTTGTTTCTTTTTTTGTTATAAACCATGCTGCAACAGCCTCATACATCAAGGTTTTATTCCCCTGATCACATCAAGAGGCCACATGCAGTGACTGACCTATGCCATCTAGGTTTAAGTATACCCTAGGATATTCACACACCATCAATCCACTGACAATGCATTGCATGGTGTGTGTCCCCATCAACAGGTGAAATGTGACTAATAACACTGCTAGAGCCTGCCCCGCCTGAGAAATCATCTGTATCTTGCCTGACTCCACAGAAAACCCCAGGGGGCTACTTCAGAAACACCTGCAGAGCCCAGGTGGGGCCCACTGGACCCCGATATGCTTTATTTCCTTCAGTGATCCAGATGGGAACCCAGATGCTGGAGGCACTGCGAGATCTCAAGGACCACAGGGAAGGGGCAGAAAGCTGGTTATTTCTCCTTTCCCCCTGAAGTGCCTTTAACAGACAGCACTTAAATGGTTTCTGAAAAGAAAGCTGTGCTTTGTCTGAGGTTTTAACAGACCCAAGGACTATGATGCCTCAAGCGTATTAGGCAAGAAAAACTAAGGAGACTTTTGAGCTAGTCCATTCCTTGGACGGCAGAGAAATCTGCTGGTGGAACGCAGACCAGAACTAATTGTCACCACCTTTCACGTTGCCCTGTAGCATCTGTAGGCACTACTCTGGAAGCTGCTCCTCTTTACACAATCATTATACAGAGGGCATGTTTGCATAGACAGGATTTGATTTGCAAGGCTGCACCAACAAAGTACCTCAGACTGCAGGGCTGGAATGACAGATACCCTCCCACAGTTCTGGGGACCCTAAGTCAAGACAAGGTGTCAGAAGGACTGTCTGTGGGCTGTGAAGAAAGGACCTGCCCAGGCCTCTGCTTGGCTTGCAGATATGCACCTTCTCCCTATCTTCACACTATCTATCCTCCGTATGAATCCACCTGCAAACCTTCCTCTCATGAGAACACCAGTCATATTGAATTTGGACCCATCTTAAGGACCTCATTTTAATTACTTCTTTAATCATATCCCAATATGGCCACCTCGTGAGATACTGGAGGTTATGACTTCAACATATGAAAGGGGTGAGTGGACAGTGATCATCTGTGTATCTGGAGCCAGGTTGTTCTTCAGTGTGTGCCCCTGGGAGGCAGTTCGATTTTCAGATAATGTAAATTCACCTGTGTGATGTAAAAGCTTCGGCTTGTGTTATACCTCTCAGGACAGGTAAAGGAGTGCTTACTGCAAGGTGTGTATGCATGTCAACAATGTGAAAAGGCTGATCGATTAGTCTGCAATACTGCTGCCTACTGCTGCTTCTGAGGTTGCCGAGCACCTCAGCACAACATAGAATTATGAGCAACGGCCTTTTAAGGAAGGAAACGCCATCCACAAACTGACCCTCCAGAATACTATGAGCCAGTTTCTCAGCTTTGGCCTTAAAAACCATTTATTCCAGTTTTACTGTATTTCTAAAGTTTAGAGTTTCTTGGGTCATCTACAGTCAATGTTTCTTAGGATAGAAATCTAAGCTAACATAAAAAAATCTAGGCTAATATGCAACTGAATGATACTAGCTGTTGTTTACTGTGTGGCAAGCATTGTAATAGCTGAGGACACATGTCAACTAACCTAACACCAAATAATATTAACAAAAGGGAACCCCTTCATTCTCTATTTACAAATTAAAAGGCACCAGTTACATAATTTGGCCAAGGGTACAAACCATCATGCTGCGAAGCCCAGAGAAGACCATTCCACAGACTCCAGAGCCCACATTCAATAGTCTGCCTCCCAGCGTGACCACTTACCAACAGCAGCAGTGGATGAAGCCACCTGCAAGGGCACAGAGAAGGCTCAGAGAAAAGGCCTGTCCAATAAGAGGTTACTAATTTATCATCTTAAGGTAAAAAATGGAAGAGAGTTGTAATAGCAATACCGGCTTCATTCTCACTTAAACATCTCAATTTCTTTTTGTTTTGGGGTTTTGGCCATTAGGTTAACTATCTTGTGCAGTATTTCCATGTTAAAGGAATTTAACCCAGCGTGTGCCGAGATAAATGAAGAGAGTGAGTCCAGCACCAGTGGTTTCTGGGGAACCAGAAGAGGTGGGAGCTACCACCCCTCTTCAGAAGACTGACCTTGGGGCTGCCCCAGGCACAAGAACTACCCTATTGAGGCTTCATGAGAAGTTTCAGCAGCTAACCCTAATCACCCAGAACACGTCAACCATGTCCTCAACTATAGACTCACCTGTTGTGCAAGGAGGCAGCAGAGTAAGGCACCACCTTAGGAAGGGGGGGGGGATATGGGGGATGGAGGATGGGGGGCTGAGATACAGGAAGCACAGTTTAAGCACTATCACATAGTAACAATCAGAATATGATCTCAAAGTTAAAACATCCAAGAAAAGCTTTCTTCCCTTCTAACCTTAGAAAAACTCAAGTCATACCTAATTTTCCCCTAAAAGACTCATCTCCTTCCTCTACAAAATAAAATTAAAGAGAAATCCTGTATTTAAAAAAAAAAATTTATTTTAATCCTTCCTAGAGGAATACAAATTTGAATGAAATACATTCATTCCATAAATACATTAGCAGCAAAACCTTCGTCTCCAGCCCAGAAGTTGTGATTTCAAGCAGAAGGGCATGCTCCATCGACTGTAAACTTAAGGATGTGTCTGCTTCTTGAGAAAAGCTGGGTATGCATGCTCCCTGGGACCTGAAAACAGATCCATCTGGTGACCATTGAGACTTTTCGCTACCTTCCATATCCTTTGGCATCCTCCATAGGTCCTTCAGCACAGACAATTGGGAAGACCCAGCCTTGCAAATGCACTAATGCCTTTGGAGTCATCTGTTGCTTTGAGCTGGCAACAATTTTAATGGTGTCCTGATACTTTCCATAGGGTAAACCAAATATAAAGAAGATCGTTCCCTTCCTTCTCTTCCATGAACGGAGGTTCCACTCTGCCAGGTATCTACTCATCTGTACTTGTCAGCAGACAATCTGTCAGGCAGTATTTGGGCACTCTGCGCTCCCAGTCCCCTTCATCTGAATGATTGGAGGCTTTCCTGGAGACCAAGACATGGCTATCCTTCAAGGATCTCTATGTGACAATAACCAGGTGACTTACCCTGACTTCCATCAAAATTCCTTTCGCCATCAGCAGCCAGGTATCTCTCCTCCTTTTCTTCTCTCAATCACTACCTAGTGACAGATGGGTCCTTTCTTATTTGCCCTCTAGGCACCTGCTGAAAATTTGGGAAGTATGATTTACCCTAAATTCCCAAGTGGCCAGGAGAGGTTAAGGCAGGTGCTGCTTTCAACCTGTGAGCTGCAAGTTCCACACTCCAATCCGTTCTGTGATGCATGAGTCACAACAGTCTGCATAAAACACAGTCAGCACTTAGGATGGCAAGTTTAGAGAGTCATCAAGTCATAGGACTGGGAGAAAAATGGAATAATGGGAGAAATTTAAAATAAATCTGGTTTGTTTGGGTTGAAGACTGCTTTCACTCAGGCATAAATGCTTCACCCAAATTATCATAGAAAGAACAGACCCCAAAAGTTGACCCTTTTCTCCCTGCCCATCACTTAAAAACAGCACATGCCCTCTCCTCCCAGACTGCTCTAAAGTGTTTCCATTCAGATGCTCTTTTGTAAGTGCTTTATCAATTTCCATTCAGTCCATTTAGACTATTGGCTGGAAGGAAATCAGAAACCACTTCATATAAAAACCACTGTAGTGGATAACTCGTTAAATGTGTTTTTCCCTTTGCATTTTCCATCCAAAGCAGTTGCTTTTTTATTTATGAGCAGTAAGAGACTCGTCTGCTGAAAACATAGCATTGTTAATCCTACAGTCTTCTGTTGCCACAGAGTCTGCTAGATCTTCCTCCTCAGAGTCCTCTTCCTCCTCCTCCTCTTGTGCTGAGGAACTGGAGGTGGGTCCTTTACAGGTCTTCAGATGGCGGGTAAGATGATATTTGGTTAGATATGCCTTTGTACATTTTTCACAGACATAATCTCGCTTTCCTTCATGAGAATTGAGATGCTTCTTCAAGTGATTTGTTCTCAAAAACAGCTTATCACACTTGGGACACTTGATCTGGCGTTCTCTAAGAGGGACACAAGAAAAACATTTGATTTGGGGTTACAAATGACATATGAGGCACACACTGAATTCTTTATAACCTTAGCCTTTGTCAGATTCTACCCTTTTAGAATCAGGTTTAGTTTTTTGGGTTTTTTTACCTTTATTTCACTCATTTATTTTTTATGTGGTGCTGAGGATCAGACCCAGGGTCCTACACGTGCAAGACGAGCGCTCTACTACTGAGCCACAACCACAGTCTGAGGTTTAGTTTTCTTATAGGAGACATGGAGGTTATAAAACATAGGTACAGTTTGAATAGCATATGCTAATTTTGCCCCTTTTAGGTTTTTCACAAACAGAACCACTCTATTTATATTTCTTCTGTGTCTTGCTTCTTTCACTGAACATGAAGCTTGTGAAATTCAATCACATATCAGTAGTGTGTTCCCTTCCATTGCTATATATTATTTATAAACAGACCACAACTTTGTGGTACTGGGTTTGTCTAATAGGGATATTCTGATGATTTTCCGTTTTTTTATTAACATAGGTAAGACTGTTATGAACATTTCTACCCTTTAAAACTATTCTGCAACATGTAAGCGTTTCTCTAAGAACACACACAAGAGCAATATAATTGGATCCAAGGTCAAAAGATACGCACATCTTCAAGGTCAAGGAAGATAGTAACTTCACTGTTTCCTGAAACAAATGTGAAACAAGGTGATATGATAAAAAGTTACAGAAACTAGGGACATTTAGTCTGACAAAAAGAAGGTTAATGGGATAATGGCAGAATCCATAAATTGCATAAAAGGCTATCAATTTAAAGAAACAAGTTTACTTGTGTATTCATTCCAGAGGGGAGTTATAGAGTGAAAGGATGAGGCTGATGTCAGCTTGACTCAAGCAAAACTTCCACAACTATGTGATAGTCAAGAAACAACAATATGTCCACTTGCCAGAGATATGGTACAAATCAGTCTTTTGTTTGGAGGAAGTCATCAGTTTTCGACCCTGGCTGGACACAGGGCACCTGGGGAGCTTCCTAAACTAGCAAGGCCAGGGCTCCACCCCAGACCAATTAAATTAGAATCCCTAAGGGTGGGTCCTGGCACCAACTGCTTCTCACACTAGAGATAGAATACCTCTCCATATCCATATCCCCCAGTCACAGGTTGAAGGCCTAACTACAGCATGAGGAAGGGACTACAGGAGACAATAAGTCTGAGTTCGAGACCTCCATGGTGGGATTAGAGGTCTTACAATAAGAGGAAGACACCAAAGATCTCATTTTCTCTCTCTCATGTCCCTTTCTCCCTACCTACTCCCAAATGGAAGACTGGGTGGCTTAAACAACAGAAGGGGTTTCTCACCATTCTGGGGTAGGAAGTCAGAGATCAGGGTGTTGGTGTGCTGGGTTCTAGTGGGCGCCTTTTTCCTGGCTCATTGTGGCTTTCTCATTCTGCATTCCTCCCCTGCTATTTAAGCCATTCAGCCTGTGGTATTTAGTGGGGGCGACCTTAGATATCTAGGCTGTTTGACTAGATGATCCCAGAGGTCTTTCAGCTCTAATCTTGTACAATTCCATTTTGATAATTAGTATCTAATCTCCCAAAATTTTATAATAATAATAAAACTAAAGACTATTTTAAAAGGTCCTTTACAGCCAGGCACAGTAGTACACACCTGTGATCCCAACTATTTGGGAGACTGAGGAAGATCAAGAGTTGAAAACCAACCTAGGCATAGACCTAGGTTGCCTAGAAAGACCCCTATCTCAAAAAAAAAAAAAAAGTCCTTTTGAGAGTTGAGATGTAGATTCAGAATCCCTGGACATTTAGCATTTCAGGCTGCACTGTAGTTAAGTTAGAAAGCAAACATAAAAGCTGATACCAAAGCATTCTGTAGAATGTTCTGTAGAGTTTGGAGAAACACTTTGCTTTGGTATCAGAAAGCCTCCGGTGAATATGGATCTCTTAAGAGCAACTACATAATATTTTCTCCCTCTTCCAAACTCATTCAAAGGGACAATGGTAAAATCTGTTTCATCTACTACTACTGTCACTAATGCAGGTTGGAGAATTTATTACACTTGGATTCAGCAATAAATTCCTAATCAATCTCCTGATATTTGGTCTTTTCCTCTTCATTCTCTGTCCAGCTGTCAGAGTGACCTTCATAGAATGGGTATGTCACCACAACTCGACACCCTTTCCTTAAAGTCCTGCAGTGCCTGCACAACCACATGAATATAACCAATATTACTGCTCTGAATACCTAAAAATGGCTAAGATGGCAACTTATTTGTTTTCTTGTTCACACACACACACACACACACACACACACACACACACAGCACAGAACAGTTCTTGATACACTGCAGTGGTGGGGGAGCAGATCCTTCCCTGGCCTGCCATTGTTTACAGAATAAAATTAATTTCTTTGTAGAATAAGAGGCTCTTCATGGCACGGTGGCTGCCTCTCTCTCCACTCTTCTCTCATATGCACACTATGTTCTAACTATAAAGAACCACATTCAAAAGTCCTTTCTGCATCTGTTTCTGCCTGACATTCTCCCCCACCTACCTAGAGTACCATTCTCACTCCTTACCCTCCTCTGCCTCCATGAAAACTTCTAATTTATCTTAAAACTTGGCTCAAACTACCAAGAAGCCTTACCAAACCCCCAAACTGGCTTAAGCACCCTTCTCCTATGGTTTTTCAGCATCCAGTGCCGCACACCATGGTAAATGTTTATTTGCTTCCAGGGTAAAACAAAAAACTCTGCTTGGCTATGTAGAACACAGGAGGCATCTACCATGCACCAGGGCAGCGAACAGATAGCGTCAGCACCTGCAAGTTCTGGAGCTGGCAGGCTAAGCCCACCACCCAAGGATGGCATCATGGCTGCAAGGCTACTTACTGTGTGTGGATGAGTACATGCTGCTTGAGGTCCTGCCTGCGCATAAACAGCTTATCACAGTAATCACACTTGAGATTCTTCTCACCCGTGTGGATGACCATGTGTGATTCCAGGTGAGCTTTCTGGGTGAAAGACTTGTCACACAAAGTACATCTATAGTTCTTCTGACCTGCAAATTTACCCAAAATATCACACTGAGTATAAAACAACTACTAGCATTCTCAAAGATAAATTATATACAGGAATGCAGCAAGGCAAGAATGTAGCAGAACTGGCTGGTACCTGAACTTTGCTTTCTAGGATTGTCTCCCTAGAAACACTCATAGGCATTTAATTTATATTTTGCAACTAAAGCTAATAAACCTGCTCTACTTATAGGACCTCTTATCTCAATATGTATTAATGTTTATAGCTGACACGTGAAACCAAATTGGTGAGAACAATACTAATAATCCCAGTGCCCTACCTAACAAAAGAATAGCTCATGAATTCTAGCACTCATCTGTAGGCAAACATATTTTTATAACCTACATTTTCTACTGTTCTCCCTTTAACATATAGTATGACCCCATAAACCATACAATCCTTTTAAGAGTACATAAATAGATCCAAGTCCAAGGGCTCACAAACCTATTCTTAAAGGCTAGAAAGAATAAGATTTTGTTGGGTCACAGATCTCAGCCGTAGCTACTCAGTCTTAACACAAAAACATGGAGAAGGTCAAGTGTGGTGGCACACTCCTGTAATCCCAGCTACTCCAGAAATGGAGGCAAGAGAATTACAAATTTGAGGCCAGCCTGGGCAACTTAGGGAGACACTGTCTTAAAATAAAAAGGGCTGGGGATACAGCTCAGTGGTAAACTGCTTGTCTAGCATGTGTGAGACCCTGGGTTCAATTCCCAGTACTCAAAAACAAAAAAATAAAAAATAAATTAAAAACTTCCTTCTGAAGACTTAGAGAACAAATCACCCAAGAAAGCAAAAGTCTCATCAGTTCTAGAGTCTATAAAAAAAATAAGAGCTGAAAGAAAGGGTTGGTTTGTATGGAGTTTAGAAGATAGAAATGCAAAAATCAAATCTGGGCAGTTCACAGAGCACTATTCAAAGAGGCTCGTGACCAGGGCTGAACTATGTAGTGGGAAGCTCAGGCTACTTCTAGGGAATTCCCTTTGCTTTAAGTCCAAACACAATGACCAACTTTCTGATGAACTGCATTTTTTCCAAATACATTCAAACTACTGGTGGAAGCACCTAGAAAATCAAGCACCACACATGCCTATAATCTCAGAGGCTTGGGAGGCTGAGGCAGAAAGAACACGAGTTCAGAGCCTCAGCAAAAGTGAGGCACTAAGCAACTCCGTGAGACCCTGCCTCTAAATAAAATACAAAATAGGGCTGGAGATGTGGCTCAGAGGTCAAGTGCCCTGGTACCCCTTGTCCCTTCACCACCCCCCCCAAAAGAAAATCAAACACTTTACTAACCCCTCCAAGGAGTCTCAGTTGTCCATCCCACAAAGGTCTTCTACCCAAGGAGGACCCATCAATAGTCATCTGGATTCTTTCCCTGACATTGTTATGGTTTAGATATGTGCTATCCTCTAAAGCTCATGTGTTTGACAATGCAAGAATTCTCAGAGGTGAAATGATTAGATTATGAGAGCCTTGACATAATCCGATTAATTCACCGATATGGATTCACAGTATGGCAACTGTAGGCAGGATGGTGAGAACCTTGATGTAATCAGTAGATTAATTCACTGATATGGATTCACTGGATGGTAACTGTAGGCAGGGTGTAGCTAAAGGAGATAAGTCACTGGGGGTGTGCCTTTGGGATTTATATTTTGTCCCTGGTGACCGGAGCTCTTTCTCTGCTTCCTGATTGCAATGTCCAGACCTTTCTCTGCCATGCCCTTCCACCATACATTAGCCCACACCTCAGGCCCAGAGCAGTGGAATTGGTCGTCTATGGACTGAGACCTCTGAAAACTATGAGCCCCTCAAAAAACTTTTCTTTTTCTATGTTGTTCTTGTCAGGTCTTTTGGTCATTGCAGTTAAAAACTAAGTAAAACAGACATTTTATTTCAACTCTACCTGCAATCTCAAATTGTTGCAAAAATTCCATTCTGATGGTCCTACAGAGCTTACCAGTATGTATCTTGAGGTGGGTCCGCAGATTGCTTGGATCACTGAAAGCCTTGCTACAGAAGTCACACTTGTGGGGCTTCATACCCATATGACCCATAAAGTGGACGTGCAGTTTGGAAGGAGAGATAAAAGCTTGGGGGCACATTGAGCACTTCCATTTTCTTTCTTTGCTGTGGCCTGGACCATGATTGCTGCTGTGACCCTGGCTAGGGAGATGGTTATGGATGTGGCTGGTCAGATGAGCTTTGAACTCTGAGTAGGAATTGCATTCCTTGCCACAGTTACAGAGGTGCACATCTGGATGTTCAGGAACACCTTTAAAACAAGAATTACTCAATGTTTCCTGAGACTTAAATTTCAAAACTGTCCTTGATATTAATAATTGTTCCTTACAAATCTCCTAACAAAATTTTCAACTTGTCCACTGCCCATAAAATTAACATGTCTTATTCAGTACTCTATCCCTACCAATTCAAATAATGTACCAAGCACATAAGAAAGCACTTGGTAAACACTGCATTATATGGCCTCTTTAAATATCACTGTCAATGGAACAGTAGAAAGAGCTTAAATCTCAATATTGCTGGCTTAAAAAGTAATTTCAGAAGCTTAAAGCTCAACTCAATGTTGTACCATAAAAGCTCATTTTACATTAATATTGCTTGGTCAGTAACATTCACCTTATGATGGGCTTCACAGATTTTTAACGCCCAAATATAGATAGTAACAGCTTGCTTTTACATATAAAAAAGTTCATGATTTACTTCAGCTGTCGTGTAAATCATTACCAAAGGATATTTCTGGTCCTTGGCATTCTCACTATGCTAGATTCATGACAAGTTAAGTCTTACAAACTTACCAATTTGCTGAGCATAATCCCGACTATAATAGAAAAGCAGTTCATGTTCAGGAGGGATGTCTTGTGAGGTGCAGAAATAAATTTTTCCATCATGGGGATAAGCCACCAAATTTTGCTCTTCTCGATTCCTAAGTCATCACATTTAATAGATTAAGCATATTATTTTTGGCTGGTTTTTTTTTTTTTTTTTGGTGTCTCATTATGTTGTCCAGGCTGGCACCAAACTCCTGGCCAAAGCAACATTCCTGCCTCAATTTCCCGACTAGCTAGGACTACAAGTATTTACCACCAAACCGGGCTTAGCGTATATTTTCCCAAAGCTGAGGACTGAACCCAGGACCTTTTATAAACTAGGCAAGCGCATTCCCAGGAACTACATTCCCAGCGCCTTAAGCATATTAATTTTGAAATATATATTCAGTATCTTGTCCCCCCTGTAGTGAATTCCTATATGAAAGCTTAGAACTATTTTCTCTAAATCATTTTTGTAATTCCCTATCCCACCTATTAAGAGAAATTTCTAGAGATATAGAATTGTTACTTAAGTGCATTAGTTGATTCTTTTATAGTCAGAAACACTGCAGCCTACTACTGGAAGCAAAAATTATAAATGAAATTTAGTCTTAAAAAAATATTAAAGGCTGAGGTTGTGGCTCAGTGGTAGAGTACTTGCCTAGCATGTGTGAGGCACTGGGTTTGATTATCAGCATCACATAAAAATAAATAAAGTTATTAAAAAAAAAATTAAAAAAATATATTAAGACAAAGATACAGAGACGGCTAACTAACAAGAATTAACTCCAGCCAGGCACAGTGGCGCATGCCTGTGATGACATGACTCATAAGGTTGAAGCTGGAGGATCACAAGTTCAAGGCCAGCCTGGGAAATTTAGTGAGAAACTATCTCAAAAATAAAAACTAAAAAGGACGGGGGACATAGCTCAATGGTAGAATTCCCCTGAGTTCAATCCTCAGTATCGCACATTTGAAAAAAATTAACTCCAGTAATAGTCTAAAGGGTTGACTAAGAGCCAATAAAAAAGAAAAATTTGCAAATTCAATGACTATACATTCCTTATTACATTGGTAAGCTGAAGAACCTATTCATTAAAAAAAGATAGTGCTGCAGTTTGGCTGAGCACCAAATCGGGAGGTCAGGAGCCACTTGTAGGTTCAAACAGGAACTCCTTTATTATAGGAACTCCTTTATTATCCGAACTCCATCAACACCTGATGCACCCTCCTCAGGAACTCTCTCACCCTTCCACTTCAGGCAACTCGGTGAGAACTCCCAAGTAGTGGGCACCCCAGGCAGCAGGAGCCACCCTATTGCAGGACTGAAGGGGTCTATATACAACTGAATACACAGCCTGTTTCAATCCAGCATCATCCAGTCACAGCAATTATACACAGCTTAACTTAATTATCATCATCTTAATGGCTCGCTGGCATGGTGTCACCTTTCAACCACTCCTACTGGCAAAATGCTAGGTGCCATCCCCACTCGGCTATGGCTCAACAGGGTAGTTCTGGGCTGGGGTTGTGGTTCAGTGGTAGAGCGCTTGCCTAGTATGTGTGAGGCGCTGGGTTCAATCCCCAGCATCATATAAAAAAACTAAATAAACAAAAGTGTTGTGTCCCTCTACAACTAAAAATAAAAAATTGGGTAGTTCTGTGTGTTCTGATTTATAATCACCATTATTCAACCACCAGTAGAGTGCCGATATTGAAAAGTCTTAGTTTTAAATATGTGCAGGTACTTATGTAACGTGGATTCTTCAGTCCTTTTATATTTTATACAAAGCTTCTTACTGAAAAACACCAGAAGGGAAACAACTTCTCTCATCCACAACTACTCTTACCTGGCTTTGCGCACAAACATCATCCAATTACATTCATTTTCGTCAGTTGTAATGATGCAGAATTCTAGGACACCATTGTGGTATATCTGCCAAAAGAAAGCAGACACGCGTCACATGAATTGACAAGTGATAAAGTACTACACTAAATTTTGGTCAGCAATCCATTCATCTACTCATGTACAGTAGATCCCCACTTTCCTAATCAGTGTGAAAATACATGACTGCCTTCTCCACATGCTTATCACTTCACCAATCCTATCTCACAACAGATTAAAGAGCATCAGAGACCTCTAGTTAGTACTCAAGAGTACAAAATGACTTTGTTCTTGATTATTCACTTTTTAGTTAGAAAATATACAAAAAAGAAAAACAAAAGTCTTCTTATCCAACCATATTCATCACTACCACAAGGCAGGCACAGAATAACTAACTGACTATTCACTAAGGGCAAAAGACTGCCCCACCTCATTTTTCCTGTTGGACCTAACATTGTTTTGTGTTCTATTTTGGACATCAAAACTGAAGTCCCCAAATGACAGTGGCACCTTACTTTTCTGATTATCATAAGACCTACTTTCTCACCACTTCAATTTTGCAAGCATTCATTGAGATTCTATCAAAACATGTTATAAGAACAAATATGTATGTCAAAATTTTGCATTTCCATTAGAAAAATAGAGAAATAATCTTAGTTTCCAATCCTAGAATTGTTTCTTAAGCTAAATATTTAAGGAATGTTTTAATTAAAAACATCACATAAACAAATTTCTCAGCTTCAGCTGCAGCAAGTAATTAAAATGCATAAAAAGGATCAAAACGGTTGGATTAGTTCACAAAATGGAGATAAGAACAGTTTATCCTGTTTGTTCAGTAGCTGGTATTGTGCTATAGAATCTGACCATCAAGAATAACAAAAAGAATGTAATATTAAAGAAAAGACTGACAGCTAAATGGCACTCACTGCATTAGTTCTGGCTAATTCTTATTTTATATCACTTTTTAAAACTACAGCATTATAATAAACACAGCCAAAATTCAGAAAAATTACATCGGCACTGACCTTCCAAATATGGTTAACAGCCTTGTCTGTCCACTCTGCTACTTCCATGGAGTGACTCTGCTGACCAATAAGGGGCCCAAAGCAGGTGCGCACAGGAATGGTTTCTCCAGTCCATACACCTATCAGTAGACGGACATCAACTACACAATCAATGACTTTAAAAACTAACAGGATACTGACACAGGTGCTTAACTCATTCAAAGACTCATTTTCAATGTTAAATACTACAAACAAGTCAGCACTCCTGAGAGGTAGCTTAGGCCTGTACAGGTCCTGGCCTGTATATAAGTAAAATGCAACGAATGGATTCAACAACACTCAGAAGAAATGTAGAGTAAGAAGCAGTATCAGAAATTCCTAAACCTAGTTGTATATATAAGGAAACTGACCTTGTCCTTCCAAATACATTAAAGTTAATACACAAGAAAGTATAGAAAACATTGTTCTATTATAAAAATATAAAGCAATTACTATAAAAAAATCAAACTTCTAAAATCTTTCATGCTTAAGGCACTGCTCTATATTATATAAGCCATTTAGCACTTTCAAGGCTTAAGCCCAAGCAGTAGCTAAAAGAATAATAAATCTAATTTCATATCTTCAAAAAACAGCATAGGAACTTGAAAGCCACGTTAAATTCACATATGGGAAAACGTACTCTGACAGTCCACATTCCTTATTCCTTTTTCCGAAGGAGTATTAGAGAACTTACAAATATCTGATCAAACATCTTTTGTGCCATACAAGTTTCAAGGAGTGTGCTGTTAGTATAATTATTAGTGCATGAAACAGTTAGAATAAAAGTCAAGGCTTCAAAGACTCAAGCCAGGACTCTTTCCTCTACTTAAACCTGATTCTAAAAAAGGGGAGGTTGCCCAATAAATTTGCAACTTTATTTACTGCACCCTAAATACGACAAATATTCTCTAAAACTATCCTAAGCCATAAACAGATTTTTGGATCAACTAATAATCACTAAATTAATATAAATTATACACATCCCCTCTTACAGCTCTACCCTATTAAAAAAAAAACTTGATGTGCCAAGATTCTTACCAACTTCTGCTCCCACAATTGACTGGCGGAGAACAAGCTGCTTTGGGAGAGAAAGTCTTGCTCTGCTCTCTATTGGAGTATCAGGAACAAAAGTCACTGGTCCATGATCAGGGCAATCTGAAGGATAGGCCCGGTCACAAAGAGTGCACCCTATAAAGACCAAATTTGAGAAACACAAATGGGTGTAGTTCACAGGTTAAATTATGACCTTCTTTTTTTTTTTTAAATTTAAATGCTAATTCCTAAAATGTAACCAGTAAGACAGTTCTAACAGAAATACTGTAATCAACGAACAGCTTATACTTCTTCAGGATTCAACAAAATCTAATTTTCTTTAGATTTGACAGGATAAATTTCCTATTCAGTGCATGAAAGAGAAACTGGAGAAATAGCACCATGGTAGAGCACTTGCCTAGCACAAACAGGGCCTTGGTTTGATCCCCAGCACTTCAATAAAAGTTAAAAAGTAACACTGTATTACTTCAATAACCAAGTATTATTATCCCTTACATTAAGTAGATAAGCAATACTTTTGGATAGGGTACCCTAAAGTGCAAATGATTACAATTCTGAACCGTGAGAGAAAACTGAATTGAAATGTTAGTCATGCAGAGTGGGAGAAAAGATGACAGAGGGGTCAGAGCCAGCTACACCAAGCCTAGTTTTGACAACACATTCTAAAGAAGACAAAAAATAAATTAAAAAAATAACCAATGGGGCTGGGGATGTGGCTCAAGTGGTAGCGCACTCGCCTGGCACGCATGCTGTCCGGGTTCGATCCTCAGCACCACATACAAAGATGTTGTGTCCGCCGAAAACTAAAAAAAATAAATATTAAAATTCTCTCGCTGGAGATGTGGCTCAGTGGTAGCACGCTCGCCTGGCATGCGTGCAGCCCGGGTTCAATCCTCAGCACCACATACAAACAAAGATGTTGTGTCCGCTGAGAGCTAAAAAATAAACATTAAAAATTCTCTCTCTCACTCTCTTTAAAAAAAAAAAAAATTCTCTCTCAAAAAAAAATTTAAAAAAAAATAACCAATGATCCACTCTTGTGGAGAAGAGGAAAAATTATATTCTTGCAGACCCACGTGCACCAAATTTTTCTTATTTTTCATGCACTCCATCTTTTTGCATTGTTAGAGAGGGTACTGCCTTCATTCACTGTTCTTTGGTTTTGGGGTTTTGTTTGTTTTCAGTCCTGGGGATTGAACCTAAGGGTGCTCTGCCACTTAGCTACATCCCCAGTCTTTTTTCTTCTTTGAGACAGGGTTTCAATAACTTGCCCAGACTGGCCTCAAAACCTGTAACAGTCCTGCCTTAAACTCCCCAGGTGCTGGCATTATAGGCATGTGCCACCATGCCCAGCTCATGTGCTTTTCCACACGTTTTGTTCTGTTCTTTAAACTTCCCTTTCTGTGTGTTAAGGAACAGTATTCATGACACTGTTATTCAATGACTGAGTTCAGACTTTCCAAATTCATTCACAAAGTAGCTGAACACAAAAAAAAAACCTTAGAACCACCGCGATCTGTCTTATTTTGCTAAACAATCCATTTGAAATTTGCACTTCAGTGGATTACAATGTCCAAGTTTTCATACTCGGGAAAAACAGTAGTATAGCTACTACTTCAACTACTACTTGATTAAAAGAAAAAATGATTAAAGGTTTCTCCAAAAGACACACAAATGGCAGTAAGTACAGGAAAGATGTTTAACATAATTAGTCATTAGGGAAATACAAGCAGAAACCACAATGGGATACTACTTCACATTACTAGGTTATAATAAAAACATAAAGAAATGATATATGTGGGCAGGAATATAGAGAAATTGGAACCTTCATATATTGCTAAGAATGCAAAATGGTACAGCCACTTCAGAAAATAGTCTGGCTGATTCCCAAGAGGTTAAATATAAACATTGTACCCCATAAATGTGTGTCATATACTGTGTGTCAATTAAAATTTGTAAAAGCGTGTATTTATTTATGTATCTATACTGCAGTGCTGGGCTTTAAACCCAGGGCCTCATGCATGTTGGTCAAGTGCTCTACCACTGAGCTATTTCCCTAATCCAAACTTTTTAAAGTCAAAAATAGAGTAATTCCACTTCTATATGTGTATCCAAGACAATTAAAAACATCTGTTCATACAAAAACTTGTACATGAATGTTCATAGCAGTATTCATAATAGCCACAAAGTAGAAACAACCTAAAGTACATCCACTGATGAACGGCTAAAGTGCAGCATATTCAGATTGTGAAATAACAGCTATAAAAAAGAATGAAGTACTGACACATGCTACAATATGGATGAGCCATGATAATAATATGCTAAATAAAGAAGCCAGAGACAGAAGGTCACATATACTATGATTCCACTTACATGAAATGTTTAGAATAGACACATCCATAGAAATAGAAAGTAGATTAATAGTTGTCTGAGAATTGAGTAGAAGGAGGGCATGAGGAATAACTGCTAATGGGTATAGGCTTCGTTTTTTTAATATTTAGTTTTTAGTTGTAATTGGACCCAATACCTTTATTTATTTATTTATTTTTATGTAGTGCTGAGGATTGAACCCAGGGCCGCACAGGTGCAAGGCGAGAGCTCTACCACTGAGCCACATCCCCAGCCCTGGTATAAGGTTTCTTTATGGGTTGATTAAAATGTTTGGAATTAAGACAGTGGTAATGGCAGCATAACCTTTGAATATACTGAAAATTGCTACACTGTATACTTTAAAATGTACACATAAGCCAGGTGCAGTGGTGCATGCCTGTAATCCCAGCAACTTGGGAGGCTGAAGCAGGAAGATCCAAAGTTCCAGGTCACCCTTAGCAACCAGGTGAGACCCAAACTACAAAAAGGGCTGGAAATGTACCTCAGTGATAAAGTACTCCTGGGCTCAATTCCCAATACGAAAAAGAAAAAATATTTACACCTTATAAACTTGAGATTTTAAAGGTTAATACAACATAATCAACATATTGATTGACTTCTGCAGCCCACACCATGGTGGGCTTCCTCCTTTTTGACTCTCCTGGGCAGTCTACTTTGGAAGCTCTCCCTCCGTTGCTTGTCTAGATACCCCTTGCCCTCTTCTCTTCTCATTGTACACTTATACTAACTAGACAGTTTAGCCACAGTCAACATCTTGGTCTTCACACTCTCTAAATATTTACAGTCAGATCCTTCCTGAGCTCCAGATTCAACATTTCATTAGACATTTCTACTGGGCATCTTAGACACAAATCAAAATGCCTAAAACTGACCTTACCCTCACTCCAAAAAATGTAATAATCCAATCTCTTCTTTCATTATTCTATCTACCTAGATTCCCATGCCAAAAATAAGGGTTTTCTCTTAAACTTTTCCCCTTCCCCAACTTTATCCAGTCCACAAGCTCTGCTGAGTTCTTTGTAAATGATCTCTAATTTCTTCATCCTCAATATCTCTACTCTCACTTGGAAAATCATCACCCCTCACTTAAATTGTGGCAGCTCAGTACCTATCCACTTATCTATGCTTCCCATCACAGAGGCTCTCTAAAGACTGCTCTATTCCCAGCATCTAGCACACAGGTGGTATACTAAAAGCACAACATGTTGCTTGCATGAATGAGGCACACAGTGTGATCACTTTTTACAATTTTTTGTTATTGTTGCCCAATAAAAAGAACTTCTACATGATATGTATTCCAAGGGGAAAAAAAATGCCTTGACATCCACTTATATTTTCCATAGGGTTATAAAAGTGATCTCATAATTTTTTTCTTTTGGTCTTATGTTGAAAGTACACAAGTCATGTCACACAATTTAGCTTTAGGACAGTTTACTCCTGGAACTCTATTTGTAAGACCTTGGAAACACCTTAATACTTATCTGTAAAATACAGAAATGACTACTTTTCTTCAAGTAGACACTGGAACAACCAGTGAAGTATACACCATTTAGCTTAATTAAGAAAAAGGAGCCACAATAATCAAAGATTACAAAGGAAAATAAAAATTCCAAAGTCCAATAACTTTCCATACTCCCTTAATCTGTGCCAGATTTTGTATCTAAACCTCTTAGGCAGGATGGCCTTTTAAAACCAATATTTCCAAAAAGAAAAGCTAAACACACTCACAAATTGTAAACAAAGTTGCCATGTTTTCCTTGTTTGAATTGGAGTCTTCCATTTGCAGTGTCGGTGGTACAAAAGAAAGACTGTCTGAAGATACATCCACATGACCTGTACCCATAGCAACCTCCTGGGTGATGGAGGAGACAGCCACAGGTTCTAAGCTGAGGCCAACTTCATGGAGGGAAACAGATTCTAGGGAGGCGAGGTTGTGTGAGGTAGAGAGTGCCACGCTTACAGAGTTGGTGCTCATGGCCACGGTGTGGATGGAATCACTGAGAGCACTATCAGATATCCCGTTGACTCGACTTGCAATGTGGTCTGTTTCCATGACCACAGGGAGCTCCAGGCCATTCCCATGAATGGGTATCACACCACCATGTCCTACTGTGTCTGCTGCAAGGTTGTTGCTCACAGAATCCACAGAGAGAGGTTCATGACTTCTGGAGCCATTTGGGATTTGGGAATGCTCGCCTGCAACACCATCCATTGTAAGCTCCTCTGCCATTCCGTCAGTAGAGATTGGGCTGGTAACTCTAGAAACGTTCTCCATGGTAATTGTTGAGTCCAGAGCCACCTCATGGCCATCACTGGGATGAAGGCTTTGGGCGCCATGTGTGTTCACAGAACGAGAGTCTATTGAAACAATGCCTGGTTCTAATCCAACATTTCCATTGGACTGATAGGGATCAAGTGCTGATGGGTTATTGGCGATAGGTAATGCTGTATTACCATCAACGTTTATAGAGTTGGGATGGATGTACTGAGGAGGTGGTCTGTCAGCTAAATAAGATAAAATGCCTGAGAAAAACAAAAGATTAGGTGTCAGAGACTTTTTACATTGCTATATATTAAAAATTCCAAGTACTAGAAACTATTTTCCTTATAAATGTAACTAAAATCTACTTCAATTTAATCAATATCCATATTTTATAAATAGCAACCTACTTATAATATAAATAAGTTTTTTCCTGTGAAATCCTAAAAAATTAGCCATATTCCTTTGAGGCCAGGTGGAAATAAGTCATTTAAATGCTTCCTTTAATATTTACATGGTTGTAATTCCTGAGTCCTAAGATGCTAAAATTTGCTCTATTAAGAAACTAAACAAATGATTTGAATGCAGATTTTGTTAAAATCTTCTACTAATAAATTATATTTAAGTTAACTGACTAAACTATCACAACACATTAAACTCTACCCAAAACAAGTCACAAATGTACCAATTCTATTGAAACAGAACATACAGAGTGTAGTGTTGGGATGGAAACCAGGGCCTCATGCATACTGAGCAAGTGCTCTACCACGTTCCCAACTCCAAAAAAACTTTTGAACTTGTGCTTGTAAGGACGTAGTGAAATGGTACTTGTTGCGCTGCTAGTATAGTGTAAATTACTAAAACCTCTTTGAAAAGTACATCTATGAAGAACCTCAAAAATACTCACATCATCTTGCACAAGAAATTCTGATTATGATGTCTTTCCCTAAATGCATTTTTGTAAATATTATACACAAAGATATTTATAACAACATCACTTACAATGGGAGTAAAACCTGGAAAACCAAACTGTGCAGCAATAAAGACTAATATAATGACTACAGAATATGTGTTCAGTAGAATGGAATGAGTCATTAAAAAGGATAATTATGAAAAGCACACAACAGCATGGAAAAATATGCAGAGCAGAGCAAACTACTAAGTTAAAAAGTAAACAATCATGCATGCAATTATTTGCAAATACGACCTTAATTATGAAAAACAATAAAAGCCTATACCCAAAATAAAAGACAGGAAGTACACTAAAAAGATGTTCGCAGGGACTTTGACAGTTTCCCTCTAACACTTTTCTAAAGAACAAAAATTCAATAAATTTTAAAAAACAATGGCACTGCAGCAGGGTTATGTGGTGGGTAGATATTAGAAACACTGAATCAAAAGCCCAATGCGGCAGCAACCGCCTATAATCCTAGCAACTCGGGAGGCTGAGGCAGGAGGATCACAAGTTCAAGACTAGCTTCAGCAACTTAGTGAGATCCTGTCTTAAAATAATAAAAAAGGGGGCTGGGGTTGTGGCTCAGTGGTAAAACACTTGCCTAGCACATGTGAGGCACTGGGTTCGATCACAATAAATAAATAAATAAATAAATAAATAAATAAATAAATAAAGGTATTGTGTCCATCTATAACTGAAAGTATTTAAAAAAAATTTTTTTAAATAATAAAAAAAGGGTTGGGGGATATAGCTCAGTTGGTAGAGTGCTTACTTTGTATACACAAGGCTCTGGGTTCAATCCCCAACATCACAAAAAAATAAAAAATAAAAATAAATAAAATTTAATTAAAAATTAAAATGTGGCTCAACAGAAAAGCACCCCTGGATACAATCCCCAGTACCCACCACCCCGCCAAAAAAAAAAAAAAAAAAAAAAGAAAAAACTGAACCAAGAAGATGCCAAAGGAGGAAAAAGAAAAACTGTTTATATGCAATTAACAAATTCATGTTAGTCAAACTGCTATGTGAATACATTAGCCAGGCATGGTGGCACATGCCTGTAATCCTAGCAGGTCAGAATGCTGAAGCAGGAGGTTCGCAGATTTGAAGCCAGCCTCAGCAACTCAGTGAGGCCCTAAGCAACTTGGTAAGATCCTATCTGAAATTTAAAAAAAAAAAAAAAAAGGGGGGGGGCTGGGGACTGGTGATGTGGTTCAGAGGTTAAGCATCCCTGAGTTAAATCCCTGGTAGCAAAAAAGAAAGAATGAATATGTACACATTCTTAGAGGAAAGAACATAAATATAAACAACCCCCGCAACCTTGGCATTAATATCTAGTAATGACAAAGAAAAATAGAGTCGTATTCAAATCTTCAAGAACTGTGTTTAAAAGTTGGCTCTGTGCTTTTTTTTTTTTTCTAACAAAGAACTATAAAACTTACCAGGTAAAATGGTTCTGAAGTAACTGCTCTCCAGGTGGGGGTAAGGTGGTGGAGGTAGGGTATAGTTTCTTTCAGGTAACCCACACATCACCCCTCGATCCCCAATACCCATTGGGAGCATCAGAGACAAAGCAGAAGGCAGAGAGCTCAGGGAGGGACCCAAGTTTGGAATTGCCACTGGCAGACCTACAAAAAAAAAAATTTTTTTTTTCTTAAAGAAAATAAATTTTATTTAAAATAAAAAAATTCTCTCCACAGTCACTGACTAAACTCACAAAACTTCTTGCATATGAGCAAAAATCTTAACTTAGTAGGCTTTCTCATCCCTAGACAGACAAATATCCAAACACATGACAAAGCAAAATAGCTTTAGTCCCAGATTAGTTCCCAAGTTAGTTTATAAATAAAAGATGATCCTCCAGTTGTCTGCACTGCTCTTAACCCATAAAGTCCCAAGTTTTCAATGCTGTATTATTATAATGACAACAATGTATTAAAATAGCTTGAAAGTCATAATATATATGTAATTATATTAATTATTATTAAAATTGTGGGCTGGGGATGTGGCTCAGGCGGTAGCGAGCTCGCCTGGCATTTGTGCAGCCTGGGTTCGGTCCTCAGCACCACATACACACACAGATGTTGTGTCCGCCGAAAACTAAAAAATAAATATTGAAAAATTCTCTATTAAAAAAAAAAAAAAAGGAAAAAAAATAAAATTGTGTTCTTATCATTATTGTTATAGGCACAGTGTGTGTGTGTATATATGTATAGACATATATACATACATATATATACACATATACACATATATATACATACACATATACATACATATATATATATACACATATAAAATATACTGTTTACAGATGTTCCACAAATAGAACAATGGGACAAAATGGTTAAGCACCAAAACATTTAATTTATAATTAAAAACCTAGTTTAAAGAACCTTTAAAAAGAGAACAAATTATATTCAGGAAAAAAAAAAGAAAAAATTGTTCAAAGGAGTGGAGTATGGTTTTTCTTTTTTACTTTGTATTTTCCTTTCTATATGGTGGAATGGTTCACTTTTTAAAAATTCAGATATGCTTCTACTTGTAAGAGTGCAATTCAAAGTCAGATGTAAAATCATACATATACACTTTCATATAGTCTTTTGTATATATTCTGTGCCTCACAATCAATAAAAAATTTAAAGCTTAGATTATATCTATCTTGAAACATTTCTACTTTTGAAGTGCTGAAGTGGCCCTTACTATGCCTAAGTATCATGATGAATACTCACCCACCTGGACAGTGCTTGATTTTTCATATTTGTGTCAGGATCAATATTTTTTAATAAGCTTTTCCTCAACAAGAATGTCCACTAAAAGGAATGCTGAAGAGACAATCAGCTGGGTTAACCACTAATAATTTTTTTTAATTTCTTTTGTAGACACTTGAGTGTAAAGAGATACTAATTTTGATTAATCTTATCCAACTGCTGTATTTTACTAATTAGTCAGATAACTCTCTACAGAGAACTAAGTAGATAACTTATAAATCTATCTAAAATAATCCTAACTCCGATTTTCATAAAAGTCTAGCATATTTCAATGTCACAGATCTTTAAAAATCAACAGCTTATTCATTTCTTCTCCACTTCAATAGGAAAAATAAAACTAGACAAAAGAAAAATAGTACAGCAAGAGGGAAGAATGAATTCTTGTATTATTCTCTGAGTGACAAGGCTCATAGGGAGCTCTCCAGAGGAGCTACATCTCTGGGACCACCTCTTTTCCAGAATTTTTCCATGTCTGGCACATTTCCAGTTGTTCAGTTTCAAATCCAGCAATAAAACCCCATTCCCTGTGCTTCTGGGAATTAAAGAGTAAATTTAACTGATTCTCTTTATTAACCCAGGGACAAGTTACCAAGATGAGAACCAGATGAGTGGATAACCCAGAAGGAATGCCAAACTTTGGACAAAATGCTACCAATCAAAAAGAGACCATAAGACAAAAAAAATAACTACTACTACTCCTCTTATCCACCAGAACTTGCAACTCTGCAAAATATTTTCTTCTATGCTACCCCATGTGGGACTGCCATTCAGGTCTTTCCAGTTATTTCCACCCTTAAAAGCACTCCAATCTCCTCTAGGCTCCACTTGGCAGTGTTAAGGTGATGAAGCGCTGAAATGCAGAGGCACTCGCTTACTGCTCACCTGGGGCAGGGATGGCACTGTGAGTAGGTGAGGCAGCCAAACCCAGGTGACTTCCTGAGACTGGCAAGGCATTGCTCACAGAGGATGAAGTCAGCTGCTCCATCCCCACTGGGCTCAGGTTCATTTCATTCATCCTAGGAAACATCATACACAACCAGTTACACAGAAAATTACCTCAGTGACTTCATGTTAAGATGTCCAAGAGGGGCTAGAGTTGTGGCTCAGTGGTAGAGCACTTGCCTAGCATGTGTGAGGCCTTGGGTTCAATTCTCAGCACTGTGTATAAATAAATGAATAAAATCAAGGTCCATCAACACCTTAAAAAAAACCTTGGGAGGAAAATTAAAAAAAAAAAGATGTCTAAGAATCTAAATTTGTGGGGATAGGGACATGGCCTGATCAACTAACTATTTGTTTCTATGCTCTGAACTCTCTGAGATAGCTAATGTGATATTCTTTTGGCTAATAAGAAAACTAGGATTCAGAGAGGTTAATTCACCTGAATGTCATATAGCAGAAAAGAGATCTGAATTCAGATCAGCCTTGTTCCAAACCCCATGCATATCATTCAAAGAAAAGTCTGTAATCTGTACAGCATGTTGGCAATGACTTTCTTCTCATAATAGTTATTTTCTCTAATTGGTTTATTACTTAAAACTATTCAAAAATTTTTACTAATCCTTTTTACCTGGAGTTGAGGCAATAAATGGTCTGATTCAGATCACCAATGGGGTGAAGAAGCAGTATACTTTTCCCAGGGGTCAATATTTTATTTTATTTTATTAAAAATACCTTAGTAGGGGCTGGGGTTATAGCTTAGTGATAGAGTGCTTGCCTATCAGGTGTGAGGTACTGGGTTTGATCCTCAGCACCACATAAAAGTAAATAAAGCTACTGTGTCCATCTATAATTTAAAAAAATTTTTTTAAATACCTTAGTAATCAATCAATACTCTTAATATCCCCTAACTATCAAGGTTCATTACATAAGCTTTGCTAGAACATTACTAAATATTACTTTGAATTCTCAAACCAGTTCTGCAAAATAAGGTATATGACGAAACTGAAACTCAAAGGTGGAATGGCATGTCATATGCCCCAAAATCATAAGAGTGATTATGAAAGAACATAAAACATCCTGCAAAATGCTGCCCAAAAGTTTACTTTTTCAATATACCAAACTGTTTTCTAATACACAGACCATTTTTGGCAGGCTAAAGAATCAAAAGTCACCTTTTCTACGCGATCCATCTTGCAGTGCCATTAAAAACAACTTAAAAAGAAGAGTAACACTGATTTGAATAAGGCATTATTGGTGGTTATTTTTAAAAAGTATTAGTTCTTAATCAGAATTCAGAGACTATCATATTATAATCATTATCATTTAAAGAGGCTAGTCAACACAACAGTAAAAGGTCTCTATGACTTTTAATCCTTACTGGTAACAGTGTTAGGCATTCTTCTCTGTATATCTACCTATATTTGGAAGGGGGGAAGGGAATCAAATGGGGCTCCATATTCCTTAGCAGTGAAGTCAAACCCAAATAGGTTTTTAATTTTGAAAAACAGCAATGATATTTTAACAACCAAACTGGAACTAATAATAGCTAATACTTATTACTCCCTTTTCATGAGTTAGGCACTGGGCTAAGAGATTTACATGTAAGTATCTCTTCTAATCCTCATAAAATAGGGTTTTTTTGTTGTTGTTGTTAGTTTGTTAATCTCACTTTAAAGATGAGGAAATTAGACTCAGAGAGGCTAAAAAGATCATATAACTTTGGGCTGGGGATGTGGCTGAAGTGGTAGCATGCTCGCCTGGCATGTGTGCGGCCCGGGTTGGATCCTCAGCACCACTTACAAAGATGTTGTGTCCACCGAAAACTAAAAATAAATATTTAAAAAAAAAAATTCTCTCTCTCTAAAAAAAAAAAAAAAAATCACATAACTAGTCAGAGGTAGTGTAGAGTCAGGATTTAAACCCAGATCTAATTTCAGAAACACAAACTCTTGCTTCCTGGGAAGCTGAGGCAGCAGGATCAAGAGTTCAAAGCCAGCCTCAGCAAATTAGTTAGACTCTGTCTCTAAATAAAATATAAAAATAGGGCTGGGGATGTGACTAAGTGGTTAAGCACCTCTGAATTCAGTCCCTGGTAACAAAAAGGAGGAGGAGGAGGAGGAGAAACCTCTTAACTATGATAAGAAAATTACAAAAAAAAAAAAAAAATTGCTTTGGGGGCTGGGGTTGTGGCTCAGTGGTAGAGCGCTCACCTAGCACACATGAGGCCCTAGGCTCATGTGAGGCCCTAGGTTCGAGCCTCAGCACCACATATAAATAAAATAAAAATGAGAAAATCTCTTAGGTCTATAATATAAACAAATATCTTTAAAAAAAAAAAAAAAGAATTGCTTTGCCTTTTATACAGTTTAAATACATTAGGACCTATTTTGTAGGGTATATCTTAGAGTCCCACAAACACCTTCATCTCGAATTATTCTACACTTACAGAGTTCGCCCTTTTTCCTAGCCAGGTTATCTCATAAAATTAAGCTCTTGGACACCAACTAAATATACAAGGTAAACCTAGTATAGTCTCTTGTGTAGAAAAGGCATTCTGAACATTTTGATTTGATGGAGCAATGTAAAACTCATCATCCTTGCTAGAGAGACATCTAGAATCACATGGCAAATGAAGCACAACATATGGACAGTACACTGATAACAGTACTTTATTACAAAAGAATGCAAAACTTCTTGTAGCCTAAAGAAACCATAGCTACCTTAAATTCTGAAAGATTTTGAGCTTGACTTGGTTTAAAACAGACTTTTCCCATAACTTTTTATAGCTATAACCATAACTAAAACACAATAATCACTGGAACATTTAAGAGCCCACAACAAATTGGTTACAATTATTTTTTAAAGCAAAACTTAATATCTTTAGTTTTAACTCCCATTCTGAAAATTCCTGAATATTAATCTAAAAACCAAAATAGTGTTTCTAAGTTGACTTCTGGGCCTTCCCAAACCAGTTCCAACCAGAGTTTAATGTAAGAGGCTCAGCAGATTTCTGCTTTGTTCTGAGTCACTAAAATGTGATGACCTCAGCAGCCATAAACTAGAGGTAACTAGAATCCCACAGAGAGAGGCAGAGGAAGGGAATGTACAATATGTCCCTCATAAGATTTTCTTACTCTAAAGGGCAACTGTATTCTAATTACCTTTCTCATGGGGGGATTCTAAGAAGCAATCTTGGAAGAAAGGGCCACTTCCCTACTCATTTCCTACACTCCTGTACAGTTTATGTATTTTTAACTGATCTGTGTAAATGAAGCCAGATTTAAAATTAGGTAGTCAGTGTAGTTAGGTAAATCGGGTCTAATATCTAAAATGGAGGCTATGCTGAGAATGATTCCGGGAAACCCAGGACAACTCATGGAATGTTAATGAAGTCCCAGAAAGGCCCTAGGCCCAAGTCCACCCCAAAGAAATGTTAATGGAGCCCAGGAAACTGCCCCCAACAGATTTGGAGATAACCCATCCCAGAGAAGTGATAAGCCCGTCCCAAAAAGTGATAATTAAATCCTGTGTCCCACCCCTCAGGCTTTCCAACCTAATCACCAAAACTATAAAAAGGGGGGAAGACAATAGTACTTCCACAGATTCCACCTCTTGGGTCCCCTTCTTCCTCCGGAGAAGTCTTTTCTGCTGTCCTTTAATAAACTTCTAATTTCTACTCTGACCTTGCCTCAGCGTGTGCTCTCTGGTGTTATTCTTCAACATTGGGGAAGCAAGGACTGTCCCCCGTCAATAGCGGTAACATAAACACTGGCCAGTTATAGGTCTCACCTTTTCCTGGAATGACATATAAGAAGCTAACTGAAATGCACACTTTGCAATACAAACGGACAATCTGGATAACTTCAATGAATTCGTGTTTTATCTTCCTCATTCTAAACGCCTTTGAAAAGATCCTGAAAAACAGGTGGCAATCCCGGCTGTGCCTTTGGTCTGCTTTGGTCTACAGTAGTACAGGTATGGTTCCTAAAGTACTCTAAGCATCCGCATGAAGCCTGCAGGGATTAAGAACGTAATCTCTCCTCTCTACCATCCCTGCCACAGGGTAACCAACAAAATTCACAGTGAGCACGATGCGGAAGGCGGGCAGGCAGGAGGGAAGAGTTAAAAAAAAAAAAAAAACTTTCCTGATAAAGATATTATTAAAGCTCAAATAACTCAAACACATAGGAGAAAGGGGTCAACCAGCCAACAATAAATGTCTGTAGCTAATTTGGAACAACTGTTCACACTCAGAGTAAATCAGGATGGAGGAGAGTGCCTTCAACCCAACGCTACTTTCTGGGTTTTGTTTCCTTTGGGACACAAACCCATATGCAAATCACACCTGGAGCCCTCTCGCTGGCACCAAAAACAAAAGCACCAACTCGGACATTCGTTTGCCAGATGCTTGCCAACGATGTCACCTGCGCTGCGCCCTCGTCCTGACTCACCTGTGATGCATCAGCTTCGGGCCAAGCGTCGCAGAGAAAAGCGCTCCGTCGGCGGGGAACCGGCATCAGGGTTTGCGTTCCAGCGTCACGTGCTACCGCATCTTGCTCACAACCGCTGCACGACCGCGGCCACTCGTCCTCGGGGCCGCCCGGGGCCGCCCAACTTCTCCCGAGGGCCGGTGGCCGCGCACCCCGCCGCGGGATGGGGCATGCCGGGGGACACCCAGGGCCTTTCCTCCAGAAGCTTCGGGGAGGAGCTGCCCAACCTGGGGGTGGAAAGAGCGGTCACCAAACACTGGGAGCTAACAGACCCAGACTCCTCGCCACTGCAGAGCCGCAGGCGCCGCGACAGCGCCTCCAGGGCGGCCACCTCGCCCGCCCGCCGGCCTCGGGCCCGCAGGCCGCCCTCGCCCGCCCGGCCCACGCGCAGCCCACCTGCCGGCCGCGCGGGGGGCGCGCACCTGCCCCTCCGCTTTGTTCCTCATCCGGGCAGAGCTGGCCTGGGGCCCTCCCCGCCCTGGACCCCCGCGCTCCGGGGCCGCTCCCCTAACGTTTCCCGCCCGGCCCCGCCCGGCCCCGCCGCCGCCTCAGCGCCGCACCCTCCGCGGCGCGTTTCCGGCTCCTCAGCCACTCTCGGGGGCCCCCGCCCCGCCTCCCGGGCGCGCGCCCCTCCCCCAGGCCGGCCCCCCTCCGCGCGTGCGCACCTCGGGGACCCGGGCCGGAGGGGGCGGGCCGCGAGAGGCTCCGCAAGGAGCGCCGCGTCTCCAAGCCGGCCCGATCTGGTCGAGCGCCGAGCGATCGACCCGCCGTTGCTAGGCGACCCGTGCTGCGATGCTCGCGGCGTGAGCCTTCGGAATCCACGAAGTTCTCAGATCCCGGGCTTCGCGTTTGGCGGCACGCTCCTAACAGGGAGGCATCCATGGGTCCACAAACCCGAAATTTTTGAAATAAAGGGCTTAACCAGGGAGTTGGCTGTGTGGCCCCGAGGAATTGGGATTCCATCCCTAATGTTTTTCACCGCAGGTGACGCCTGAAGGTTGCCCAATGTTGGCTTTGGGACTTTGTACCAATGTTCTCATTTTGCTCTCCGGTTCCTTACTGCAAGCCAGGCGCTGTGCTAAAGGCTGGGGCGTACTACGAAGGCTTTAAATATTGCAGGAAAATGATTCTGAACTTAATGAGGAGTGGACATGGAAACTGCACCACACCTTCTGGTATCTTCCATTACAGCAGAACAGCAGGCCCAGGGAGTCTTCCTGATATCCAGAAGATATTTACTAAAATACGTCTCAATCATAGAGATAGAAAACAAGACACCCGAATCTGCCTTGGATAGCTTGCAGCTTAGTGGGGAATTCACCAGGGCAGAAGTAAGCAAAACGTTTTGGATGAGAAGAGGGTGATGTCAATTTCTGTAATGTGTTTCTAGCTTGACTTCCCATAAGGAAAGAGCACATTCCTATGAGGGAACTTATCACTGAATGGAACAGGTCACACTGGTTTCCTTGTCTTGTTGATCAGATAGAAATGTCAATCACACTACAAAGAGGTGCCACAGCATTCCCTAAAATACCTGGGGCCTAGAGAAGGCCACCTGTGTTAATGTCCAAACACTTGCAACAGGTTTCAGCACCTTTTTTTTTTTTTTTTTTTTTGGCAATATTGTTAAGCACAGAGATGTAAAGATGAATTGGAAAAATCCGGTCAGATAAATTTAAGAACTAAAACTATCATATTTACATAGAAAAAAATATAGCACAAAAAAACTAAAAATTTACAAATTTAATTTCATCAAAATCAAAACTTTTTTTCTTGAAAAGACACTGTCAACAAGATGAAGAGGCTAAGAGAAAATATTTTCAGAACAAACACAGGATTTGTGTTTGTGTCTATAAATAACCTTTTAAAGTCAATAAGAAGACAAGCAACCCAGTTTTTTAAATTGTGCAAAATAGGGACTAGGGTTGTGGCTCAGGGGTAGAGTGTTTGCCTAGCATGCATGAGGCACTGGGTTAGATCCTCAGCACCATATAAAAGTAAAATAAAGATATTGTGACCACATAAAACTAAAAAAATAAAGTTAACAAACAAAAAAATTGTGCAAAATATTTGAACAACTACTTCACTAAAGAAAATAGGTAAATAGTAATTAAGCACACAAACAAGATGTGCAGCATCTTTAGGTATTAAGAAAACGCAAATGAAGCACTGGAGGTAACATTACATGAAAGGAAAGTGACCACAACACTCAGAGTGACCAAGAGATCTTTATTGCAGCAGTGCAAAAGGGGAGGAAAAAGAGAAAGCGAGAGAAGAGAGAAAGCAAGAGAAGAAAGAGAGGGCAAGAGCAAGAGAGAGGGGCCCAGCAGGAGGGATTTTTTTATAGCCAAAATCTAATGGGGTCTTTGGGTTTGCAAGCTGCCTTGTTGGGGTACAGCGATTGGATAATACAGTATTTGCTAAGGGTGTCATCTTCTGCCTTCAGGCAATGGGGCAGGGGTCAGATGTGGGTTTCTCTTGTACCAGACAGATGGGGGTTGAGTGTTCAGCCTTGAGTGGGGTTGAGTGTTCAGACTTGATGCAAACAGGTGATAAAGGACCAGACAGAGGGGGGTTTGGGTGCTTGGGTTATCCTGCAGCTAACATTCATTCAGCCTGCCCTGCACCTAACATTACACACCTTCTACAAATGGCTAAAATTAAAAAGAACTACCATAACAAGTACTAGTGTGTGTGTGGAGCAAATTCCTGGACCCCCTCACACATTGCTAGCAGTATGCAAACTGCTCCAGCGCCTTTCAAAACCAACTTGACAATTTCTTAGACCATACAATTCAGTAATTATACTCCTAGATTTACTCAAGAGAAATGGAAACTTAAGTACAAAAGCATATACACAAGTGTTCATAGTACCTTTATTCACAGTAGCCCACAACTGGAAACAACCCAATGTCTAACAGCTAGTGAGTGAATAATTATAGTGTATTAATATTGTGGAATCTGGGCTGGGGCTGGGGCTCAGTGGTAGAGTGCTTGCCTCGCATGCATGAGGCCGTGTGTTTGATACTCAGCACCACCTAAAAATAAAATAAAAAATAATAATACTCCTACACAACAATAAAAAGAAACAAGTTATCAATACATCTATGGAACTCAAAAACTTTATTAAGCAGGGAGGAAGAGCATGAGAAGAAGATTACCATCAAATAAGGACGAGAGGTGGGAGGGAATGGGAGAGAGAGGAGGAATTGCACAGAAGAGGGAAGGAGACATGCATTGTTATACAAAAATACATATAAGAGGATGTGAGGCAAAGGGGAGGAAAAAATGAGAGTGAGAGAAATGAGATATGGTAGATGGGGTAGAGGGAGGGGAGGAGAGGGGAGAAGAGGGGAGGGGGGATAGGAAGGGGATAGGAGGGGCAGCAAAATACAACAGACACTTGTTTGGCAGTATGTATAAACATGGCTGTATAATCAATGTGATCCTGCAATCTGTACACGGGGAAAAATAAGAATTTATATCCCATTTGAAACAAATGTATGATATATGATATGTCAAGATCAATGTAATGTTTTGAGCAACCAATAAATTTCTGATGTTTAAAAAAATAAATAAATAAAATAAATCAATAAAAAAAAAAACTTTATTAGGCTAAGTGCAAGACACCAGACACAAAAGATTACATATTATGGGTCCATTTACATGAAATTCTAGTAAAAGCAAATAGGCAGAAAATACCTGGCCTGATGGAGCTTAACATTATATCAGAAGAAGACAGAGAACAAATAAATAATTTAAATATGTAGTACTTCAGATAGCGGGAAACACCATGGGGGGGGGGAATTATGGCTGGCAAAATAGGTGGAAAGGCTCAGGGTTAGGGGCTACAATGTTAAAGAGCACTCGCCTAACATGTGTGAGGCAATGGGTCTGATCCTCAGCACTGAAAGAGTAAAAGAAATTGAAGTTAAAATGTAAAGGACCGGGTATTGTAAAGTTTCTAAGCTGCAAAGCCTGAGTTAAAATGTAAAGGACCAGGTATTGTTAAGTTTCTAAGCTACACTCAAAGCCTGAAATCCCTGTCGCTGTTAAAACAATTCCCGGGACTGCCCATTAGATATGTGCCGAAATTCCCCCTGACCACTTAGTTGTTTAACAACCTGGACCCTGTGCAGCTCCGCACGTAGGCACCTCAGGGCCCAAACCAATCAGTTTGAATGTATCCTCTCCCTAGGGCTGACCTATCACTCCCGACCGACCTGCTCCCGCCAATGAATGTACTAATCATGTTTGAGAATTGTTGTTTGATTTTCCCTCTGTGTATGGTGATTTGTTAGAGGGGACTGTGATGTATGTAAAGTCCCTGCCCTCCCTAAAAAAGTGTACTTAAGCACTGCTCAACCTCTGCTCGGGGCTCTTGGCCGCTCTCCCTTCTTGAGTGAGCCTGGAGCCCCAGCGCGGTGGATCCTCAATAAACCCCCTTTTGCTGTTGCATGAGTCAGTCTCTTGGTAGTCTCTTCCTCCATCATTCGCCGGACCCTTACAGCACCACATTTTTAAAAAAAGTAAATAAACAAAATAAAGGTATTGTGTCCATCTGCAACTAAAAAAAATTTTTAAAAATTAAAAAGAAGAAGAATATTTCCTTAATTTGGTAAAGAATATTTGTGAGCCAGGTGCAGTGGTCATGTCTGTTATCCCAGAAGCTCAAAGGGCCAAGGCAGGAGAATCGCAGGTTCAAAGCCAGTCTCAGTAACTTAGCAAGACTCTGTCTCTAAATAAAATATAAAAAAGGCTGGGGATGTGGCTGAGTCGTAAGTGTCCCTGGGTTCAATCCCCAATACCAAAAACAAACCAAAACAAAACAAAAAAACCTGTGAGATGGTGAAATATCAGAAGCTATCTCATTAAAACAAAAGGATGCCAGTGACCACTACTGTTAGCATCAGATTGGAGATCTCAGGCAGTGAAACTCAATAAGAAAAAGGAATGATTTATATTTCAAAGGAAAATGCAAGACTATCAGTAGTTCATTAGTAGACAATACAGTTACAGTTTAAGAAACACTACAAACTCATCTTTTAAAAACACCAGCTAGGGCTGGGGCTCAGTGGCAGAGAGCTTGCCTAGCATGTGTGAGGCACTGGGTTTGATCCTTAGCATCACATAAAAATGAACAAATAAAATAAAGGTATTCTGCCCATCTACAACTACCAAAAACAAAGGAAAAACTCCTGCTGGAAGCTGGGTACAGTGGCGCATGCCTTAACCTTGGCAATTCTGGAGACTCTGGATAACTTAGCAAGACTGTCTCAAAATGAAAAATAAAAAGGTCTGTGGGTATAGCTCAATGGTAAAGCTCCTCTGGGTTCATTCCTCAGTATTTTTTTTTTTTGAGTTATTTGTATGTGGTTTTTTTTTTTTTTTTTTAGTTTTCAGCAGATACAACATCTTTGTTTGTATATGGTACTAAGAACCCAGACCGCACGCATGCCAGGCGAGCATGCTACTGCTTGAGCCACATCCCCAGCCCTCGTTCCTCAGTATTAAAACAAAAAATAAAAAACTTTTTATGGGCTGGGGTTGTGACTCAGTGATAGAGCACTTGCTTGTGTAAGGGTCCGGCGGAGCGTCGGAGGGAGAGACCACACAAGAGACTGGCTTCATGAAATTGGCAAAAGGGGATTTATTAATTCAGCATGCTGAGGTTCCAGGCTCACTCAGGAAGATAGAGCAGCCCAGAGCCCAGAGCACAGGTCAAGAAGAGCTTAAGTACACTTTTTGGGGAGGGCGGGGGGGGGGGGGCTTTGCATACATCAGAACAAATCATCATGAGGCGCGGGAAAATTGAACAACAACTCTGAGACAGGATTAGTACATTCATTGGCAGGAACAGTCTGGGCAGGGGTGATTGGTCACTCCTAAGCGGGATACACATTTAAACTGATTGGTTTTGGAGCCTGGATGCTTACGTGCCGAGCTACTTGGAGCCCTTAGCTAATAAACAACCAGGGAATCAATGGAAATATTTACTGGGCAGTTCAGGTATTGTCCTAACAACTACAGAGATTATAGGTTCCGGGGGTAGCAGAGGAATTTTAACAATACCTGGTCTATTATTTTTTTTAGCCCAAGCCTCTCAATTAGAAACTTTACAATGCCCGGTCTTTTACACTTTAACTCAGACTCTTGCAGCTTAGAATCAGCTTAGAAATTTTACCTTTACATTTGCATGTGTGAGGCACTGGGTTCAATTCTCAGCACCACATACAAATAATTAAAGAAAATTTTAAAATTTCACAACTAATAAAAATATTTCTATATGACAAAGGACTGCAGAGACAAGTTTAAAAATTCAAATAGTGCTTGAGAACAGCAAAAACAGTAATAAGTTGTACCTAAATACTTGTGGTTCTTTGAATTTTTTTGTAAATTTTATATATATACTCTTCAGAGTGCAATGATATGTGTAAGGATTAAAACAGCTTTCCGAGGGGAGGGGGGATAGTAGGGGATAGGAAAGGTAGCAGAATACAATAGTCATTAATATGGTATTATGTAAAAATGTGGATGTGTAACTGATGTGATTCTGCAACTTGTATTTGGGGTAAAAAATGGGAGTTCATAACCCACTTGAATCAAATGTGTGGAAGATGATATGTCATGAGCTTTGTAATGTATTGAACAACCAATAAAAAAAATAAAATAAAATAAAAATAAAACAGCTTTTCGGCTCTGATTGACAATTGACCTTCCGTTCTCATTTCCTCTGAAAACCTGATAGAGGTAGAAGGTCCATTCTGCTGCTAGGTAACCTCACCCACACCAATCACTGGATTCATGAATTATATGTAGATTGACACAACTGTAAAGGCCTGTTGGGGAAAGATAGTTTTGGGCTTCTCTGCGGCGTGGACTCTGTGTAACTCAGCCCTCCAGGTTTCCTGGAAGCTGTTTATGGAGAAGTTATATGATGTATTGGCTCCTAATGGGTAGGTGACTTCTCAGTCAGAGCGGCCGCCACCCTCTGGTGTGAGTCTTGTTCCTTTGCACCTGTGTGGTACTAGGCCGTGGTGGGGTGGTGGGGAGCAGCTGTGTGGGTTGTTACCTTGATTAACACAGAGATTCCCAGGGAGGTAAATGCCTAATTATGCCCCATTCCTGACCTCTCCTTCCAGATGAATCTGATGATGCCAAATGTGGCCCACCGTACTCTTAGGAGTCTAGAGATTTAGTTATACTTGGTGGCTATTGCACATGGTTGTACAGATAGTTAATACTTGAGCTATATAGAAAAGGACTTGTTGAATTCAATCATGGCAGATGATCGATTTAAGATTTAGTTAACTACACCTAGGAAAAAACTTACATCTAGCATGAGGTCGTAATATATGGATCCCTGTTCCCCACTTCTCATAGCTGAGGCAAATTACAGGCATGGGGTCAAAAGGGTGTGTACACTTTGGTGCCATGAGCCTAGGAAACCCAAATCTGTAAGACATCATATATTACTGCCGCAGTCTGGCTGGGCACAAAATCACGAGCCACTCAAGCAGGAACAAACTTTATTTCCAAAACTCCCACGAACGCCACGCACTCCGCCTTCTCCCGGGACACACCACACCAACAGGTAATACCTCCTCCGGAAAATCCCTCCTACCACACTTCCCCAACCAATGGGAACTCTCCAGGAGTCCGAGAGAGCTCCAAAGTAGCAGGCCCCAGCCGGACAGCAGGGGTCTAATCTCCAATTGAATGCACACAAATTAACATAATCATTATCTCAATGGCTTGCTGGCGTCACCTTTCAACCAAAAATGCCATGCCTCATTCCTACTCAGCTATGGCTCTGGCTCTTAGCATATTACGAAGGAAGAGTCAACCTAAATCTTTTTGACTCTCATGTTTTAAGCAGGTAATGAAGGATATGAGTGTTAGGGGTGGAAGGGTTCCTCATCCTTAAAGATACTTTTAAATCTGTTGAGCCCGGCCTTTAGTGAGTGCCCATCCTTCTCTTTAATGAACACATCTAAAGAGGACCACACACATTGGGGTTGGGGTGGTGGTTCAGCGGTAGAACGCTTGCCTAGCATGTGTGAGGCCCTGGGTACAATTCTCAGCACCACATCATAATAAATTAATAAAATAAATAAAATAAAGGTCCACCAAAAACTAAAAAATATTAAATAAAAAAAAAGAGGACCACACACCAGTCCCAATTGTTCCTGTGGTTTAGTATATCTGTAATCTGATCTCGCCAGCTGTGTTACTCAGCTTTTCCTCACTGTGACCCAAAATACCTGACAAGAACAACTTAGTGAAAGACAGATTTATTTGGCTCATAGGGTGAGAGGTTTGAGTCCATAATCCGCTGTCTCCATTTCTTGGGGCCTGAGGTGAGCAGAACATCATGGTGGAAAGAAGGTGGAGGAAACAGAGAAAAGCATCTGGAAGTAGGGAAAGGAAGTGGGGGAGGGGATAAGAAGAAGCTATATAGATACCACCTCCGCCTCCCAGTGCTCCAATCAGCTATCAGAGGATCAATCCACCAATGGGGTCAGAGCCCTCATGATCCAATTATTGCCTAAGAGCCCCACCTTTGTACACATGAGATCCTGGGGGCATTCCAAATCAAAACCATAACACCAGCCTTACGGGAGATATCTTTAAGTTGGAGAAAATATTTATCTGGGTCAAAACTGTAGAATGAAGATCTGGCCTTTTTGTGTGTGTGGTATTGATGTGTGTGTGTGTGTGTGTGTGTGTGTGTGTGTGTGTGTGTGTTCCTGTACATACTTGTTCCTCAGAGACAGAATGTTTAAGGAACTGGAAAACCTGGTTCTGGTGCTTTAAACTATCAACTATATTGATAAAGCTGTTGGCTTGATTTCGATTAGTGTCATTTGAGTGTTCTATCCATTTTCTCTTATTATATTAAACTTAATTTTTTAAGAAAGTAATATGCTGGGCTGGGGATGTGGCTCAAGCGGTAGCGCGCTCACCTGGCTTGCGTCCAGCCTGGTTCGATCCTCAGCACCACATACAAACAAAGATGTTGTGTGCGCCGAAAACTAAAAAATAAATAAATATTAAAATTCTCTCTCTTTCTCTCCCTTTAAAAAAAAAAAAAGAAAGAAAGAAAGTAATATGCATTGTTTGTAGTGAGTTAAGCAGTAGAAAGATCTATAAAGAAAAATGGACACTCCTGCAGCCCCAATGCCACAATTTTCAGGCAGCCATTGACCAAGTTTGGGGCGTGCCTTTCCATTTCATTCTCTGTGCTCACACAAACTCATAAAGACATATGCATCAGGTAGGATTGTTTTATGTTCATGCTATAATTGTTACTCTACGATTTTTTTTAACACATCATGTATATATGCAAGTTCTTACATATAGATCTCATTATTTTTAGTAATAGCATTATAGTCTAAAAGTATCAACCCTGTCCCTATGAATGGACATTAAGGCTATTTCCTCCCTCCACACCTTTTTTTCTTTTTTACCACTACCAATGGTACAGTAAACAAACTGTACCTATAAACCAATACTGGTGCACTGTTGATTTAATTATTTATTTTGGTGCTGGAGATTGAACCCAGGGCCTCCCACACATTAGGCAAATGCCTTTTAAAAATTTTGAGATAAGGGCTGGGGATGTGGCTCAAACGGTTATGCGCTCGCCTGGCATGCATGCGGCCCAGGTTCAATCCTGAGCACCACATACAAACAAAGATGTTGTGTCCGCCGAAAAATAAATAAATAAATATTAAAAAATTCTCTCTCCCCCCCCAAAAAAATTTTTTTTGAGATAGGGTCTTGCTAAGTTGCCCAGGCTGCACTTGTGATCCTTCCTGCCTTAGTCTTCCAAGAAGCCAGAATTATAGGTGTGCACCACCACACCCAGCTTGGGGCATTCATTTTTGTAAGGCAAAGGTATAGAAATCTTTGGATCAAAGAGTATGTGGTGTGCACTATTAATTTCAAGGGCTAGGGATATAGCTCAGAGGCAAAGCATGGGCAAGGCCCTGGGTTTGATCTCTAGGAGTGTGCACATGCTCAAGTTGGTTAATGTCAATAGTTTCCTTCCCTTAAGTTGCAGCAATTTATGCTTCAAGTCCTTCGTCTCATCCTTGCCTGACCTAGTTGCAAATGTTTTTCTCTGTGCTCCCCTCCAAGCTACTCTTCACTGTTCAGAAGAGTGATATTTTTCTTTTTCTTTTTTTTTCTACACTACAGATTAAGCCCAGGAATGCTCTACCACTGAACTACATTCCCAGTCCTTTTTATTTTATTTTCATACAGGATCTAGCTATGTTGCCCAGGCGGACTTCCGACTCGCAGTCCTCCTGCCTCAGCCTCCCTGAATTGCTGCGATTACAAGTGTGTGCCACCATGTTTAATTTAAAATGATTTTTTTGAAATACAATCTATGTCACCTCCCTGTTTAAAATACATCAATTTCTTCTTGTCATTCTTAGAATAAAGAGCAAAATATTTGACACAACCAAAAAAAATAACTTGTGGCTTAAAAGCCTACCTTGTTCTCTGAGGGGCTTTTCTCCTAATAGGAAGAGAGTCCTCAATTCTACGGAGAAATCGCCACAACAGGGTAGGTTGTTTGCCAGTATAAGGGAGCAACACTTTATAAAATGTGACTAACTTATGCCTGAAAGGAATAATTATTTCTCTATTATTTGCCTTGATGGAAATGTTTTTCCAGTTGCTTGGGGCAGATCATTTGAGAGTAAACAGGGAAGCACAGGACTTGTCAAAAGAACATGTTAGGGCGACACCTTGGCTTCCAAGGAATCGACAGAAGGTCTGATCATAAACACGTAGGGGGTTTTTGCTTCTCTTGTTTTTAAGTTGGACTTTTAAAGTAGAAGATGCTTTAATGTGCTGATTTGCAGAACAGGAAATCTGATTTTCAGCGTGATAACACATTCTTTGACATTAACCAGTACAGTTGGATTTTTAATGACACTTTTATCTTCAAAGCCCTTTACCAACACGAGTGGATTAATTATTCATTTTTTTTTTAAAGAGAGAGTGAGAGAGGAGAGAGAGAGGGAGAGAGAGAATTTTTAGTATTTATTTTTCAGTTCTCGGCGGACACAACATCTTTGTTGGTATGTGGTGCTGAGGATCGAACCCGGGCCGCACGCATGCCAGGCGAGCGCGCTACCACTTGAGCCACATCCCCAGCCCCTAATTATTCATTTTTTGGTCGTGTGTTAAAAAGACAAGTCTTCAAAGCCATCTTTTTTTTTTTTTTTTTTAATGTGGAACTGGGGCTCCCCACTTTTCAAACGTTGTTTCCCTGTCCTCAAGGGAGAAAATAAATTGTTGTGGTGGTGGTGGTGGTGGTGGTGGTGGTTGTAAGAAGAATACAATGGAAAAATACTCCGTGCTAAGGAAAGACGATGTCCTTACATCCAGCGTGGGATTAGAACAGGTCGGGAAACTGTACTGAACCTGTGTTTACAGTAAGCACTGTGAGAAATAACTGGCTAAAAGTGTCTGTTACTGTTCAGTCTTTTGATGTTAAAAAGTAGCCTGGAGACCAAAGCACCCTGAGTCGAACAGACCCTGGAACATAATATGCGGGCCCTTATATTCTTTTCTAAAGAATGTATTTTTTTTTCGTGTTCCTTTCAAAAAGTGTCTAACTGGGTTTTTAAAAGATTTGGTTTGGGAGAAGAAAACGAGCTTCCCTGGGGGTCCTCCTTGTTTTGACACATCTTCTAACCACAAGAGAGCAGTCTTCCCTTTGATGAGCGCTTCCCTCCACCTCCCCAGAAATGAAAGAGCAAGTGTAAGTTTGCAAACACTCTAAAAGCTCTTTCCATTAGACCTGGACGCCGGAAACCACGGGGCAGCCAAGTCTTGATTTTTCAAGGAGAAAGCCTCGGGTAAACTTTCGCTCCCCGCTGGGAGACCGGTAGGTTCCTGGGAAAAGTTCTCTAACCTTCAAGATTCCTAGGCTGCTTGCAAAAAACCCCTCATCTCTTGAAGCCCCAGAACGGTGTATTACAGGAATTGAAAAGCGTTGGTGGCTCTGGATGATTACTGTTTGGTGTGCGCCCACATATCCAGGCTAGGGGGAACGAGCAGAGGAGCCCCCCTTTCTTATCTTTTGAAATAAGATCAGAGGCGAAGACGGGGATTCAAGAGTGGATTGGCGCGGGGGAGGAGGTCCTGTATCTGTCTACCACCTCTGGCCTGGATTTTTATAGCGATCGAGGAGTGCAGTGAGCTTCGGAAGCCATGCAAAGTTTCCTTGAAGCCTGTTCTGGAACCTAGTTTCCAGACCCCCAAAAAACTTTTCCAAAGGCAGACCAGCGGTGCCAGACTGTTTGGATGGACCACAATCTGGATGAGACCAGGTTTTAAGCCTCATCTCCGGTTGAGAGATTGATTTCTTGAGTGATCTGTTTGCTTTTCCGCGACTTGATGGAGAAACGGAAGTCAGCCGGACTGCTGACCCTTCAGTACGCGCTGCGCACCGCGCCCCTGGGCGTGCCAGGGACCCTGCCTCTGCTCCCGCCGAGGGACCCCTTCAGGGTTTCAGTGCGTCTGGACGCCGCGTGCTGGGAGCGGGCGCACCGGGGCTGCGGGCGGGGACGGCCGCGCCCGCACCCGCCGCTGCGCGGCGCCCTGGAGCCCGCCTTCCTCCGCCAGCGCAACGAGCGCGAGCGGCTGCGGGTGCGCTGCGTGAACGAGGGCTACGCGCGCCTCCGAGACCACCTGCCCCCGGAGCTGGCCGCCCGGCGCCTCAGCAAAGTGGAGACGCTGCGCGCCGCCGTCAGCTACATCAAGCACCTCCAGGAGCTGCTGGAGCGCCAGGCGCGCGGACACGAGGGCCCGGCCGGCCCCCAGCGCAGAGCCGAATGCAACAGCGATGGCGAGTCCAAGGCCTCGTCGGCGCCCTCGCCCTGCAGCGAGCCGGAGGGTGCGAGCTAGCGCCCCGACCTCCCGGCCCGGCCCCGCGCCCCTGTCGCCGCCGGGGCAGCCTGGACTCCTCTCCAAACGCGCTTCGCATTTTTAATCTGGTTTCTTCTCCTGGCCTAAATCTTAGGAAAAATAAGTGATTTGCTTCAGGGGAAAGGGGGGGTCTGCCATTTGGGGGCTTCCCCCCCCCCCGCGCCCTTTTGGCTTACGTGCCGGCAAATTAGTGGTGCTTTTAGGGAAATTCTTTTCCCTTACTTTTAAACGCAAATGCAAACTGTTCCAGGTTCTGAGCGCCTATTCGGACGACTCAGGGCGGGAGAAAGTGGAATTTCCCACAGTTCGTGATATGGGTTAAGTTAAACGTTAACCCAAGAACGTTACCCTCACCCTACCCCACCCACCCACCCACCCCCGAGCGCGACCGTCCTTTAGGTGAGAGGACCATTCTCCTTGCACTCCTTACTTTGGAAGTTGCTTCAGAAAACTAATTGACTGGGCGCTTTGGGGGAAGGCGACTCTGGGCCGAAGTCCCCAGGGCACGCTGCAGGACTTCAGCACACACCAATGAATCTGTAAATGATGGTCCAGCCCGGACATTCTGTTTGGTGCACACTGATTTTAGTCAATAAGTGGCTACTTGAAAACTTCGTAGCATTTAACCAATAGTACGTCTTGGCGTTAATTGGAAGAGAACCCAGATTTGTATGACTTCTTTTCCCACTCAGTTACTTTTGTCTGCCGTTTTTCCTTTTCTTTGTAGTTCTCGCTCCATCTAAGAATCTGATTAAAGTGACACTGCGACTTTAAAATAAAATGAAAATATACTTAGTGCTTTTTTAGGGGGCAGGGGGGGGTACTGGGGATTGAACTCGGGGCAGTCAGCCACTGAGCCACTTCCCCAGCCCTATTTTGTAGAGTTGCTTAGTGTCTCGCTTTTGCTGAGGCTGGCTTTGAACTCGCGATCCTCCTGTCTCAGTCTTGGGAGCTGCTGGGATTACAGGCTTGTGCCACTGCACCAGGCATACTTTACTGGTTTTTGATAGTAGAACTGGATTTGGGGAAGGAATGTGGGACAAGGGATGGACTGAGCTTGACACATCATCAAACGTTTTATCCTTGAGGGCTTTCAGGCATATTGAAGTTACCCAGTGATTTTGGTTGTTACCAGTTACTTTAAAAATATTTGATCTAGGGGCTTGGGGAAGTAGAGTGCTTGCCTAGCATGCCCTAGGGTTCAGCTGTTACTACCCCTTGGTTTCAAAATTAATCCTGAGTATTTTTCTGAGAAGTATGAATTCAGCAGATAAATTGGATGAATATTAACATATGAAGATAAAGTCAGTCTCTCTCTCTCTCTCTCTCTCTCTCTCTCTCTCTCTCTCTCTCTAGCAGGGATTGAATCCAAGGGCATATTATCACTGAGCCACATCCCCAACCCTTTTTATTTTAAGACGGGTCTTGCTAAGTTGCTTAGGGCCTCGCTAAGTTGCTGAGGTTGGCCTGGAACTTGTGATCCTCCTGCCTCAGCCTCCCTTGAATTTGTGATCTTCCTGCCTCAGCCTCCCTTGAATTTGTGATCCTCTTGCCTCAGCCTCCCTTGAATTTGTGATCTTCCTGCCTCAGCCTCCCTTGAATTTGTGATCCTCCTGCCTCAGCCTTCTGAGTCACTGGGATTACAGGCATGCATTTATAAAGGTGCCCAGTTTATAAAGTTCTCTTTAGTGTCTTCCGATGTGCTGAGCTTCTCTTTCCCTGGAGGCGGCTTTGGTAAGGGGCATTTAGTAGGAGAAGGAATGAGCACTTCCCAGGTATTGTTTCACTTCGTGTCCACTCGGGCTTCATGAGGCAGGTTTTATAGATGTTAGGGAAGCTGTTTTTCACTGACGAGCTTTTACATGCCAGGACTTTAGTTGTGTGCTTTTCACATTTTGTCCCATCCTCAAAAATCTGTAGGACAGGGAATGCTCCTATTTTTGCTTTAAAAAAAATGAAACTGAAAGAGGGTGATAGACCTTGACTAGTTGCTAGGAGGGAACTGAGACCCAATCCTGAGTCTGTCTGATCCCCAAACCCAGGATTTCTTCTGCACTGTGCCCTCTTGCTGTGATTTGCTAGCTGGGTGACCAGCGCTCTCTGCTACTCTTTCCTCATCTCTTCTCTTTGCAGGAGGGGGAGGGGGAGAGCCTTGATAATCTATAAGGTGCTCATCAATCAGTAGCTTTTGTCGTATTTGGAGAAAGTCCTGTACTATTTCTCAGTTGCACAGAGAATAAAGTTGCATGAAGAATAACTTCTGGGTGGAGCCAGTGTGATCTCTTCAGTGTTTAAAAGGAAAGAGTGACCAGGTTATTAGGATTTCGCCTTCTTTGTGAAGGTTCCAGAGAAATAAATGATTTGCCCCTGGAATGCTGACTCCGTGTTAAAATATATAATTGCTGATATAATAACAGCTTGTTGTGGACCACAGAGAAATGCTGTGTAATGAATGATTCATAACTAAATTTTTTCTTAAGAACGGTGCCTTCTGGGTGGACTTAGCAAGATGCAATGGTTAACTTCTCTCACAGATTACTCAGTCTTACACACACACACACACACACACACACACACACACACACACACAAATCCCTCCTCTATTTTGGTCTCTGGGCTGGTTGTTATTCCAAAGGGGAACTTCCATGGGGCCAGCCTAAGGGAGGTGAATTTGCTAATTAGGAAAAAATTAGGAAAACACCCAGGTTACCTGCCTAGCTGAGTCAGAGGACAGTCAGCCAAATCACTGGGAGACTTAAGGTGGTTTTGTTTGAAATCCTATTGAGAATAAGGCAATGATTTGGGAAAACCAGCTTGGTGGGGGTGTCCCATCTTAACCATAGAATCTATTTAGAAGGAAAAAAAAAATCAGGCAGTTTTTCTGGAACCTTCTTGGTAGCTCACTGGAGGAATGCCATTCTACAAATGAAAGCTTTTAAAACATAAGCCTCAGCAACTTAGTGAGGCCCTAAGCAACTTAGCAAGACCCTGTCTCGAAATACAAAATAAAAATCAGGGGGCTGGGGTTGTAGCTCAGCGGTAGAGCGCTTGCCTCGCATGTGCAAGGCTCTGGGTTCGCTCCTCAGCACCACATAAAAATAAATAAAATAAAGGTATGGTGTCCAACTACAACTAAAAAATAAATATTTTTTTTAAAAAAATCGGTAGGGATGCGGCTCAGGGGTTAGTTAAGTGCCCCTGGGCTCCATTGCTGGTACCAAAAAAAAAAAAAAAGAAAAAAGTTTGAACTTCACTCTTCCTGTGCCAATCACTACATTAAACCAGAGAACAACTGTGCTTTCCAAAAGAACAAGATGATAAATCCCCAACACATTCTGTGGAGGCAGCGGAGCAGAGGGGCGTGTTGTGGAAATGACACTCCACTCCTGAGCTCAAAGAAGAAGGAGGGGCTGAGGCAGGGTGTGCCCTGGCCCTGGGGCTGGGTCTCACTGACTTAGTGACTTGGGCAAGTCCCTGACTTCTGTGGTCTCAGCTCCCTGAGCTAGGACACATGAAGACTGGACTGCACTATCTATTAGCCTAATCTAGCTCCAAAACACCAGCATCCGGTGTGTGCAAAGTCCTCTACTAAGACACACTGCTTCCTGCCCAGGACACAGTGGCTTTCAGTTCCTGTATTTCTCTTTTCCCCACTAGACTATGACAACCTGGAGCTGAAGCCTACTCCTTTTATTATTTATTTATTTAGTAATCCTGGTTGCCGTTACCATTCCTAATTTTTTTTAAAAAAAAGCTTTATAATTTTTTGTGGGATTGGAACTTGAAGAATTTTGAGTACTGGTGGGAAAGCAGGGCCATTTCCCTTAAATTGAAGAAAACAGGTGTGCGAGGTATAAGTGATGTCTGAACTGAAAAATGCTATCGATAGTTCGTAGACAGGATGGTGGTGTTTCAGAGCTGGGTCCTTCCTGGCAACTGAGATGATGCAAAGACTCCTCCTTCAAACCCCGATTCTCGTGACCAAATCAGAAAGATTCCAGACAGAGCACTCAGAGGAACGGGAATGGGTGTGTTGAAAGGATGGGAAAAGGAGGGGGACACTCACTAGGGAGAAAGTGGGGCCTCTCAGAGAGGAGAGAGTGGACAAGGTGCCTCTCCCACACTCCAGTTTTATTAGGGATCGCAGAGAAGTTTCCAGAGAGTTCCACCCAGGTCCACACCTCTCTCTCTGCCTCACGTGTGCGAGGCAAGTGCCCTGCCACTGAGCTGTGTTCCCAGCCCCCAGGTCCACCTCTTGACTTTTGACGGACAGCAGGGTGACATCAGGCTTTCAAGACCTCAAGGCCAGACCACTCAAGGTCACCTTGGTCTATGTTGACTTCTAATTGGCTTATTAACCATGCATTCTTATAGATTCTATGGTGAGGATGAACTATCCTTATCTCCCAGACTTTCAGGATCTGGTCTGTGAAAAGGATAACAAAAGTCTCCCCCTTCAGGGTAACTTGAGCTCCTCTGACCGACATGACTCTGGGCCTGCATTTCTCCTGCAGTGAACAGGTAGTTTGCCGAGGAATATGACATATCCTGTCCACTGAGGCCAGGCAGGGCTGCAGGTAAATTGCTTCTTGGGAAAGAAAGCATGTGGGGTTCGGTCAGCACCGTGGGCCCGTTTTATAGAATTCTCCTGTTCCCACCATTTGCCCCCGTCTGTTCCCTAAAAGTGGGAACCTGAGGTTAAGAGGATAATTCTATAAATGGGACCTGCTATACTGACCCCACATGCTTTCTTTTAAAAAGCCATTGACTGCTGGGCAGGGTGTCACAGGCCTGTGATGGCAGTGGCTCAGGAGGCTGAGGCAGAAGGATCGAGAGTTCAAAGCCAGCCTCAGCAAAAAGTGGGGCACGAAGCACCTCAGTGAGACCCTGTCTCTAAATAAAATACAAAACAGTGCTGGGGATGTGGCTCAGTGGCTGAGTGCCTGAGTTCAATCCCTGGTAATCCCCACACCAACCAAAAGCAATTAAGTCACACCCCTGCCTGGACTGAATCAATATGACATGCTACATTCCTCAGAAACAACCTGATTTCTGCAGGAGAAATGCAGGCCCAAAATAAGACTCCTCCCTGCTGATAAGAACAGTTTTCCCCAAAGCAGGGACTCTTGTGATCTTTAGGCAGATCAGATTCCAGGACTTGGGGAGACAGGATAGGTAGAAGCAAAGCCTCCTTACCATAAAGTCTGCAAGAACAAGTTCCAGGTAGAACCGCCAGTGAGGGCCAAAGTGGCCCAGAGTCATCATAATAGGAAAACCTCCCCTCTGCGGGGTAAGGCCACGCACAGTGGGGACTTGAAAGTCTGATGCAGTCCTACTGTCAGACAAAAGTCAAGAGGTGGACCTGGGGAGGACTCTGGAAGTTTTCCTGGGATACCCCATCAAACAGGAGGGAAGGAGGGACACATCACTCTCCTCTGAGAGGACCCACTGTCTCCCTTTCTATCTTGAGAGCGTTCCCTCTTGCCCTCTTCCTATCTAGTCTTATAAAGCCATGCATTTAATATGTGCAAAGCATCTGACATCTCTTCAATGTGGTTATAAGAACCGGTAGCTGAGGACTGCGGCCCCTGCCTCTCTGCACGGCAGGCCCCTGCTCTGGAACATGATCAGGATACAGGATAGGAGAAAAGATTGGTTTGCTCCAGCTTCAAGTGAGCAGAGAACAAGGTGAAAGACCTCCAGGGAAGAAGCACTGGGCAGCTGAAAATGGAATGGGAACTGCAGGCAGAGAGCACAAGGGGACCCGGGATGTTGAAAAGGCAGGAGTGTGTCTGGAGAACAGGCTGAGTAACAGGAGGCTAGAAACCATGAATGATGCCTAAGGTTCTAGAAGACATCCAGAGCCTGGCAAAACAGCTTGGATTTCCCCCCCCCTGTACCGGGGATTGAACCCAGGAGTGCTCTACCACTGAGCTACATCCCCAGCCCTTTTGGTTTTTCATTTTGAGACAGGGTCTTGCTAAGTTGCCCACCCTGGCCTCAAACTTTCAATCCTCCTGCCTCAGACTCCTGAGTATGGACTTTATTTATTTATTTATTTATTTAAAGAGAGTGAGAGAGTAGAGAGAGAGAGAGAGAGAGAGAGAATTTTAATATTTATTTTTTAGTTATCGGTGGATACAACATCTTTGTTTTATATGTGGTGCTGAGGATCGAACCTGGGCCGCACGCATGCCAGGTGAGCGCGCTACCGCTTGAGCCACATCCCCAGCCCCTGGACTTTATTTTTTAACCAAAGGAGAAATGTATGTGTGTGTGTGTGTGTGTGTGTGGGTGTGTGTGTGTGTGTGTAAGAACAAACTGCTCTCTAGTTGAGGACCACCCAACTCTGGGGGTTGGAAGCAAAGGCCGATAAGGTATTTCAGTATTTAGAGAGAGGAAGTGACGTGGGGGCCTAAATTACGGCAATGGTTGTGGAAATGGAAAGGGAGGGAGGGATTGGGAGACAACGTGGTAGAGCTGATAGGTCTTGGCAACTCAGAGGATGGGCTGGGGAATGAGGAAAGGAGAGAAGTCAAGACAGTTCTAAGGAATTGCCATCAATTGAAATCAGGAAGATAAGCATGTTTAAAAGGTAATTGTCTTGTTTTAAAGATGCCTGATTTATAATGCTGATAGGCTACCTACTCTTCCCCCAAGTAATCAGAAAAGCTACTGTCATGGTAAGAGGGAGGCCAAGGATAGCTGTAGACTGGGGTGCAGGGCGGGGCATGAACGTAGAGGTAGTGTTCGCAGTAACTCAGATCTCCAAGGGAAAATATTGTTGAGAAAAAGAGAACAAAGTTGGGGCAGGCTTACATGGAAGGGGGGACAAAAGAGAGCTCTCTGAAGAGGACCAAGAAGTGGGAGTCGGAGGAGTTGGAAGGAGAACCAGGCTAGAATGAGATCACGGCAATTAAACAAGGATATAAATTTGTATGAAGGAGCTAGCGGTTGCCAGCAGCATATGAATCAGAGGTATCAGGTGGTTTACATGTGAGGGAAACCCACTGGGTGGAGCCATTTAAAGATCACTAGAGACCGTGGCAAAAAGGTGCAGTGGACTGAAAGTAAATGGCAAGTGAGAAGCAGAGATGAACGTGAAGACTGTGCTTTCATGATGTTTCTTGGAGAGTAGAATTGGGATGGCATAACAGGCCCCAGGGGAAGAAAAGATGGTACATCAAGGATGGTTCTGAGCCCCAAGTCTCCAGGGTCAAACAGTTCTGCTCCTTTCAGAGGCCCACGATGACACGTCCTCAAGGACTTTGAGCTCCAGTGATAGTCCCAGCAACTGGAGAGGTTGAAGAACTGGGAGGGCAGGAGCTCCTGCCTACTAAGGTAGTGAAGTCCTTAAAGATGGCGTTGGCTCTGCTATTTATAGGCAATGGCCATGAAAACAAGAGGAGGGCTGTATAGACAGTATGACCACGTGGGTTTAGTAGGAGTACTGACTGGTTTCCGAACATTGAGCTAAGAGTTTTTAAAGACTTGAAGAATTTGTGATGAAATGAAACTTTTTAAATTCTTACGAAACTTATTTAAACTTATAGGTTAAAGTTTTATGGCTGAACTCTGGAAAGTTCTATAGGATTTAGTGTGTGAATTCATGATCTGTGCAACACATGCTCTTCCTCAAGAGTGAAGCAGCAAAGAATAGGTGCTCAAAAATCTATTCATTTCCTTTTGTCTGTGGCTCCCGGGATAAAAAACCAAAATACCCTTATTGTCATGGTTTAGGTATGAGGAGTGCCCCCAAAAGCTCCTGTGCCAATGCAGGACTATTCAGAGGTGAATGATTGGGTTATAAGAGCCATGACCTGATCAATCTATCTTAGTTTGAATAGGCTGGGGAGGGGGGCTGGGGATGTGGCTCAGTTGGTAGAGGGCGTGCCTTGCATACACAGGTCCTGAGTTCAGAGCAATGGAGTCAGCTGTCTTTGGACTGAGTGCCAAATAAGCTTTTCCTCCTCTAAGTTGACAGGTGTTTTGGCCAAAGCAATGAAAAAACTGGCTAAAATATTTATCATTTGGGGAAAAAAAAAAAGTTAAAAAGCAGCCAGGCCAAAGTAAGAGCAGTAGAGGAAGGGTGGAGAGAAAGAGGGAAAGAGGACCTTCTGTTCTCCCCCTTCTGGAATTTCTGGGGAGTAGAGGGGGAAAGAATAAAAACTCAGGAAAACAAACAAACAAACAAACAAGGTGTAAAGGAGAGTAGAACTGAGATGCCCTCGGTCATCGAGATCTGGTGAGGTGGCGTCTGCGTCTTTCACAAAGCAGTTTTGGCCCAGGGTGATGTCAGTCATGGACACTTGAACTTAACTCCCACCCACCCGACTCCAGGTGCTGCACACCTGCAGTGCACTGAATGTCTATGTCCTTCCTCAATCTCAAACAGAAATCCTGATCTCAAAGGTGATGGCATGAGGAGGTGGGGCCTTCAGGAGGCCATCGGGTCAGGGTCGTGAGGGTGGGGCCCTCGAGGCTGGGATCGGTGTCCTTATTAAAGGGATTATAGAGCATTCTCTCACCCACTGTCCCATGAGGTGCAGTCTGAAAGGAAACCCTCACCAAAGCCCAACTCTGCTGGAACCCTGACCTCAGACTCCTGGTCTCCAGTACTAAGAAAAATAAATAATTGTTCTTAAAGCCACCAGGTCTCAGTTACTTTGTTATAGCAGCCCAGACTGACTGTGACAAATCTTTAAATTGAATTTGAGAGCCAAGTCCCTTCAGTCCAAGGTCAGGATGTATAGGACATCCCAGTATGACCAAGTTAACAAAGGTGTCAGACAGATGATGCGTGTCAAGGCTTTCTGAAATGCTTCTCTTAGGCAAAGGATTTCTTCAAAGCTCCTACAGTTAGGATTGTCATCTCCAAAAATGGGTAGCAGACCCATTTGTCACCCTGGGAATGAGAATTGGGTTAGAAATGTGGCCCAGCAGAAACCCCGGCAGGGTGGTGCTGTCAAGGCAGGCTCTCCTGCTGGGTAACCCTCTCACCCCTCACCAGCACCCACCCTGTCATCCCCACAGCAGGCAGACAGGCTGTCGGGAGGGCCCAGAGGGCCTGAAACAGCTTTAGATTTTCTTTATTGAAATTGTAAAACTGGTTTCCTCTTTGATCCTCGTCTCTGAGGTGTGCGTGTGTCTCCCTCGCAGACGCTCTGGGTGGCGAGATTGGTTTTCAGTCCTCACACAGCTATTTAGCTGGGTCCCCTGGTGACCATCTGTCAGCGTCAACCGTGGCCAAAATGAAAACCTCAGAAGCTGCAGGAGGATATTCATCCAGATGACAAAAGTCTCCAAACTGGTTTTTACGCACAGAGCAGGCCTGGAGGGGACCACTCCTGAAGACGTTTCTCATTTGCTCGAAGAAGAAAATGATCTGAGGAATTCTACCAAGGGTTTTAAAGAAATGAAGATTAAATTGTGCAGGGCATGACTGTTCTCTCTTAGAAGAACTTTAAAGACTGAGAGTCTTCAGAGCTAACTTTTCCTGAGGAGGCAAGGTTGGCAGGCTAGCTCTTGGGCGTATCGTGTTCATCAGATCTGCACAACAACACCACAAGGTCTGAGTATATTATATACTGTTTCCATTTTAAAGATGAGAAAACAGGCTGAGAGAGGTGAAGTGACTTATATCAGTAAGTGACAGAAAGCCAGGTCTGCTGGCAGAACCCAAGCCCCGAGTCTCTCTCCTCTGTCACTCAATTGGTCCTCATCCCTCTGACCCTGCCTCCATCCACCCAGCCATCAGGAAGTAGTTACTGATCGCCTACATGAAACTTAAATCTAGTAAGAGGAAGAGAGTCAATTAAAAAAAAACACCAATACATATGTTTCACATGGTGATAATGGGTAGGAAGAAAAATAAAGCAATGATCGTTATAATCCGATTACTTTTTTTCCTTGTTTTTAAATCAACATCTTTTCTCCTGCCCTCTGCCGAGGCTCAGCCCTGTGCAGATGTAAATGGTGAGGAAACCTGGAGTTGTAATGCTCTATTTAAGATAGTGGTTCCCCTCTAAGCTGTTCTTGTCTGAGACCCGTAGCTGCCATATTCAAATTGCATTAAATATGTTAAGAAAAAAAAATGGACAAGCAGAATAAAGTGCTCTCATGGTCCTCGGCTGATTAGTGGATCGTCATCAAGCCCAGTTGGTATTCATAGCACCAGGGTAGATTCAGGACATTTCCAATTTGACACCTGAAAGGAGAACACAATATTCTCTTCAGAAAGCCCGTGACTTTAGGAAACCCCAAGACACAGTAGGAAGGACTGAGGTTTCAGTCTTGACTTTAACACTTACGGACTGTTTGCTTTGACAAGTGACGTGACCTCTCTCAAACCATTTCCTCAGTTTTTCAGATGAGATCAGTTGCATCCAGAGTGACGGCTATTGACTATTTTCCTCCATTTTTTGAATTAAGTATTGTAACATATCCCTCTCCAGGGCTGTGGTAAAGGTGGACTGAGGTTATATCAATAAAAGATCTCTGCCAACTATGAAGTGCTGCCATCACTGTTAATCCATGTGCAAATAGATTCTCCAATGGAAAGAAGGGGCCAGGTTTACGGAGAACTACAACAACTCTATCGGTCTAAGGAAAGATTCTATTCAACATGAAGTCAGTTGATGTTAAGATCTGGATTGTAATGATGAAAACAGTAACAAATACTAGGTAATCTACTGTTGCATAACAAACCATACCAAAATTTATAACAAGCTGGGCAAGGTGACCCATGTAATCCCAGCTACTTGGAAGGCTGAGGCAAGAGAATTTCAAGTTTGAGACCAGCCTGGACAACTGACTCAACATTTTTAAAAAATATAATAAAAAGGGCTGGGGTGTAACTCACTGATAGAACACTGCTGGGCTCAAACCCTGGTACCACCAAATAAACAAACAAATGAAAAAAGAGCAAAGAAACAAACAAAAAGAGATCTTACAGCAACGATTCATTATTTCTCCCAATTCTATGTGTTGACCAGAGACTCATATGACCTGAGATTAATATCTGTGGTTAGAGACAACGCAGCTGGAGTGGCCGGTGGTCACCTGTCAGATGGCCCCACTTGGGTGTCTGATGGTTGGGCCTCTCACTCTATGTGGTGGGTTTGACTTCAAGGAGAGGGAAGTTTCTTTCCATGGTCTCAGAGCAGCAAGAGGGCGAGAAGGAAGGCTGCAAGACCTTGGGAAGCCAAGGCTCAGGAAGCACATAATCTCTGAATTCTTTTGGTCAAAGCAAGTCTAAGGCTGCCTAGATTTGAAGGGAAAGAAAATAAACTCCAGCTTTTTTTTTTTTTTTTTTTTTTTTTTTTTGGTACTGGGAATTGAACAACCCAGGACACTTAATCATGGAGCCACACCCCCAGCCCTTTTAAGAAATATTTTATTTTGAGGCAGGCTCTCACTCAGTTGCTTGCTAAATTGCGGAGGCTGGCCTCAGACTTGCAATCCTCCTGCCTCAGCCTCTGGAGTTGCTGAGATGACAGGTGTGCCCCACCCCACCTGGCTAAACTCCAGCTCTTAATGGGAAAGTTTGCAAACTCACATTACAAAGAGGGGACAGGACAGGAGAAATTGTGGCCACACTGGCAAGTGACCTATGCAAATGCTTTGAATATGAAATGTTCTCTTTGTGCCTTTGTCTCTTTCTTTTTTCCTTCATGGTACTGGGGATTGAACCCAGAGCCTCACATGAGTACTGTACCACTGAGCTACGTCCTCAGTCCTGTTTGTATCTTATTTTGAGACAGGGTCTTCTAAACTGCCCAGGCTAGTCTAGGACTTGGGATCCTCTTGTCTCAGCCTCCCTGGGACTCTTAGGATCTCAGGCTGAGATCACAGGCCTGTGTCACCGTGCCTGGCTCATTCTTTGTTTTTTAAATAATTAATTTTTAAATAATCTCAAACTTACATTAAAGGTTCAGAGCAATGCAGAAAGCTCCCGTATCTCCATTCATCCACTTTCCACAAATGGTTCATATTGATTGTGGGTTGCTCCTTTGCCCACCCACTGTAAATAAGTACTAATTATGGGTTGTTTTCTGAGTTAGTAGGCAGGACACGCCGTCACCCTTGATCACTCCAGTATGCCCGTCTTGCAAACAAGGACGCTGCCGGTCAAGCAAATCAAGGAAGCCAACCTTGGTAGACAGATCCGTTCACAGGTTCCGTTCACAGGTTCTGTCCCACAGGTTCTTTAGTCTGGTCCAGGATACTCCGCAGGAAGGCCTGTTGCCTTTAGACTCTGTCTGTCTTGTCCCTTCAGACTCCGCCTGGAGCAGTCTGTAGGCCTTTCCCTGGCAGTTTTAAGCACACAGGCTTTGCATTCTGTAGGACGACCTCGAACCATGGGACATTGGCCCTGCATCCTTTTTTTTTTTTTTTTGCTTTCTGGGGATTGAACTCAGGGGCACATAACCACTGAGCCACATCCCAGCCCTTTTTTTATATTTATTTTAGAGACAGAGTGTCACTGAATTACTAAGGGCCTCACTAAGTTGAGAGGCTGGCTTTGAACTCATGATCCTCCTGCCTCAGCCTCCTAAACCAGTGGGATTACAGGCATGCACCACTGCACACTGCTCGATATTTATTTATTTTTTCTTTGTGGGGCTGGGGATTGAACCCAGGGCCTTGTGCATGCGAGGCAAGCACTCTACCAACTGAGCCATATCCCCAGCCTCTCATTATTTATTTTTGATGTTTAATTTGACCAGGGGAAAATATTTTTGCTATGGTTCAAATATGAGGAATCCCCCAAAAGCTTTTGTGTGAGACAACACAAGAAAGTTCAGAGGTGAAATGACTGGACCATGAGAATTGTAACCTAATGAGTGGATTAATCCACTGATAAGGATTAACAAGGTGGTAATTGTAGGCAAGTAGGGTGTGGCTGGAAGCAATAGGTCACTTAGCAATAGGTCCCTTTATTTTGTCCCCAATGAGCAGAGATTTTTTTTTTCTACTTTCTGATTGCCATGTCCTGAGCTGCTTTCTTCCTCCACACCCTTCTGCTGAAATGGGCCCAGAGCAACAGAACCGGCCACCTATGGACTGAGACCTCTGATACTGTGAGCCAGGTGAACTTTTTCTCCTCTAAATTGTTCTTGCAGGTCTTTTGGTCACAGCAGATAACAAGCTGACCAAAACCTTCACACTGGTTCTTTGTGATGTATCCCATCATTCACTGAGCATTTCATTATTTTCTTTTTCAAGATGTTGGGGGCGGGCTGGGGATGTGGCTCAAGCGGTAGTGCGCTCGCCTGGCATGCATGAGGCCCGGGTTCGATCCTCAGCACCACATACAAACAAAGGTGTTGTGTCCGCTGATAACTAAAAAATAAATATTAAAATTCTCTCTCTCTCTCTCCCTCCCTCCCTCGCTCTCTCTTTAAAAAGAAGATGTTGGGGGCCCTTGCTTTTTGTCCATTGAATGTGGGTGTGCACGCACACATGTACACACACACACACACACACACACACACACACTTTGGCTTAACAAGGTTGATTTCAATGATCCCCATAAAGTGTATGCCAACTACTGTGTGCTTTTTTCTGAGAAACGGTTCGTGTTTCTGGGAAAGTTTACCTTAGCTTTGATGAAATTCTAACAGAAGATCCTTGGCCTCAAGACAGTTAAGGACTAGTGATGAGCATCTCCAGGAACTCCTAGCTCTTCTTCCAGGGCTGCCATTCATCAGGCTCCCAATGACAGGGCAGCTCTGAAGAGCTTTGGCCCTCCTGCTGTTTCAGCTACTGCCAACTGATAGTAAATGCTCAATGAACGCTACTATGAAGATCATTTAAGGAACAGGCTCCTGCACCCGTGCTTGGCCCTTCAGTATGTGAGTTCTGAATATTCTAGTGGCATTTCCACTTCAGAGTGTTATAGGACTTATTAAAATAAAGAGGCCCTGGCTGCTTCAGCCCCTCCCCCATGACTAGCAGTAGCTGAGTCTTTCAAGTACCATGGGAAATACATGATGTCCCAGGATCCCCATGCCCAGGGTGACCTTGCTCTCTCTCTCTGTCCTGAAAGACCAAAGCATACGTGGTTTCGTCTCCAGTGAGTCCTGAATTGCCTCTGGCATTCATTCCCTGTGCTGATTATTTGCTACTCCTTCTAACTTCAGGCGTAGGGCTTTCTATTTTTGAATTGTAAGACATTGTCCGATGTGAGAAAAGCTTTCAACAAAAAGGAAGAACCCTTTGCTCTGGCTTCAACTCTTCAACAACGTGCTGTGTGAGGCCAGACAAGTTACTTGAGGTCTCTGAGCCTCATTTTCTTGTCTGACACAGGGAACTGCATCACAAGCTTCCTGCAAGCTCAACATTTTGTGAGTCTATCTCAGCTAGCTCTTGTGTTATTTAACCTTTTACATGTTTATCCTTTTCCATGAGGAGCACCGTGTATAGTTACTTCTTCTGTGAGGTAGGGGACCCTGTGTCCCACTGTTCTTTGTGGGATCCCCAGGACCTGGAATAGTACCTTCCACAGAGAAGACATAGTGAACAAGACAGGCAAGATGCAGCTCTCAGGGTGTTCATGTTCTTCCAGGGAACACAGAAAACGAAAATAAACAGGCTGTCACATAATGATAAGGACTCTCTAGTTCAGATATGTCCTTCAGGTCCATGTGCTGGGAATCCCCAGTGCAACAGTGTTCGGAGGTGGGACTGCTTTTCCGCCAAGTGCCAGGGAATCAAACCCAGGGCGCTGTGCATGCTGGGGAAGCACCCCACCACTGGGACACATCCCCAACCCCAAGAAGAGTGTGACCTTTAAGAGGTGATTGGGTCACGAGGTCTCTGCTCTCATGAATGGATTGGCGCAGCTGTTGAGGGAGTCACTGAGCAAATCCACATATAAAGAGAAAAGGTTTATTTTGGCCACAGTTTTGGAGGTTCTGTGATTGGCTGGACTCACTGCTTCTGGGCCTGTGGTTAGGCAGCACATCACGGCGGGAGTGTGAATTGGAGGAAATTCATCTACCTCATGCCCTGGTTGTGAAAGGGACAGGAAGAGACCAGGTCTCCAATCGCCTTCAAGGGCACACCCCCAATGACCTGAACGCCTCACCTTTCAAAGTTTCTACTGTCTCTCCAAAGTGCCAACCTGGGACCAAGCGTTTAACACAGGGGCTTTTGGGGACACCAGATTCAAATTACAGAAGGGGTGTAGCAGTCTTCTCTCTGACATGCATGCATGCTCGCTGGCACTTCTGCCTTCTGCCACGGGATGGTGCCGCAAGAGGACCCGTGTTCCAACTCCCTCGTCTCCACAACCATGACAAATGGGTCTCTGTACTTATGGTTACCTGGTTTCCAATATTCTGTTAGAGCAACCAAGAAACGGACTTAGTGTCAGGTGGAGAATTCAGCTGGGCCTTTGGGTTCAAGTAACTGTGACTAGCTGTGGTGAGGGAAGCCCTGTCGAGGAGGTGATTCTAGGAGGTGATTCTAGGAGGTGATTCAAAAGCTGAGAAGCAGAGCTGTATTTTTTTTTTTTTTTTTTTTGGTACCAGGAATTGAATCCGGGGGTGTTCAAACCACTGAGCCATATCCCCAGCCCTTTTATATTTTCTTTAGAAACAGGGTCTCACTGAGTTGCTCAGAGTCTTGCTAAGTTGCTGAGGCTGGCTCTGAACTCGCCATCCTCCTGCCTCAGCCTCCTGAGTGGCTGGGATTAAAGGCATGTGCCCAGACCTGTATTTCCATGAGGTGTTCCCATCACAGGAAAGGACACTTGTAAGAAACTAAAAAAAAAAAAACAACCCAAATGAGAAGCTAGACAAGACCAATGGAGCTGCACTCAAAGAGAAAGGGTGAGGGAGGGGTGGCTTAAGAAATTAGCGAAGTAGACCATAGTCAGATTATGTAGAGCTCTAAGGGACAGAAATTACACAGGGTTAATTCTGAGTACACAGACACACAGGGAGGCTGCTTAGAGGTGGGCAAGGGTGTGGCGGAAAGCCATTTAAAAGGAGGTAGCAATGAACAAGGAGATGGGATACATTTTGGAGGTAGAATTAGCAGAATTTGACAATGGATTTGTTGTGGTATGAGGAGGGAAAGAGAAGAACCAGGGACAGTTCTATCCCAATGGACAACTGGGTGTCTGCTATAGGCTGGGAGCTGGGAAATGAGGTCCCATAGGCCAAGTCTGACCTGTTGCTTGTTTATGCAAATAAAGTTTTATTGGAACCCAGCCAGGCTCATTGCTTTGCATTTTGTCTACAGCTACTTTTGCACTATTGCACTTTTGCCTTTTAAGGGAACAGTCAAGTCTGGAAGACTAGAACCTTTCCAAATGAAACCAAGGTGCTGTTGACAAGGCAAGGTGGCCATGGGGCCCCACCCCTAGAGATTGTGTTGTGGCTGGAATAGGGCCCAGGATTTCAGTTTCACAAGATCCCCAGGTGATTCTGATGACCACCCAGGTTTGGGAACCAGTGGCCTAGCAGAGGATGAGTCAGGGTTGTAGAGAGTGAAGAAGAGATAAGAGGTGGGGGTACAAGGGGCAGGAACATGATAAGGGCCCATCTGCACGTATCTTAGCTCTCATCAGCTCTGGAATTCCCCACATGCACATGGAGAGAGGAAGAGAGATAAAAAGCAGGTAATAGCAGGAATTCACCAGTTATTGCCACTGCCTTAACATATATTCACATGCATCCTAACCTTTCTCCATAATGATTGCATCCTCCTTTTATTTAGAAAAAAAATCTGCAACTATTATGCAGTGAAAGGTGATATACTGATAGTTTTGCATTATTGTCACAAAATGCCTGATATAATTAGAGGAAAGTTTTAGTCAGATGCCTTGGCACAGGCCTGTAAACCCAGCTACTTGAGAGGCTGAGGCAGGAGGATTGTATACTTGAGGCTAGCCTGGGCAACTTAGCAAGACCCTGTCTCAGAACTAAATAAAAAGGTTGGGCATGGTGGTGCACGCCTGTAATCCCAGCTTGGGTGGCTGAGGAAGCAGGATCATGAGTTCAAAGCCAGCCTCAGCAACTTAGCCAGGGCCTAAGCAACTCAGTGAGACCTTGTCTCTAAATAAAATATAAAAAGAGGCTGGGGATATGGCTCAGTGGTTAAGTACCTCTGGGTTCAATGCTTGGGGGAGAGAGAGAGAGAGAGAAATATTAAATAAAAAAGGCTGTGGAAGAGCCCTGATATACACATGAGGCCCTGGATCCAATCTCTAGCATCACACCCCCTACCCCTGAAAAGAGGAAAGGTTTATCTTGGCAGTTTCAATCCACAGTTGATTGGCCCTATTGCTTTCAGACCATGGTGGGAGCATGGGGCAGAGGAAGCTCCTCACCTCAAGGAAGCTATTAAGCAAAGAGGAAGGGGCGGGGTCCTATTATCTCCTTTGAGGTAATGCCCAAAGACTTACGACAGCCCACTAGACCCTGCCTCAAATGTTTCTACCATCTCCTAAAAGTACCAAGCTGGGGACTGAATCTTCAACACTTGAACCTTTGGGGACACTTTCCAAACTACAGCAAACTCTGAATCCAACTTGTGGACTCCTCCTCTGAGGCCCACTCTCAGCACACTCCACTCAGTTAAACTTTATTTTTTTGGTACCAGGGATTGAACTCAGGGGCACTCAACCACTGAGCCACATCCCCAGCCCTATTTTGTATTTTATTTAGAGACAGGGTCTCACTGAGTTGCTTAGTGCCTCACCATTGCTGAGCCTGGCTTTGAAATCACGATCCTCCTGCCTCAGCCTCCTGAACTGCTGGGATTACAGGCGTGCACCACGGCGCCCAACTCAGTTACACGGTTTTGACACATAACTTGTAATTACATCTCCCTAACACGTACAACTTGTAGGTAAGTCCTTGTAAGAGGCAGAGTGTTGTGCGTCAGAATAGGACCATAATGTGCAGTAACAACACTAAAACCTCAGTGTTGAAATGAAAAGGCTTTTCCCCCTTCTCATTTAAGCTTTATGTACATCAAGCAATTTCTAGGATGGGGAGCTTTGCTCCTCAGGGTCATGCAGGGACCTCCAACTGCTTGAGGCTCCTCTTCTGCCTGGGCTTCCGTGGTTTCAGAGGCAGGGGAAAGAATATGTGCTTGTTCTTAAAGCTTCTGCTTGTGACATGTGTCACTGCCCACATACTTTGGCCATGGCTGATCTTACACCCATGTTTGAGTACAGTGGGGTTGGGGTAGAGTCTCATGGAGGGAGAAGTGCCGAATATTGGTGAACAATAATAGGTTCTATCACACTAATTAGGTGAAACAACCCTTAATATCAGAGGTGTTTGGAGTTCAACCTGAGTTATCTGGATGATGATGATGATGATGTTGGTGATGATGATTTGGTACTGGGTATTACACACAGTAGTGTTTTACCTCTGAGCTATGACCTAGCCCTTTTTTAAAATTTTGAGAGAGGGTCTTGCTAAGTTGCCCATCTTGGTCCTGAATTTGTGATCCTCCTGCCTCAACCTCCTAAGTAACTGAGATTAGACATGCACCACCACACTCAGCTGGATATTTTTTTTTTTTAGAGAGAATTTTAATATTTATTTTTTAGTTCTCGGCGGACACAACATCTTTGTTGGTATGTGGTGCTGAGGATCAAACCTGGGCCGCAAGCATGCCAGGCGAGCGCGCTACCGCTTGAGCCACATCCCCAGCCCCAGCTGGATAATTTTTAAAAAAATATTTTTAGCAGTAGATGGACATAAATTTATTTGTTTTTATGTGGGGCTGAGAATCAAACCCAGTGACTCTCACATGCGAAGCAAGTGCACTACCACTGAGCCACAACCCCAACCTGGATAATTTCTTTCTCAGCTTAAATGATCTGAATAAGGAAGGTCTTGACTCTTTCCTTCTCAAAGTTTGCAGATATGATCTGGGTGTGACTTTGAGAGGCTCCCAAAAGAAAAATATTGTTTTTATATCAGATGTTATAAAGATCCAACTTTCCAAAAATTTTGTAGCTGGTTCATATCACTTTGGAAAAATGGCTTTAATCTTTTCCATTTTCATGTGTCTTCTTTCCCTTTACTAAGGTGAACTGTGCTGCTGGTTAAGAACACAGGACCAAGTTGAAAGGGGAAAATAATGAAGGATGCCGACTGTAGGCATGAGAGAGTCAGACAGTGTACAGAACACAGCATGAGCTTTTGAGCATTCTTTCATTCAAAACTTTGCCACTTTCTTGCATGACCTTGAGTGAGCTGCAGCCTCAGCCAGTTTCCTCACCAAGGGATGAGGAACACTTCTAGTTCATGCTAGAGATGTTTGCCAACAGCCTTCTGTTTAGTAGTTGCTGGAGAAATGCTCTGTGCTATTCTCAAAGGAAGTAATGAAAATGGCAGCTCTAGGAATGAAGTGATGGGTGGCTTCTGACTGGTATTTTGCCTTTTATAGACCTGTTTATACATCTGTAAAATGTGGAGCCATCACATGAATCATGGTCATGATTGCATAAGACCTCCTTGTGATCTATTTGCTGGAGGGCTGGGCTCAATCCAACAGAAAAGTACCATGGTCTGCTCATGATGTACCTAATAAACAGAAGGAGTCACAGTGATCCCTCTGTTTCATGTGGGCAAGGGGCACAGAGGCAGCCAGGTGTGATGGGTTTTCATATAGTTGTGGCTTGTCTCAGTCAGATTGGCTGAGTTGGGCTCCAAAGAACTCTAGGTGCTGTGTGGTCTAAGCAAAAATTTCTGAGAGTGCACATTCTTTGAGAGCACCATATACCCAATGGGCCGATTCTCTTTCCAATACCAAGCACACCAAGAAATCCAACATCATGGATTTCTTTCCAAGATCCTGACAGATGAAGCAAAGTATAAATATCTCAAGAACATCCTTTGGTTGAAACTGCACTGCAAATTGAGCTTCCAGGGGATTTTTCATTGGGTTTGTACTGACATGAAATCTTCAAGGGCATAGATCATTTGGCAATCACCTGGACATTACATTGAGGAGTTCATGTTCTTCCAAGTTTGGAAGGAAAACGTTTACTGTCTTAGGGTAGGGAAGTGCAAAATGAAAACACATGCAAAACAAGATTAACATCTACTTCATTAGAATTGTTTTGAGGATAAAGTCTTTTTTATGCATAAAAGGTTGACTCCATTGCTTGGTAGTAAATGCTATGTGATGCTAGCTATTGTTTTCATTAAAACTTTCCAAGTACACTACTGAGACTCGTGATCTGTTAATCACTACATCCAATAGTTCTTTCTCAGCGATCTCCTTTTCTCTGCAGGCTTGAATGAGGTCAGTGTTGCAATTTGTGGTACTTGCTTGCACTTCAGAGTTTACATGGTTTATAATGATTTACGTATCTGTTCCCTTTGAGCCTTGAGGGCTGGCACCATATCACCAATGCTCAGGAACTGCTGACGAGAGAACTACTAAGGGAAAGATGGTTGTTGGCTGCTGTGGCTGCACTTCGGCCTCTCTTTAAACCCTAAGGATCATATGAAGTCAGTTGCTCTTCTTTCGTTATGCTGGTTCTCTTGGAAATCTCATTTGCTCTGAAATTGAACGCTCCATTTGGGTCCTCTCTTTTGACTCCTGGAATCCTGAAGCACTTTAAATTTAACATGTCCAACTACAAAGTCATGATCTATTTGGAATCAAATTTTCTTAGCACTTCCTTGTTGAGAGGGAGGCTAGCCTTTCCATAACCCTGGTACAAAATTGTGGCTATATATATATATATATATATATATATATATATATATATATATATATATATATTTACTGTCAGCCAGGAATCTTTGGTTGTAAGACAACAAAATTCAAAACTGAGTTAAGCACAAAGAAAAATTTTCCCTCCAGGTGGGGTGCATATCTGTAATGCTGCCTCCTTGGGAGGTTGAAACAGGAGGATTCCAAGTTTGAGACCAGCTTTAGCAAAAAGGTAATTTTCCTGCCCATCTAGTGGGAAGTTCTTGGGTGTCCTGATTCCAGAAAGAGACAAGTCCAGGAGTTTGAATCTATTGCCACAGGGACTCCTGCTTTCTCTACCCTTCAACTCTCCTTCATGCGAGTCTCAGACAAGTTTGCTTGTGTGGCAAGATGGCTATCTACATCACATCCTCTTAGCAACACTGGGGGAGAGAGTACCTGGCTCCTGGGCAATTGAGAATATCCAAGATTAGCTCTATTCTAACCAGATCACATGACAGTTCAACCAGGACTGGAGGAAGTGATGCTCTGAGTGTCCAGGTCCCAGTCTAGGGATGGAGTCAGCCTATCCAAACTCTATGAACTGAGAATGAGGGAACAGCTGGTTCTCTAAAAAATGGGCTGTTACCAGAAGGAAAAAGGGCTTATGTGGAGCACTCTACCAATTGGAGACCCTAAGAGATGGCAGATAAGTCTCTTTAATACTGAATAATGGTGTAGGAACTGAAAATGGAGACAAAGATTTTTTTTTCTTTTTTTTGTACAGGTGATTGAAACCAGGGGTGCTTTACTGAGCTATAGCCCCAGTCCTTTATATATTTTTTGAGACAAAGTTGCTGTGGCTGGCCTTGAACTTGAGATCTCCTGTCTCAGCCTCCCAAATTGCTGGGATTACAACATGAGCCACCGTGCCTTGCATGAGAGGAAGGATTTTTAGAAGTATCCAGAAGTTAAAATTGACAGGACTTGGAAAAAAGGAGGGGAGGGACAGGTATAAGAGATATCAATTTCTGGCTCAGATTGGTGGGTAGTACCACCTTCCCTGAGACTGGGAAATATAAAGACGACAGTAAATTGAGTTTACCTGTGAATTTTAAGATGTTTATGGGACCTTTGGATGGGAATATACAGCTGATGGGGGCTCTTTATATGAATGTGGGGTCGTCAGCCATAGATGATGGTTGAAGTTATGGGAGGAGGTGTAAATGAGCCTTGAAACACGTGCACGAGGGCCAAGACCTAGTGCAGTGAATACATTAATTTTAGAGTATTTTAAGAGAATGATTAGTAGAATCAAATACTGTAGAAGGCATATAAAAATTAAAATTGACTCATCTAACTAGTGATGAGAAGACAACTGGTAGCTTTGGTTGAGTGCAGTCTCACTGGAGAATTGAGGGCACAGCCAGGACTAAAGGGAATCAAAAACGGAATGAGAGTCGAGGAAGCGGGGTCTGAGGCTGTCCTCTGAAGCAGCCGGCTGTGTCCAGAAGACCGGCCTTCCTTCACTGTCATTTCCCTGTAGAACTCATTCCTTTCCACATTCCCAAGACATCTATAACTTTTGGAAGAAACTCTGTGACAATGTTTGTGAACGTCATAGGGACTTGTTCACAGAAAGTAAATATTTGCCAACAAAGCAATGACTCAGAGTCTGGAGCACATTCTTTCTACTTCAATCCTGAGCAAGTGTCTTGGCACACGATTACACCGTTTTCCTTCCACTCTAGTACACAGACTTGTTTTAGTTAGCTTTGTATCACTGTGACCAAAAGACCTGACAAGAACAATTAGACGAGGTAAAGTTTATTTCGGCTGTTTCAGAGGGTCAGTGGATGGGGGACGACTCCACAGCTCTGGGGTCAACATGAAGGAGAACATTTTGGCTCAAGGTCATGGCAGCTCAGAACTTGGCAACCAGGAAGCAGAGAGAACTCAGCTCACCATGGACAATATACAAACCCCAAAGCTATGCCCCACTGACCTACTTCCTTGTCCATACCCTACTTGCTTACTGTTACCACTTAATTAATCTATGTAAGTAGATTAATCCATCTCTCAGGTCCTAACTCTTATAATCTAATCATTTCACCTCTGAACATGCTGCAGTTTTCTCACACGTTTTGGGGGACATCTCATATTTAAATCATACCAAGACTTGCAGCAACTGATGTAAGGCAAACTCCAGGAAAACATTTCAAGCTAGCACTGAGTGGGGCAAACAGAGTGCTGGAGTCTCTGGATAATCCTTGTTTTGATGGCTACCTGGAATTTACTGATTTGTGGAATACAAAACAAGGCAAAAGTAGAGGGCTGTTTTACAAACACTGAGCAAAATAAAATCATCTTTTTATCACAGAATAGGGGTCAAGATCTTGCTCTGCCTCAGAAAGCCAAGCAGGGGGATGAATCCTATTCAAGTGAAAATGTTGTGTTCTGCATTAAGTCAGTTTCAGATGGAACTGGCTGGTTCTTGTACTGAACAAGGACAGCACTAAATGGCAAATGAGACAGTATGAAAGCAGGACAACAGAGTAGGGAACAGATGGTTTTGCTATCATTGGAAGCCCTTGTACAAGCTGCTAGACTTTTCTGAGGCTTTGCTCAGAGGGGATAATACCCATCTTCCCAACCTCATTAAGTTCCAGGAATGGCTCCATAGTCTTCTCAACTGCCATTATTCATTACTAGTACCAAAACCATATATAAAAAACGCTTGATCGACCTCAAAGCATCAAAGCATCTATAAAATGCTTGGCATTATTATTTCATTTACTATCTGCCTGCAAGGTATAACTGAAGTCACTACTCACTTCTCTTGTAATTTTTCCAGAGGAAGTCTATATTTTCCTCTCTGCTTATCACACTATCTTCTCCTTGAATCTACAGTGCTTCAGATATCAGTTTTAGAGCAAGAACTTTTTTAAAAAAATCAGCATTTGTCAGAAAGACAAATGGTACCTGACTGAAAATGAATAGCACCTTCATACTTAACCAATCCAGATGGGCGCAAATCTCATGCTCTCTGGACAGCATGAAAATCCTCATAGCAAAGTACTGGGACAGATGCAAAAAAAAGGAACAGGCAATAAGTAATGAGGGCAAGAGCTGTGTTAAGTTGTGCACTGGACTATCAATTGGCATGTAAAAATGACTGTTACAGCAAGAGGTGATAAATACAATCTTTAACAGAAAAAAGAAAAGCTAAAAAACAACATTTTGTTATCTTGTACTTAAGCTTTCAAGTTACATCAAATGTTAACATAAAAATGGGAATATTTTAGGATTTTGATTATATCTTAATTTCTTTGCTATAAAGAATAGTCATTTCATTAGAAAATCAATGGCATGAGTTTGGTTATTTTTTTTTTCATTCACATGCTGATAACATCAATGATACAATCTTTAGCAGTGTGATTATAAGTACTTCTGGGAATATTGTAAACCAACTTTAGAGGCCTAGGATTTAGCTCAGTGGTAAAGCGTTTGTCTAGCACGCATGAGGCCCTAGATGTGATTGCCAGCACTACAAAAAATAAAGAAAAAAAGACAAGGATGTGCCCAGTAATAGCAATCACCCTTCACAACTGAAGGAATCAGATACTTCAAAGGTACTCCTAGCTGTGCAAAGGTATAAACTCTTCCTCACATCAGGGCAATAAAAATGCTGATTAATTCAGTTTCATTTGAAGATTTGTTTTTGTGGTACTACGAATTGAACCCAGGGTGCTCTACCACCAAGTTACATGCCCAGCCCTTTTCAAAACAGTATCTCATTAAGTTGCTAGCCTCCTGTCTCAGCCTTGCTGGGATTACAGGTGTAGGGCACCATGCATGGCTGAAGATTTTAGTGACTTTTCCCAAATGAGAAAATTATTTTATTATATCTTTTAAAACATTTTTATTTTTTGGTAAAACAATTTTAGAATAGGAAAAAAAGGGCCAGGGATGTGGCTCACTGGTAAAGCCCTTGCCTAGCAATGCGTGAGGCACTGGGTTCAATCCCTGGAACCACACAAAAATTAACAAATAAAATAAAGGTATTGTGACCATCTACAATTAAAAAAACATTAAAAAAGAAAAACAATGTACCTTTTTTTGAATCAAAATATTGCTTTCTATGATCATAGATAGTGCCAAGTTTGGTGAAGAATGCTACATAGGAAAAAAATTTATTAAAGAAGCAAACTGCATTGGATAAACCATTCTTCACTTCATTTCCCTTTTTCACCTGACCTCACCACAGAGCACCTTTCAAAGCATCTAATAAAACTCAACTTACGTATATAAGATGATCTACAGTATTTCCTGCACTGACATTATTTTTGGGAGGAGTCCTTGCTTTGAATTCATTTTGAATGAGACATCAGGCAAGCCCAGCTAGAGGAAGCATGCAGAGGCCCGAAGCTGCCTCACCTCAGAGCACCCACACCCTGCCAGAAGCCTGTTTCTCATCTTTCAGGGTCCTCCAGCTTCACTATGGATTTGCATCCTCAAGCCACAACAGTTGCTGGTCCAGCCTAAAGGCATGAGTCACCCATAATTATCACAGAGACTTAATTGTTTATTGATAACTTTCAAACTCTACCGTTAAAAACTTTAATATATCAAGTACTTAAGAGTCAAGAGGTATTGCTATTTCATGTTGCAAACATTTTTCCAGAGGAAGTCTGTTTTCCCCTCCCAACAGCAGGATTTAGAAGATATCCATGGAGGTTTTTCATTATAAGCTGAGGGGTAAGTTCTGGAAAGAACATTTTTAGGATGGGAGAAAACCAGAAGATAGCAACACTATCCAGGGAGTCAAAGTATAAATGCTAATTTTTCTAAGGTATAAAATATTACACACAAAATGTAAACAACATATTGCAACTTTATTAGATTTTTCTATTTTATGTTTGGACTCAAGCGAGGTCTTAGTAACCTATAATGATGGTCCTTTAACATCTTTGAGACATCACCATACATAATGTAAAATCCAATTAGGTGACATAAGACCATCAACAAAGAGCAACTGTGAATGTTGCAGCTGGCCACTTAATGCTTTTATAATAATTCAACCATGAAATGTAAAAATTAAGTATTATAAAGAAATGTAAAGGTTTTCAGTTTTATTTTTTATTTTTTTTTGCTGCTGCTATGCAATTGCATTACTTAAAAAAAGTTTGCCAGGTTGGGCCTAATTAAAGACAGATAACACGTTCGGCTGCAGGCAGCTGTTTTTAGTATGCAATTGTAAGGCTTTTAAAAATTATTTTCTCTTTTGGGCTCTATTCCTACACTTCCACACATGCCCTCCTCAACATGTTTCATTATTTAATCATCCAGTGTCCTAACTACAAGCCCTGGGTGCTCTGTAGGTAAGAGGGGTATTTAGATTTTGTTTAGTGCAGGGGTGGTTGGTAGATGAGTCAGTGAATGAATAAAGTTGAGGGGAAAAAAGAGAACATTCCAAAATTATATTTAATAGAATGTTCTTCATGACACCTATTAGGATGTAAACAGAATCTGGTGTGAAGGAGTTCATTCTGATGATTAAAGGAAGTTTCTTGATACCTCCCCCTAAAAGATTTTCCTAAAGTCTATGTGACTACTGAGGAGGAAGCACTTTCATCCTTTCCAGATGGTCCCCTCTGGAAGGTTATTTCACAACACTGGCTCTGGGATCAGCAGCCATTTTGACATGGACAGTTTCAGCGGCACACTTTGAACTTGCCAAGTCTCAAGTCTGACGTCTGAAGAGTGTTGCAGTCCACAGCCACTTCACTGAGGGTCAGTGGCGTCCAGAGGCTCCCATCAAGGTTCTACCCTTTGATAACAGCAATTGGTCTCAGTTTAATGGCCTTCTTGCTGATTCCAGCATCATGGCAGGTATTTACCACATCTGTAACGTTCTTATAGGACTCAGGAGCCTGCAGAGGAAGAATCAAACATTGTAAGTGTACTGAAAAGGGGACCTTTAAAAGTACTCCATTCCACTTAATGCTTTTATAATAATTCAACCATGAAATATAAGAATTAAGTATTATAAAGAAATGTAAAGGTTTTCAGTTTCATGTATTAAACAAATATACATTAAAACAATGCTGAGGGTAGGGTTTTTTTTTTTTTTAATCTATCAAATAAACAAAGATTAAAAAACTGAGTAAGGTCATTGTTGGGAAAGTGAGATAAACACTGTTTTATGTTCTTTATTTTAAAAACTTTTCCAAAGATTGCACATTGCTTGTATAATTAAGAAAAGCAGGGCTGGGGCTATAGCTCAGTGGCAGAACGCTTGCCTAGCACATGTGAGGCACTGGTTCAATCCTCAAGATCACATAAAAGAAGAATCATCTACAACTAAAAAAAAAAAAAAAAAAAAAAAAGGGCTGGGGATGTGGCTCCAGCGGTAGTGTGCTCGCCTGGCATGCGTGCGGCACGGGTTCGATCCTCAGCACCACATACAAAGATGTTGTGTCCGCTGAAAACTAAAAGATAAATAATAAAAAAAATTCTCTCTCTCTCTCTCTTTTTTTTTTTTTTGGGGGCTGGGGATGTGGCTCAAGCGGTAGCGCGCTCGCCTGGCATGCGTGCGGCCCGGGTTCAATCCTCAGCACCACATACCAACAAAGATGTTGTGTCCGCCAAGAACTAAAAAAAATAAATATTAAAAAAATTCTCTCTCTCTCTCTTTAAAAAAAAAAATCTCTCTTTAAAAAAAAAAAAGGCAGTAAACGTATTCTGTAGTTATCCAAATTTCTTAAATGAACATGTACTAGTAACTTTTTCTTTATAGCGAAAGTTAATAAATTCATATATAAACATGTGCAAAATTATAACTACCCCAAACTGTTTATGTAGATGTGTGTGTATGCACTCATAATTTACTTCTGTGAGTTTTTAGCAAGGCCCCCACCCTTCCTCCCTACCCATATCCTCTTGCCACCATCAGAATTCATCTCCTCACATCCCTGCTTTATCTCTATTTATGTCAACACAACCAGGCTAGGCCTCCTGGACCTATCCCCACTGGGCTCTGTACAAAGTGTTCCGGTGCATCTTTCATTCCTTTTCAGTTTCTATAACTTTCCCACTGTGGCCTCCGGAATTCCCTCTGGTGTACTCAAGTGCAAAATCCCTCTTTCCTTTCTCACCTTGTTCTTATTGAAACATACACCTCCTCTACTCCATTTTTACTGTATAGCACTTATATGGTCTTCAAAGCATAATACATGGTAAGTTCACAAGAAAGGAACATGTCAGTTCTGTTCACTGTATTATCCCTAAGCACCTAGATCTCTAGTAAGGATGCTATTCAAGAAAACAAACAAACAAAAATACCCAACCAAAAAAACCAACGGTGGCAAATTATTTCTTGCTGGTTGAAGTCTAAGTGTTTTTGTTTTCTCTGTATTTTTCTCTCTCTCTCTCTCTTTTTTTTTTTTGGCAGTGCTGGGGATTTGAATCCAGGCCTTGTACATGCTAGGCAAGTGCTCTACCGATAAGTTACAACTGCAGCCCTTTTATTTTGAGATAGGGTCTGGATAGGTTGCCCTACCTGGCTGGTCTCCAACTGTGGTAGTTTTGTCTCAGCCTCTGGAGCCACTGAGAGTAAAGGTGTGTGTCACCTGCTTTCATATTTTTTTTTTTTAACTAAACATGTATTACTCTTAAGAACAGGGAGAAATTAAATATTATAAAGAAGGCTTTGTCTTACTCTGAGTAATTCTACTTTTGAGACTTCATTCTAATTATTTTAAGACCAAGAAAAGTTTCATGAAAGAAAATCATTTCAACCTACAGTAGTAAAAACCTAGAGGATACTTATATGTACAGAAATCAAGGTATTCAGCTGGCAGAATATTCAGAAATGACTAAAAAGTGATTCAATTTTATAATGTGCTAAATATAAAAAGGGACTACACAATTCATAAACTGCAATTGTAACTAGCTTTAAATCACTATTTAGGAGTCAGGAATGGTAGGGTACCCCTGTAATCCCTGCTACTTAGGAATTTGGGGCAAGAGAATAACAAATTTAAAACTAGCCTGGTTAATTTAGCGAGACTTTGTCTCCAAACAAAATAAAAAGGAGTGGGGGTACAGCTCAGTGGTAAGTGAGGCCTTGGGTTTAATCCCCAGGACTACCAAAAAGTGGGGCAAAGGATTTAGGAAAAAATATGGCAACCAATATTCTAAAAGAAGAGGTGATAGTTGTGTTAGGGCTATTTCTGAATGACTGTAATTTTCTCTTAAATTTTTAAGAAAGAAGTCATGTTACTTCTAACAAGTATGTATATATGCGTCCAGACACACAAAAATAATTTAAACAAAAGCTTTCCTACTCATGAATAAAACAAAACTGTTTCTCTAAACATTTTCCCAAAACTTGCTTTTAAACTGAAACTTAAGTATAGAACTTACAAAAACCAAGTTATAATAGGTCAGCTCAAACTATTTTTAAGTTTACCATGTAGACAGCTAACATCACTTTTAATGGACTTGGCTTGAAACTGATCTCCAATCCAAATAAAAGAGAAGACAATACTCAAATGAGATGAACCAAGGAAGAGAAAGCAAACTGAAGTCATCAGAAATGGTTTGATGCTACATATTTATCAAAATTTCACTCACCTCTTCCATAACCAGTTTGGGTGAGGCAACACGGATTGCAATTCCCATATCTGCCAATTTGTCTAAAACATCCTGGAAATCTAAATTACGCCGAGATTTTGCTCGGGACAATGCACGGCCCTAGAATGAAAAGAAATGGGGACAGAATTAACTTCACTTTATAAATTCTGAGCTGATTTTAGGTTTGATCTAAGCAATCATTTAAAACCTTATGATTACAAGCTTTCTCCTTTATTTTTGTTTAAGATTAAAAAGAGTTTTAAAAACAATATTTCTTTTAACTCTATCAACCTTATTATGCGTTAAAAACTTCATCATATCCTTTTGGAAAATAAATTTTTATCTACATAAAACACTGTATTTAAAAATTCAGCTTTGTGTATCTCTCTCTCTCTCTTTTTTTTTTAATGTTTTAGTTGTAGACAGACATAATACCTTTATTTTATTTGCTTTTATGTGGTGCTGAGGATCTAACCCAGTGCCTCACACATGCAAGGCAAACCCTCTACCAACTGAGCTACAATCCCAGACCAGTTTTGCATATTTCTAACTATTGTCAATTAGTACTTCTATTTAATATGTGAATTAACTTTAAAAAGTGTCTATCAACATAAAAACTCTTTGTTGTGATCTGAAAGTTTCTCCACCTCAGCTCTACTGACATTTTGAACCAGGTAGCTCTGGTGTGGGGCGTCCTGTGCATTGTAGGATATTTAGCAACATTCCTGGCTTCTACCACTAAATGCTGGTAGCACTCTGCCTCCTTCTATTCATAAGAATCAATAATGCCTCCAGAAAGTGCCAAAGTCCCCAGGGGCTGGTAGGAAGTTCTGCCTAGTTGAGAACCATTTGGTTAAACTAGGAGTGGGAGGCAGCTGGAAAGGAGAAATAATCAGAGAAAAGAGCAGGGTTAAAATATACATGTGACAGTCTGTCCTATCAGTAAGTATAGTATACAGTTTCTATTTCCCATTCCAACACTGGCTAAGCACAGTCATTCAGAAGATGGGTTGGCAGACTGCAGTTTAACCCAGCACTTTTTTTTGTAAGTAAAGTTTTGTTGGAAATGTCTATTTAAATAGTACTTTTGGCTGCTCTTGTGCTAAATGGAAGCTGAACAGCTGGTACAGAGAACACATGATATAAAACGCATAAAAATATTTACTAGTATGGATCTTTTTTTTTTTTTTATTGTTGGTCGTTCCAAACATTACATAGTTACTAGTATGGTTTTAATGGAAAAAGTTCACTGATCCCTAGCTTTGCTAATAAAAGGCAATGTGGTGAAAACAGAACATGTGCCCTGAATCTTGAACGGGGCCACAAAAGGAAGAACTAAATTAGGCAAAAGAGTAGGTCTAGGGAATTACTGAGATAAGCTGTGATGTGAATTTGCATTCGTTACAGTTATGTCACTTATAAACCATTACGATAAACTCAACTAATGTAAGCTTACTGTCCCGGTATGGATTTTCTGGATTTGCAGAACAGTTCCGTCAAAATGCAAAATAACAACTAACCCAAAAAGTACATTTCTAAGGAAATTTTCATTTTCCTTACCGCTCCATGACAGGTTGTTCCAAAGGTCTCAGTCATGCCCTGTTCAGTGCCAGTAAGAACGTAACTACAAGTTCCCATGGTGCCACCAATAAGTACTGGCTGTCCAGTGAGCTGAGGATCACAAAATAAAAAATGTTAAATTTAAGTTCCTCTTGCATTGTAGAATTGTGGGAGAAACTTGGGCCTCTGAACACACTGCTCTTACAACTATATTAAGACTATTCTGATTCTTTGACAACAGGGAGACAATGGAAGAGGAAGGGAGTGAAGATGTGAGGACCAGAAAAGACACAGAAGCCAGACTAAATGTTAGAGCAAAGCAAAATCCAAAAAAGTGTAGACGAGTTGTTACTAGAACCATGCTAAGCAAGTATCTGCCCTCTTTTGGCTTTTGTTCCCTCATATGCAAAATGAGAGAACAGGCTAAAGGTCTTTCCAACTCTACCACAGGCAGACACCAAAAGAGTAAGAGGAAATGAAACAGACTGAGTTTAATCTTTATCCTTCTTCTAAAAATATGAAGGTTTTGATCATCTTAGTGGAGTGGAATACACTTAGTGCAGCACTTTTTAGACAACACACTGCAACCACATATGATGGGGGCAGGGGTCACTGCTTCAAAGACAGGGGATCCCTGTTCTCATGGGGAACAGATTACTTTCTCACAACTGCTGCTTTCCTTCATCCATATTCAGAATTAGTTAAATTATGACATATTGCTTAAAAAACATAAATGCAGGGGTACATACTTGGTAATCAACAGCAATGAGGGGGTGGTGAGGAGGGAAAGCACGGGTGGATCCCTTTCTGTGCACCAATAGTGTCCGTTCCTTTCCATCCACCACATGCTGCTCTACTTTGGCAATATTGTGAGAAACATCATAGATCACATGCAGGTCCAAGTCGTCAGGGGTTGTGTTGAAGACCTTGGCAAAAGCCTTAGGAAAAAAGCTTAAGTTAAAAGTAGTCAGAGCCAGCACTTCAGAACTTATCTTACTGACCTCAGCCAGTCTGTTCCTGAAGGGAGTGAGGGATTAAAGAGTCCAAAAATGGTAGTAGTATTAATTTCATGAAAAGGACAAAAAAAAAAACTGCTTTAGACCACACTCCACTCCATAAATTCCATATATGATTAAAAAGCTGCCTGGTTCCTCTTGATACCATCCTTTAGAAATGCTTCTTCCCAGCCTTCTCAATCTCAGTGAATGGTACTTCTGTTCTGAGACTCAAGGAAAATCCTATCAATAATTCTGGCTTCTCTTCTTTCTTTTTTTTTTTAAATACTTCTTTTAGTTGTAGGTGAAAATGGTAAGTTTTTTTTTTTTTTTTAAGAGAGTGAGAGATGGAGAGAGAATTTTAATACTTTATTTTTTAGTTTTTGGCGGACACAACATCTTTGTTTGTATGTGGTGCTGAGGATCGAACCTGGGCCGCATGCATGCCAGGCGAGCGCGCTACCACTTGAGCCACATCCCCAGCCCCATGGAAATGGTAACTTTATTTTATTTTTAGCAGTGCTGATGATCGAACCCAGTGCCCTCCACATGTGAGGCCAGCGCGCTACCACTGAGCTACAGCCCCAGCCCTCCTCTTTCATTCTCCAGGGCTGCCTGATACTGATTTAGTTTAAGAATACACCAAATTCTCAGATGCTTCTCCAGTATTTTGAATAGTACATAATATTTCCCAAACCAAACCCTACAGCCTTTGATCTGACTACACTATACTTTATCATGAAAAACTCAGAAAAGACCTATTTTACTGTACCTGACGCGTTAAGAAGGTCATAGACGAGCGGTTGACCCAGGCATAGTTCCCAGCTGCTGCCATTCCCTTTAGGTAGTCCTGACCCTCTGCAGAAGCAATTCGAGCACAAGCCAACTGACGGTCATTGACTATGATCTTGTCTCTCTTCATGGCCTTTTCCATAGCTACCAGTGCATCTGGAATGAGAGAAAAGAAGGCCCAAACCAGTTAGGTTTCCTGAAGTAAATCATTCAGATTTACTGCAGAAGGTAGGCTACATTCAAACCCATTCTATTAAAAAAAAACTAGTAAAACTTTTTCTATAATGTGCTTCTGACTCATCTATTCCCTTAATCAAGATACATTTGCCAACAATCTCCTCTTTCAGACTTCAGTGATACAAATTGTATGGGACACAAAGACTACATGTGTGTGTATTAGAACTTGTAATGAGAATGAGATGTGCACATAAACAATAACATTATAGTCTTAGTTATTCCTTTCCTAATACATGAATGAACGAGAAGGAGTAAAATACATTTTATTGCCATCATGGTTTTTAAAAACAAATTTAGTGCTTTAATATAAAAAAGAGGGGCTGGGGTTGTGGCTCAGTGGTAGAGCACTTGCCTAGCATGTGTGAGGCCCTGGGTTTGAGCCTCAGCACGACGTTAAAAAAAAAAGGTATTGTGTCCATCTATAAGAATTAAAAAAAAAAAATATAAAAAAGAGCTGGAGATATTGCTAGCTATGTATGCAAATCAAATCCATGATAAAATACAGAGAATTGCTCAGCAGAAAGTTCTGAAATACTTAAGGTTTCGTACAGCTGATAGAGGAAAATAAAGGTTCAAGCTGGCCCAAATTATTAAATTCTCACAGATGAAATGTAAACACAAAGTTGAACTATAACATGAAATTTAATGCTGTAATTTCCATGTGTCCAATTACCTTTTCATACATTTATTAATCCTTTCACACACTGCAAGTCATCCAAAGTGACCCATGTTCCGGCTTCCTGCTTTTGTTCATGTTGTCTTCTTGTCACGAGGGCCCTAAGTGTGACTGTTCAAACTTCAAAGCCCCGCTCAAATACTGTGCCCTTGAAGACATCTCTGAAATCTTTTTCCTAAACTCACTGTATTTGTGTCTCTTATAATATTTTATCAATTACTACATTTTACCCCTACTTTTATTTTAAATGAACATGATCTTTCCTTCATGAGAAAATCTTGGGATAAAGTATCTGCCTATTTTATAACCAAATCTACCATAATACCTAATCTTGCAGAGTAGGGATCTACTACATGAATGAATGCATTCTTTATCAACTTTGCAATTTAAATCTTTTTTGCTCTTTTTGGCATGAGAGCCAACAGTAACCCTTAAGTTAAACATAATAACTAGGGCTAGCATTTATTGAGTGCTTCCTATGTTTGGGGCACTGATTTAAGTGCTTTACATATTATTTATTAACCTTTTGTGAAAATATCATACAAAATAATTAAATATATTCATTTTTCTCAGATGAGAAAGTTAAGTCCTAATGAAGTTATTTGTTCAAGGTTACAAATTAGGGGCGCCAGGATAAAAATCCATGTAGTTCCAGGTTTAAATTTTCTTAAGCCTCTACATAGTTTCCTATAAAATGTACATTTTGGCACGAAGTAAAAAATTAAGTACTTTATATACCTGTGGCTACTTGGTGGCCCAAGCCTCTGCTTCCACTGTGGATCATTACACACACTTGTCCCTTATGGTCGATGCCCATTTTCTTAGCAGCATACTCATTGAAAATTTCATCCACAACCTGGATTTCTGCATAGTGGTTGCCTGCTCCAAGGGTCCCCAACTGCAAAAGTAAAATATCTGGTAAGAGGTTCTATTCTGTTTTTTAAAAAAATCAATTTAAAAAGCAAATAGGGGGGCTGGGGATGTGGCTCAATCGGTAGCGCGCTCGCCTAGTGTGCTTGCGACCCGGGTTCGATCCTCAGCACCACATACAAACGAAGATGTTGTGTCCGCCGAGAACTAAATAAAATGTTAAAATTCTCTCTCTCTCTCTCTCTCTCTCACTCTCTCTTTAAAAAAAAAAAAAAAAAAAAAAAAAAGCAAATAGGTAAAAACAAATGAACAACAAATAACCACACAAATAGTGTTTTATGTAATAAAAAATTCTAAGCCTTAGAAATGCTTTCATTTAAAACAATATTCCACACAAAAACAACAAAAAATATAGACCAGGCTCCTGAAGTCTGTTGTGTTATTAGATGCTTTTAGTATACAAACATAAAGGGCTTCATCAAAAAAAGTCATGCCATTAAGTGGTTCATGGGACATTTTAAACATGAAGAGAAAGTTTCAAATTCCGGGAAGAATGCTAGTGAATGCTGATTACTACATATGGTCCAAGTTCAAATGATTTTAAAAACATTTATAAATTCATGGACAACTGCTGCAATAATATATCCCATAACTGGAGCCAACAGATAAATTATAGAGAACAGCAGGGCTGGAAGAACCTTTAGAGGTTGCCTCATTTTGGTTTTTTTGGTTTTGTTTTTTGGTAAATCTCTTTTTCTCCTGTCTATCATCTACTTATGGTACTAGGGATTGAGCCCAGTGTTGCTCTATCCCCAGTCCTTGTATTTTTTATTGTGAGATAAGGTCTTGCTAATTTTCAGAGGCTGAGGCTGGCCATAAACTTGTGATCCTTCTGCCTCAGCCTCTGGAGTTGCTGGGATTACAGATATGCACCACTGGGCCTGGCAATCTTTTTTTATTTTATGAACACCTGCAAACTTCTAATAGCTTTTTAGAATGATACATAAAAAGATTCACATTCTTTTTTATATGCTACAAAAAACCCTGAGGAATAGCCAAAGCAATCCTCAGCAAGAAAGGTGAAGCAGAACTCATCACAATGCCAGACCTTATAGTACAGAGGTATAGTAACAAAAATGGCATGGTATTGGCTCCTAGACAGACAATGCAGATCAATGGTACAGAATAGAAGACATAGAGACAAACCCACATAAACAGTCATCTGATACTAGACAAAGGTACCATAAACATACACTGAAGAACAGATAGTTTCTTCAACAAATGGTGCTGGGAAAACTAGAAATCCACACGTGATAAAATGAAATTAGATCCTTATCTCTCACCCTGCACAAAACTCAACTCAAAGTGGATGAAGGACCTACGCATTAGACCAGAGACCTGCTCCTACTGGAAAAAAAAAGTAGGCCCAAATCTCCATCATGTTGGCTTAGGAACCAAATTCCTCAACAAGACTCCTAAAGCGCAAGCAAAATCAAGAATTAATAAATGGGATTGTATCAAACTAAAAAGCTTCTTCACAGCAAAGGAAACAATCAAGAACGCAATCAAGAGGGAGCCTACAGAGTGGGAGAAAATCTTTGCCACCTGCACCTCATTCAGAGCATTAATCTCTAGGATAAAGAATGCAAAAAACTTAACACCAAAAAAAAAAATACCCAATCAATAAATAAGCAAAGGAACTGAATGAACACTTTACAGAATAAATATGATCAGTTACAAACATATGGAAAAAAGTTCAACATTAGAGAAATGCAAATTAAAACCACACTGAGATTTCATCTCACTCCAGTTAGAATGGCAATTATCAAGAATACAATTAACAATAAATGTTGGTGAGGATGTGGGGAAAAGGTTCAGGCACACATGGCTGGTAGGACAAACTGTAGTTGCAAACTGGTGCAACCACTCTGGAAAGAAGTATACTGATTCCTCAGAAAACTGAGAATGGAACCACTGTTTGACCCAGTTATCCCGCTCCTTGCATTAACCCCAAAGACTTAAAAATCAGCATACTATAGTGACACAGCCACATCAATGTTTATAGCAGCTCAATTCACAATAGCTAAGCTATGGAACCAATCTAAGTGACCTCAATAGATGAATACATGAAGACAATGTGGTACATATACACAATGGAATATTTTTCAGCCATAAAGAAGAATGAAATTATGGCATTTGCCAGTAATTGGATGGAACTGGAGCCTATAATGCTAAGTGAAATAAGCCAATCCCCCCCAAAAACACAGGCAAAATGTTTCTCTCTGATTTGTGGATGCTGACTTACAATGGGAGTGGGAAGGGATGGAGATTCACTGGATAGGACAGGGAGGAATGATGGCAAGTGGGAAGATGGGAATAGGAAAGACAGAAGAATGAATCAGACATAACTTTCCTATGTTCACATATGAATACATGACCAGTATAACTCCACATCACGTACAAACACAAGAATGGGCAGTTATACTCCATGTATGTATGTGTCAAAATACATTACACTATCATGTATAACTAAAAAGAACATTTAAAAAAAAGTTATATGAAAAACCAAAACCCTGAGGATATGTTTTTTTGCTAACTGAAAGATAACAGATTTCATCCCTTAATTAAAATAAAATATGAGAAATTAACATGTCACTCCTGCAGAGTAAGTTACCTGAGGAAGGCCTCTTTTCTTGGCCCTTGCAGAGACCTTGTTGGGGTCAGCTTGCAGCATCCTTCCATACTCCTCACAGTGCTCCTTGTCTTCAGCCCAGGCATAGCCTTCCCTTAGGGACCAGTCCACGCCCATCTCCAAGGCCTCCTCCAAGTCTCTGGGTGAGTAATAAAAAAGTGTTACTCATTTCACAGCAAACAACATCAATTCTAAAAAACACCTCATCTCAAAGGGCAGAGGAACATGCTGCAAGTACTATCTTTGATGTACCTGGCTTACGCTGAATTTCATGCTTAGCAACTCTAGTTTTTTGAGCAAAGCAGTTGCATAAATAATTGCAATATGAAAATGGAAAGGCCCAATTCAACATGACTGCAGTTATACTTGATGTTCACATAGCTCTTAATTTTCAAGTCTTTCTTACTTTAGATTTGCCTCTTTTATCCTCAATCCTATGAAGTGGTGATCCAGCAGCCAAAGAAAATTGATAATTTCAATCAGATATTACCATCTACCAATACTTTTACCAGATACATGCCTTCAATAACAATTTACAGCTTTCAATGTTCCTTTCCCTACCAACCCAGATTGTCAGTCTATTTCAAACTTGTTTTAAATCTTAGGGTGTTCTATCATTGAGGCACATCTCCAATTCTCTCTTTTTTTAAAAAAAATAATATATATATATTTTTTTTTAGTTGCAGATGGACACAATATCTTTACTTTTATTTATTTTTATGTGGTGCTGGGGATGGAACCCAGGGCCTCAAGCGTGCGAGGCAAGTGCTCTACCACTGAGCTACAACCCCAGCCCCCTTCTCTTTTTTAAAAATAGTTTTAGTTGTCAATGGATCTTTATTTATTTGTTTATGGTGCTGAAAATCAAACTCAGTGCCTCACACATGCTAAGCAAGCTCTCTACCACTGAGTCCCAGCCCTTTCTCTCTCTCTTTTTTTAATCTTTATTTTTATTTTTATGTGGTGCTGAGGATCGAATCCAGCACCTCACACGCACTAGGCAAGTGCTCTACAATCTCAGCCCTCTTTTTAATTTTTCAAACAGGGTCCAAGTTGCCCAGGCTGGCCTTAAACTTATGATTCACCTGTCTCAGCCTCCCAACTTGCTGGGATTTCATGCTTGAACCACTATGCTCAACTAACATTATTTATTACAACAAAACTTCTATCTAAAACATTTGTAAAGATGCTTGAAATTAATTTGTGTTACTTGGAAGCTTCTCAAAATGAGGTTACTTGTCAGGGACCATGTGAAAACATGGAACTGTCATCTTACTCCATGTGTTTTTAGTGGGAGGGAGTTGCAAAACAGGCAATAGCTAAAAACATCTTTATATTAATGTGTACAAATTTTTTAAAAGAATGAAAAAGTCACATGAATTTTAAAGACACAACAAAGGTGGCAAAGAAACATCTTTGACTCTCCTTGTTAAACACACTATTTTGAAAATGAAGTTCTCTGCAAAGTTTAAGGTGAGCTGCTTTGCAGGATTTATGAAACAGTATGGTAGAGTTAATGGCCACCTGAGAGGCAGTTACACTTAATTCTCTAATTAGTTGAAGAGCACATTCAGTGCTGGCATTCAACAAGAAAACTGGATAAATGGGTTCACTGACAAAAGGCAGTGGGATTCAGAATATAGTCTCTGAAGAGTCAAAGGCTCTTTGGTTTGAATCCCTACATCACTTATTAAGCTTATTATCTTTCTTAACCTCAGGTTTCTTGGTGTAAAGCAGGGATAATAAGAGGGTTATTGTCTACAAGAAATAATATAATGCATAGTGCCTTACATATAAGAACTGCTCAAAAATGTTAGTGGAAATTACTCTACTTCCAAAAAGTGACTGAGCACTCCCCATCTCGAGTATCCTACACTGTAAATGAAGCTGGAGGTCATGTGGTTGTTCTCTCTCCCATTCCATATCTGGGAAATGTGTGCTCTTACTTGGCATTCATTGGGATCACACCTTTTGATCCCACTCCAACAGGAATGTGGTCAAACATAGCTTGGGCGAGTTGCTCTTTCACAGGCTGGACATCACTCTCATCCAAATTGGTTCTCAGCAAGCGCACACCACAGTTGATGTCAAATCCGACACCACCTACAAAATACAGAAAAGCTGGTCAAATATTAGTAAATCCAGGTGATCAGACAGTTATGCGTACCTGCAGTTTCTCTTCATTAACCTAGCATTACAGAGATACCCACTCTTTTTAAGATTACCATATTTTAATGTATTAGTTCTCTGAGGAGTGAAGTGTGATGACATTGAAATAATGTAAAGTAACATATATACTGTGGGCCTGGGAGACAACAATGAACAGTAACAAGTAAAATCAAGATAAAAATGAGTAAAGCATCACTCTTTTTCCCTTAATTAGTCATCAGAGGTTGATAGATTCTATTAGTTTTTGTGTTGTTTTTTTTTTGTACCAGGGTTTGAACCCAGGGGTGCTTTAACTACTGAGCCACATCTCCAGCCCTTTTTATTTTGAGACTGGGTCTTGCTAAGTTGCTTAGGACCTGGCTTAGTTGCTGAGGCTGGCTTTGAACTTGCGATCCTCCTGTGTTAGCCTTCTGAGTAGCTGGGATTACAAGTGTATACCCCTAGACCCAGCTCTATTGGTCTTTTGAAATAATCAACTTTTGGTTTTGCTGGTTCCTGGCTCGCCTCCCCTCTCCTTTTTTTGGTGCTAGGGACTGAACCCAGGAGTGCTTTATCACTGAGCTATGTCCCCAGTCCTTTTCATTAAAAAGAAAATTTATTTTTAAAAAATTTCTGAGACATTGCTAAGTTGCTGGGGTAGGACTCTGTTCATTTTTCACTCAGACCCTTTGAAAGTAAGGCTTTTACTTCTGGTGTAGAATGTTTTTACTGAACATACTCCGTAGCTATAGCAGTCCTGAATGTATAAACTACAAATGACCACAGATAAAACGATGAGAACAAATGCTTACTGAGTACCTGCTGTGTGCTCAACACTTGCCTAAGTATTTCACAAGGATGAACTCAATCTTTTTTTTTTTTTTTTTTTTGATGGTATATGGGGATTGAACCTGGTTGGGCTTGTTGGGCAAGCTCTCTTTCAGTGAGCTACATCCCCATGAACTCGGTCTTCAAAACAAGGCTATGTGGTAAACGACACTGTTAGACCTCATTTGTCTACAAGAATATAAAATTAGCTGAGAAATATTTTGGTTTTGTTTGGTAGCCAATGTCTGAATAGCATTTGGCATTTTAGCAAGTGTCCAAAAATTTTTAAAAATGTATACTTTTGATGTTTTAATAGTCTCTGAATGTTTACAACCAATTTTCTCAGTAAACAAGAGGAAAGGTAATAACAGGCTGAGTGTGGTGGCACAGGCCTGAGGTGGGAGGATCATAAATTTGAAAGTCAGCTTAGACAACTTAGCAAGATACTGTCTGAAAATGAAATTTTAAAAAAGGTTTGTGGCTACAGCTAAGTGCAAAAGTACTTGCCTAGCACATGTAAAGCCCTGGATTGAATCCTAGGTGTGCACGCATGCATGTGCATGTAGATAGATACACATACATACACACACACACACACACACACACACACACACACACACACACACACAAAATACGAGACTGAGATACAAAAAAAAAAGTAGTGCTCTGTTTTAAAAGAGTAGGATCCATGGAGAGAAACTACACACTTACCTGGGGATACCACCGCTTCAGGATCATTCATATCAAAGGCAGCCATATTCCCAATAGCAAACCCATAGCCTGAATGGACATCAGGAAGCCCAATAGATCGCTAGAAGAGAATCAGACAGTGAAATTGAAGCTATTTTAACCTGGAACTCTGGTTGCCAGATGGGCCTGATACTGTTTCTCAGGTTGCAGGCTGAGCTTTCCCAAGATCAAGATTTTTTTCACAAAATTTCTATTGGTGAAAATTAGGTATAAGAACTCCTAATCACAAAACTAAATACAGTGAGACAAAAATCAAAAAAACTTTCTCGTAAAAGTCTAATTATTAACTAAGGAAACCTAAGTCAGAAAAGCCTCAGACTAACAATGTGTACAGGAGGACCATAGGTAGCTTTAATATTTTAATACCTTTTAAAGGTGAGCTCATGGATGACACTGACAAATCAGTTGTGTCAAGTTAAGAAGAGGTAAATATCCATTACATGGCCATTAGAACTTAAGTAATCTATGAATATCTCAGACAATGCACAAACCGTGCCTTTTCATCCTCTTCACAGCACAGTATAATAACTGGCATGAAGAAGGACTCAAAGGGGCTGGAGTTGTGGCTCAGTGGTAGAACACTTTCCTCGAATGCATGAGGCACTGGGATCGATCCTCAGCACCACATAAAAATAAATTAAAAAATAAAGATATTAAAAAAAAATGTCTGTTAAATGGATATGTTTTCCACATGTACCTTTAGGTGAAATCTGAATATCTGACTGTGGTGGGGCCCACTCATATTACCCACTTCCATCTATTATTGCCATCATCTCTCTTTTCTTTTTCAGTTGTAGATGAACAGAATATCTTTATTTATCTATTTATTTTTACATGGTGCTGAGGATCAAATCCAGTGCCTCATGCATGCGAGTCAAGCGCTCTACCACTGAGCCAGAACACCAGCCCCTCTTTGTTTTCAAAACTATTTAAAATATATTATTTAGTTGTAGATGGACAAATTACCTGTATTTTACTTATTTATGTGGTACTGAGGACCAAACTCAGTGCCTCACATGTGCTCGGCAAGCATTCTACCACTGAGCCACAACCCCAGCCCCTGCCCTCTTTTTCAGTCATGTCCAGAACAGCTATCATGTTCTCTCTCCATCATTTCAGTCCCAATCCTTAAAACTTTTTCTTTCTATTCCTTCCCCAAGTATTCTCTTAAATGGGGCCATGGCAAAACCTACAATGATGGTAGACTAATACAGGAGTAATGATGTTTCTATGACAAAGAAATAAGAAAACATAAAAAATACTTTAAAGGTTCTCAAATGCTTATAGATTTGAGCCAAAGGCAACCAGAAACTAAGACATATTAGCCAGGCCCAGTTATTTCTTAGATCTCATGGTTAGTACTGTATGCTCAAAGGTTACTGTTTAGATGACACCACTTTGGGTTAGGAATGGTCATTCATCCATTCAACATAATTCAGACAAGAAATATAACTGATTGAAGTCCTGAAATCTAACTCACATGAACAATTCCAGGCAAGGCTGCCACGTTGCCAATCTGTTTCATGGCTGGCAAGAAGCCACCAACACCTGAAAGCAAAAAGTCAGTCTTAAAAAAAAAGATGTTTGATTTTCAGCATTAGTTACATTCATATTTCTAGACTGTATTACATGTTTACATGAATAATCTATGTAAAGAACCTAAAATGTATGGCACATAGTGTAGGATTAATGGTAGCTTTGATATTATTATTTAAGGGTTAGCTGAGACACAAAGCAGGCCCGTCCAGCTCCAAATCCTTTCTTTAAGTGCAAACGGCTAACAGTGTAATCACAATTCAGGACTTCCGTCTCATTATGTCTTTTTTTTAAGTTGTAGATGGACACGATACTTTTATTTTACTTATTTATTTTTATGGGTGCCGAGGAGCGAATCCAGTACCTCACCCGTGCTAGGCAAGTGCTCTACCACTGACCTATAACCCCACTCCCTCACTATAAATCTTGATCATTTCCTGACAATTACCATTTATTCAGGCCACAGGTTTAGGCAGATATCTGTAATACAACAAATGAAATGCTAATGTACTTACCACCACCTCGACAGGCATTCCTTAATTCCTCAAACATTAATTTCTCCAGAGCATCATTCACATAGAAAACTCCTTCAACCTGGTACCAAAGGAAAGGAAAAATGCTATTTAAGCATGTGTCCGTGAAGTATAGGCACACTGGACATAATACATAGTATATAATAATTATTTTATTTTGCTTTATTCTTTGTAAAACTTTCACATTAGCTCAAGCAAGGAAAAAACCCAACTCCTAACAAAGTCTAAAAGATGTTCAAAGGGTTTCAGATTTGGGAGTGTTTTGAATTGTATGGGTCAGGGCTGCTCAACCAGTGAAGTTTATGCAAATATGCCAAAATTTAAAAAAACTGGGGCTGGGGATATGGCTCAAGCGGTAATCTGCTAGCCTGGCATGCGCGGGGTGCTGAGTTCCATTCTCAGCACCATATAAAAATAAAATAAAGATGTTGTGTTCACCAAAAACTAATAAATAAATAAATATTAAAAAATTCTTTCTCTCTCTCTAAAAAAAAAAACCCTCAAAAATCTGCAACTTTTCCCGTCCCAAGTACTTCAGATAAGGGACATTCAACCTGTAATTTGCAAAGCTCAAAAACTGTTTTGTTTGAGGGGACAGGATAAATTTACTGTGAACATTATACAACACATGTGTGTAATAAAACATCATATGGTGCCCCATAATATGTATGATTTTTACTCACCAATTAAAATAAACAAATGAATACCCTGCCCCCATCAAAAGGGAAAAGAGCACTGTTTTGTCACCGTGGGCTTTTCTTCTCCATAGTTTGTAGCTAAAGCTGAGTGTGAATAGGGGTCATTTGATACCTTTGATACTGATTACAGGAGTGGAAAGGCTCTCAGGAACTTTTTACCAGGACACAGGACTGCATAGCCTGGGGCACTTGCACAGCACCTTAGAGGGTTTCAAAGCTATGTCACCCACAGGTACCAAAACCTGACGTGCTTTGTCCTTCACGTTAATGGAAGCCATGAGCACACTAAGAGACAGCAAGTCCAGCCTTTCACACTCTAGAGGTGGGATCCAGAGTCTCCATCATGGTTCTGGCACAGAAAGAAGTAAACTGGACGTCAGGCCCCGGCTGAGCATCTCACTGGATGGGTCCAGAGAGCTGATCCTCAGGGTCCCCTGCGAAGCGCAGAGCAAAGACCAACCAACCCTGCCTTGCTACTCCTGACGGGTGGGAGGAAGGGAGTCACTGATGGAGAACCAGCGCGGCGCAGGGAGAGCTAACGACTTGGCGGAGCGCAGAGGAGCCGAGTTCCAGTCCTGGGATCTCCACCCACCCTCCCCGCGCCTCGGAAAGCCCGCGTAGGTCGCTGAGCACCAGGTACGAGACGCATCTCTGGGGGCTTCAGACGCCCGCGAAAGCGCTCCGTGAACGCCCCGCTTCGCTGGTCCCGGCACCTCTCGTGCCCGAGATGGAGCGAGGAGGGCAGGGAAGGGGGTCAGCCTGCAGGGTCGGGGGCGGGCCGGGACTCGGAAGGGCTCGTGGGAGGAGTCGGGAGGGCTCGGGGAGTGGCTCCGGGGAGGGGTCAGGAGGCTCGGGTAGGTCTGGGCGGTCGCCGAGACGCCGCCCGGGATAGGGAAGGCCCGACCGCCGGGTCCCGCTCCCCCGCCTCACCTGCATGTTGGGCACGAAGCCCTTCTTGATTCTCCAGCAGTTTTTATTGATCTTTTCCAGGAACTGTAACTCATCGTTGTAAGTACGACTCATGGCTGCGACCACGGTGGCAGACGCTCTGCGTCCGGCTCTGAGGAGAAGCTGCCGTGCTGTCGGGTTCCGCGGAGCACGCCTTCTGGCGCTCAATGCGCAGGCGCGATCAGCCCCGCACGCTCGGCGACGGCGAGCGCCGAGGCTCCAAACTCTTCGCAGCAATCGCTTTTATTCTCCTTAGACCGCCCTCTGGAGTTTGCTTTATGAGTTGATCTCAGCCAAGCTACGTCTAAGCGAAAGCTAAGCTAAATCCAGTTAATGTTTCCTAGGATCTGGTTATCCTTCATTTTGGAAGTGTTTTTGAGCAGCTGTCGAAAACACCTTGAATCCGAGTCAGATCCAGTCGCTCTACCGAATACTTCGTTTTGGAGTTTACATCCTCAACAGTGAAAGGAAAATATATGCTTGCAGCTGAGAAAGACAATCCTGTTTGAAAAAGCACCTCACCTGAACATTTGTAATGTCTCATAATGAATCTGTGGATATACATCAAGTAACTTTCCTGTTAGAAAAGAGCATCCCAAAGAATGAAACGTGACATTTTATCATTTATTCCCCCAAACACTTATAGGGACACCTTTAAAGGCCAGAAATATGCAACAAAGATGAGTCAACCAGTGTCCCTATGGATGGTCGGGGCTTCCCCATCTGGACTTCTTTGGGGATTAAATCTTCTACGATCATGTTTATATTCTTGATTGTTTGGTTTCGTTTTTTGAGACAGGGTCTCACTGAGTGGCACAGGCTGGACTTGAAGTCCTCCTACCTTCAGCCTCCCCAGTAGCTGGATTAAAGGCACACACTGCACCCATTTATAATGGTGCTATTAAAGGCAACATCTCTTGCTAGTTGAGATAAGAAAGCTCTAAGTGATTTCAGTTTCTAGCGCTGCCTCAGGTTGAGAACAACAGTTTTGGAGTCAGGAAGACTTGGATTCAGTTTCTATCTGTGCTATTTTCTAGCTTTGTGTGATATATCCCTTTTAGTCTCTATTTTCTTATGTATAAAATGGGATCACAATTCCTCATAGAATGGTTTTGAAGATTAAATTACATGATACTAAAAAAGTAACCAGCATAGGGCTTGGCTGATGGTAAGTGGCTTTCTTCCACCTTTGCCCCTCAACTAGACTGTAAGGCCTGCAAAAGCAGCTTGTAGTTTCTGTTAAAATTTTGTACATTATTCACACTGGTTCCCCTCTCCTCCTCTGCCCCAGTTTCACCCCATTTATTCGATGCTGTCACACTATCATTATCCACTGTGAATTGTCTAGGTCCAGTACTTTTTGCTGCCATTTTATTGAGTCGTGAGGGGAAACATCTCCAAACTTAAACAAATGATGTGACCTCCAGAGTGTCCTATAGTTACCCTCTCACCAGAAAGTTTTAAGAGGAAAAGGAACTCTTTTAAAATCAAGCCTTGATATCTGCATAGCCTCAGTTTTTTTTTTGTTAGTGTTAAACTAAATCCTTTCCTTTTCTTTGACATATGTTATTAAAATACATTCAGGGCAGGAAATCTCCCAAATAATTAAAAAAAATTGACACTGATAGAAAACAATTTTAATTAACACAGGGGATGGTAACAGTGAATATAAAACATAAAATCCAACATGCAGGTGGGGGAAGAACTCGAAGGAGCTGTAGGATCTGCACAGATAACAACCCACACAAATACAGACCTTGAGAGTTTCTGACCCACTTGGTCAGAAGTACATGCTTAGCTCTTGTCCCCAGAACCTTATAAACACAGGCACACAACATGCTCACACTCACAGTCAAACCCCTGCCCCTCCACACATAGCGCGTGCGTGTGCGCGCGCGCACACACACACACACACACACACACACACACACACCCCTCCCCCCCTCATTCAGCCCTTTAACAGGCCTCGCTCTGTGTCCCAGAAGCCTCCCAAAAGATAACGTTCTGCCTAAGTAATGCACAAAGTGTGCCTTGTTTTCTCCCTCCTGGTTTACAGTAGCTGTGGGATCAGGAGTCATTTCCTTCCTGGGGCGCCGGGTGAACGGGCAGTCAAGGGGTTGCCTTCCCCGTCCACTGTCCATTTAGCAGGCTCAGGTCTTCCCAACCATGGAAAGTTGGCTGCTGTTTTGAAGGTGATTCATACTTCAGGTCGGTAGAAATTAACAGGAAACCCTGAAAAGGGGACAGCAATGAAGAGAGCATCAGATTTGGGGCACGTCTAGGTTGGCCTAAGGGTGAGGGAAACATGGTGTCTTTATTGCATCCTGAGGCATCAAGCTTTTCCCAACATCTGGCCCTCTTTTTGAGGACCTCAGATATAGGAGGAAGTTATGGAAGATTGTCATCAGATGTGACTTAAGTATTAGAAGTTGGGGGGAGAGAGAGGCAGCGAGGTTAGAAGCACTGGGGGGTGTAGAGGATTGAAGATTTCTTTAGAAACTTATTTCCACCTCCCCAATCAGACAAAGCCAAAAAGGGGGAGAAGATATGATGAAGTTAGTTAATGATGATTAGCCAGGAAACAGTTCTCAACAGACCTCGGAGCCCAGAGAAGGGTCTTCAGAGGAAAGTCATTGGGAGAACTAGAAGAGCCAATCTGAACCCTTTTCCAGCTACCTGAACCACTTTACCTCTCTGAATCTCACCGTTCTCATCTGTAAAATGAGATTAATAATCTCCGCCTTAGAGCTTGTCTTTTGGAGTAAATTGTGTAAAATGCATCAAAGAATATCTTCTTGCCGAACGCAGTGGCACAGGCCTGAAATCCTAGAGACTTGGGAGGCTGAACCAGGAGGATTGCAAGTAGGAGGCCAGCCTCGGCACCAAATAAAAAAGTGAAGGGCTAGGGATATAGTTCAGTGGTAGAAAGCCCCCCTTTTTTTAACAAGAGGGGGGAAAAAGAATATCTTCCTATACTGTGGTGTGAATAAATTTGGCTAAGCAAAACTGAACTTGATCTGATTTTTAAACATTTCATTGGTAATTGCAAATGTTAAGAGTTGAATGTTTTATTTATAGAATTCCTTGGTTTGGGAAAAACAGAACATATAAAAGTAAAACAAAAAAATAAACAAAATAGAAGGAAGCTTATTCTACCATGAAAAGAAATGGATCAGTTAGAGGAGATTGAAAATCTTACCTCCAAAACTTCGATGTCTGAATTGACGAAGGAGAGTTTATGCGGGTTGGGCAGAGGAAATCCCTGCTGCAATCTTGCTAAAATATAGAAAGATATAAGATAACTAGGCATGGGCCCAGACATTTTGGCAAACTTTTTGGCAAGAGACAAACAAGAAGCTTCTAAATAATTTATTTCTTCATTCCTCCTGATAAGTCCCAAGGATTTTTTTTCTGAAAGACTCGTTCATTCACCTTTGTTTGACAAAAATGCATCTGCAATCATGTGCATTTGGACATCAGAAACCACTTTATGCTTACCCAATACATATTTTGAAAATTCCTAATCGGTGGGTCCTGAGAACATTTTGGTGTCTAATATAAAAAAAAAAACACAGTAATTTTAACTAAGCTGAACTCCAGATGCTGTAGTTTGTGAATAATTGGAGGGCGGGCAGAGGCCCTGGACTGTCATTCAATAAACTGTTTATCCAGATAACCACAGAGGTACTTCGCAGGGAGAATCATCTCATTTCGGACACTCTTCACTAAGGAGCGTGCTCTTGATCTCGCTCACTCAGCCAGAGTTGATGCTGAGTTTACAGAATGAGTGGCTTACAAGGCTTGGACCTGACATAAGTGATTTCATGACCCGATTGTGGAGGGTCCACCCTGTAAATTTCTGGCTCTGGTCTGGATTCCTAAAAACGTTTTAAAAGTGGAAAGTCCCAAACAATCCCCAAACGGTTAGCCATTGTCAGAGTCGTGTCATTTCCCAAGAATCCCTTACCGTTGGCCAGCGGGAGGACTCCAAAGTGAAGGATGGAGGACAGAATATTCTCAAACCTCACGACCTGAAAAGAAAGAGGAAACCGCATCAGTTGCCAAATCGGGGCCGTTTGCAAATCCCACGCCCGCCCGGTTTGCACATGCCCTTTCCAGGAACTCACCAGGACAGAAAGCAACAACGAGAGTTTCTCACCAGGATATATTTTCTTTGTGGGAAATCTTATGACCGTTTCCTAACTATTTTTCCCACTGGGGATAAGCATTTCTGTTTCCCTTTACACTGGACCTTGGTGACAGCGAATGCACAGAACCACACGGTGGAAGCCAGTGCAGCAGCTTAGCTATCCACCAAGAAGGATAATCACGAATTAAGAGAGTTCCCAACCAGCAGTCTTCCCTTTCTTTATTGGAAACCTCAACCACAGAAGTTCCTTTGCTTTATGTTATGCTCTGAAGTTAGTTGCACCATCAGAACATCCAGTTTACCTTTAATAAACATGTTGGCTCTTGGGGAGATTTAGGTGTTAAAAATAAATGAATCAAAGCCAGTTGTGGTGGCCAATGCCTGTCATCTCAGTGGCTCTGGAGGCTGAGGCAGAAGGATCTAAGTTCAGAGCCAGCCTCAGCAACTTAGCGAGACCCTGTCTCTAAACAAAACCTAAAAAGGGCTGAGGTTCAGTGGTTGAGCACTCTTGGACTCAATCCCCAGTACCAAAGAATAAAAATTTAAAAAAAAATGATTCAGGATGAACATAAATTCACTGGGTGAATCCTTTTCAAGCATTCTATATGCTGAGCAATAAAAACCTCCTTGTATCATAGCAATCCTGGCTTTGAAGCCAGACTTCCTGCATTTATTTCCTCTTTCTCTTAACATTCACTATGTGATGTTGGGCAAGTTACATAACCTCTCTGTGCCTCAATTTCCTCAACTGTAAAATGAAGCTAATAATAGTTAACTATATTAATAATCTCATAGGGCGGGTCATCAGGATCCAACAAGTTCATAATATATCAAATGCCTCTTAAAAACAATTGCCATCTTACCCTGAAATGCCCCATGGTCAGTACATTCTGTTGTTGATACTAAGTAGTTTACTGGGGTCTTCCAGGAAGAGTTGGATGCCTTTTGCCTCCCCATTGGTTTCAGGAAATAGTATTTGTGAGAAAGTCACCTCTGTCTTCTCATTGACTAGATTCTCTCTTATCCCGCTCAGAATGAAAGTCAGGCTCTAGTTAGGCTACGCTCTGGGGTGCTAACCAACAGAGCCTAATATGATGCTGGTAGTTTAGACCTCAGTGTCTCCCATGAAAGAACTGACTCATTTTCCAGCTTATGGACCCAATCCTACTGAATTCTAATCTTTCCAAGCTGAAAATTAGGGTGCTTCTCTAAAATTAAACAAGCAAACAAAATCTTGTTTGGCCTCCTGGTTCAATCCTCAGACTTTCTGGCTTATCCCCGTGCCCCCATGTATTCCTGTCTTATTACCATGTTTCTGTTGAACATGGCAGTGATTAACTCAGTTCCTCCCATCTCCCACACGCTGCCTTGGTGTGAGGTTAAGTGACTCCTCCTAGGCCACAGAGCAGCCAATGTGCTGAGTGAATTCCACATGGTTTCAGCTAATCTCTCCACAACGCTGACATTCTGACCCCCGCCTCCATACTTGCCTGCACTGCCCATTCTGATGTATTTTTTTCTATAGTATGTTTCATTATATACAATATGTATTTGTTTGTTGTCTGTATCTTCTCTCAGCCACATACACATATGCACACTCTCACACCTTCTAGAACAAGGTTTCCAAATAATGGCACTATTGGCATTTGGGGATGGCCTAATTCGATGTTGTGGGGGGTCTGTCTTGTGCACTTTGGGATGCCCGTCAGCACCCCTGACCTCTGTCCCTAGAGCATTCCTCTTCCCACCCCAGGCTATAATAATGAAAAAGTTCTTCAGACATCGCCAGGAGTCCCTGGTGGGCTTACGTGGACCCTCGTTTAAGCATACCCTGGAATATAAGTGCCAGGAGGGTAGGCATTTTCTGTTTTCTCTAGAACAGTGCCAGGTCCCTAATTATTCATAAATAAATGAATGATATTAAGAGTCAACATTTGTACAGGGTTGAGAGTGAACTGGTCACTGTTGCCCTCAGGTGTTGTGACACTGAAATCCATGTATCAACTTCTGTATGATAAATGGAAGCAGTGATTCGACCTTGAAGCCTGAGGGCAGGGGTCTTCCAAGTCGCTTGCTGGGGTGTCCCCTCCCAAGCGGGAGGTCCCCAGGCTGGGCTCCCCACTCCACAAAGGCATGCACACAGCCAGCCTTGGCCTAATTTTAGGAGATAGGTAGAAGGTGTTTGAAGAATAAACCTGATCATGGCCCCATAATTTACACATAGCTTCTTCCTTTGGGATTTTGGATCTTAAATTTAATTCTATAGAATTATTTTATCCAGAAAATGGGATTTTTGAGAATACCTGTTTTCCTAGCATTACACAATCTTAACAGTCTCTGGAGTTCTTTAAAAAGTGTTTCTGCTTATATAAAAGCACCTGAGAGCGCTAAGGGGCTCGCTAGATGAGCAGCTGCACCAAGGATTTCCAGGTTAAGACAGGCAGTCCTGGAGAACGTAGGCATTGTATACATTCTCAGTCTTCCCCTTCCAGGGAGCCCTGAGGGGCCAGATCCCTACCTTAATATCCTTGCGACTGGACTCTGGCAAAGACAGGCGGAATCTGCAAGGAAACAAGAAAAGCGAAGGAGGGATATTTAAAAAACATAAAAAGCAGAACAAGAAAAAAGGGAATTTTTTTAAGCTCAAAAAGTCACTAGCTTTTTTCTTTTTTCTTTTTTTTTTTTTTTGTGGTGCTGGGATTGAACCCAGGGCTTTGTTCATGGGAGGCAAGCACTCCACCAACTGAGCTATATCCCCAATCCAGTCATAGTTTAAAAAAAATAAAAACAAACTTGAAAGGGCATCGATTACATCTTCTACTCCTGAATTTTGCTGTTTAGAAAGCAAAGCAGGTGTATTGGAGCTTCCCATTTATATGTACAATTTCCATGTATTTATGTATCAGTTAAAAAGTAAATAAAGGGGCTGGGGTTGTGGCTCAGTGGTAGAGAGCTTGCCTAGCATGGGTGAGGCACTCGGTTCGATCCTTAGCATCACATAAAAAAAAAAAATCCTAAAAATAAAATAAAGGTATTGTGTCCTACAACTAAAAGTATATATATACTTTTAGTATATATATATATATATATATATACTTTTATATATATATATATATATATATTTAAAAAGTAGGGGCTGGGGCTGTGGCTCAGCAGTAGAGTGCTTGCCTCGCATGTGCGGGGCCCTGGGTTTGATCCTCAGCACCACACAAAAATAAACAAAATAGAGGTATTGTGTCCAACTACAACTACAAATAAATAAATAAATATCTAAAAAGTAAATAGAGAGGGCTGGGGCTGTAGCTCAGTGGCAGAGTACTAGTCTAGCATGTGTGAGGCACTGGGTTCGATCCTTAGCAACACATAAAAATAAAACAAATGAAATAAAATCATGCTGTTCATCTACAACTACAAAAAAAAAAAGTAAATAAAGATAAAAATATATTCTCTTAAAAAAAAGAAGCAAAGCAACAAGCAGAAGGCTTGAACATGTAGCCAGAGTGGCTGCCCGAATACACTTGCTTACACATGGGACTCACAGTTGGCAAACTCAGTGCGGAACAATGGTAAGAAATAGTTTTCAGGCCTCTTGGCTCTGAACTCAGCCTTAAAACTGCCTTGATCCTTTATTATGATCCCAGTAACTCTATCTGTGCTCAGTCTTGGTGACACCCCCCCAGAGGGCTGTGTTATTCATGCCATTTAGAAAGCAGCTCCGTGGTAACACAGAAGGGAACTTTAGCCAAGAGCCATCTCATGGGCACGGTGCAGGGTGATTGCCAGCACAATGCCTCGGTCTCATCTCAATGTCATTCCTGCTTATTCCCTAATCTCCCGATCTTAATTTTCTCAACTATAAAATAGGGATAATATCTAGTTTATAGGGCTGTTGTGCAAATTGAATGAGATAATGCACATAAAATGCTTGGTCTCTATAAACATGAGCCACTTTATCATGAGCAGAAATACCAAATGCCAGTACATATTGTCCTTGATACTCTTGGTCAAATAACAAGAAATCGTCTGCTATAGGTCCAAGTGATACGATACTCCCTCCCTAATATGCCTGGTAAGGGTGGATGTCACATGTCCTGATGTTTGATATTTTATGGGAACATTCAGAAGACAGCTAACAGCCAACATTGTCCCTGTTCCAGTTTTGCTAAGGGCTGATCCCGAGGTAGCTCCCCCAACATGCTGGCTTGATTTCCTGTGCAAGAGTAATGGGAAGAAGTAGTGATCCGCAGGCAGGACCACTTCATTTTGCAGGTAGGAAAACTGACATACAAAGAGGGGCAACATGAATAGTGGATTTTGGAACTCAGATCTCTTGGTGATCATCTTAGAGCGCCCTTCCTTTAAAGGATGTTACTTTGTATCACTTTCCTCCTTAGTCTTCTGTGGCTCACTCCTGCCCAGGTCTAGGGCCTCCCTTCTGCATCGGCCTTCTGTTGAGCCTCTTGGTCTCCTGACTTGAGGCTCTGTAATCTGTCCTCCACACCTTCCCAGAGTGAGGGGTATTACAGGCATGTCTGAGGAGCACACTCCTGATCAAAATTCTTTAATGGCTTGTGATAAAGTCTAGGAAATACGGCACATGAGACTTTCTGTACCCTGGCTCCCAGCTCCCTTTTTAGCCTCATCTCTTTATTCTCTATCTTGAATTTTATCCTCACTAACCCAGAATTGTTTGTTGCTAAGTTTTTTTTTTTTTTTTTTTCATTCATTCACTGGACACTGTAGACCTGAGGTTAAAAAAGGTAGTGGCTTCAAAACATACCAAAAAATCCTGAAAAATTAATATGTACAAAAAGTAACACTATGGGGCTGGGATTGTGGCTCAGCAGTAGAGTGCTCGCCTAGCAAGTGCGGGGCCCTGGGTTCGATCCTCAGCACCACATATAAATAAATAAATAAAATAAAGGTATTGTGTCCAACTACAACTAAAAAATATTTTAAAAAAGTAACACTATGGCCATTGATCACTGCCCTCAGCACCATTCATAGTTAGATACAAATTAAATTTAATGTTGGCTACATCTGAATATATGCAATAGAGTTTTTGGACTGGAGTCTCTAAACATTAGAGTAAACAAGGAAGATCTTAAAAGAACTTGGAGATATGTCCCTGTATATTCCGCAATACTTTGCCCTCTCTGCCTGGGCTCACGCTGCTTCATGATCCTTGTCCTTTCCCTTTCTCTTTCGATGGTTAACTCTTTTTAATCAATTAAAATTTAGCTCGAGATGGTGGAATGTGATAGACATCATTATCCAAAGTACAAGTATGAAGACAGGAATTGGTGTCAACATACTTTTTGTACAACCAGAGATATGAAAAATTGTGCTGTGTACGTGTAATAAGAATTGTAATGCATTCTGCTGTCATTTTTTAAAAAAAATCAGTAAAAGAATTTAGCTCGAGTGCTACCTCTTTGAAGACTCCTTTCTGTGACCACATTTAAAGAATAGATTTTCTTTCTTTCTTTCTTTTTCAAAGAAGAGAATTTCACAGAAGACTTAGTTGCTTCTTATCAGACAATATCATGAGTTGGCATGAATTAGGCTTTGAGATAGCTTCAGATTAATAATTAATTACAAACAAAACAATCAGTTAAGTCCAGCAAGGAACAGATATGATATCATTAGCTCTGGGACTCAATGATCCCAGTGGGAAGTGAGGACCAGGATCTGTAGGGTGTCTTTGACCTGGCTGAGGGAACGTGAGGTTTCTCTCCCTGGTCACGGCTGTCTCTTACGTGTGCAAACCTCTTAAACTTAGGAAATCCAGGGTAGGAACGGTAGAGCACACTTAGGAGTTTCCTCTTATTTCTTTCAATACAAGCCCAAGCCCTGGCTCAGGACCGCCCGCAACGGGTGAGTTTGCCTGGGGCTTCCCATGAACCAAACTACCCTTTGTCCCAGGGCCAGCTCCTGTCTGCTTTCTAACGGACTGTTCTTACTAATTGCAGAAAAGGCAGCGGTGGAGCTAAGAGCAAACTCGCCCCGCTCCTTGGTTCTAAAGAATGCATGAGCTCAACTCAGGCCACTAGGTGGCGCCTGACTCCCGTCCTTTAACTTCATCCTTTGGGGAGGAAGAGAGCTCAAATAGACCTACCCCGAAGACATATATGCTTCATTCTTGGGCTGGGGATGTAGTTCAATGAAAGAGTGCTGGCCTAGCACGCATATGCCCATGCCCAACACAAACACACACACACACACACACACACACACACACACACACACACACACACACTAGCCTATTTAAGAAGTTTAAGAAGTTTTATTGCCTGGCTTGAAAACTAGGGCTAAAGTGAAAACTCAAGCCCAGCAAAAAGGTCATTCATGATCTGAATCATTATAGCAATTGGGACAAAATGAAGGCTAGAGTCAAGGTCAAGTGTCACAGGTACTGACAATATCACTCCTCCAACATGTTCTATGGCAGACAATGACAGTCAATCCTACTTCTCCCTGCCCTGTGAACTCTTGTTTCTGTCTTTTTCTGCAGCTGTGAACACCCTGAGGGTAGAGGTCCAGTCTTACTTATTGCATTCTCAGGATTTAGCCTGGTAGAGGTAGGAAGGTTTCCAAGGAAAGGGACCCTTGCACTGATACAGGAAGGACAAGCAGGATTCCAAAATGAAAACGGGGAAGGGAGAGGCTGCCAGGGCCCTGTGCAGGAAAGAGAGGGCTTCTGGGAGGGCACAGCAAGAGGATGCAGGAGATGCAAATGGGGGTTAACCCGGCTGGGTGCCTCAGCCACGTTGGGATGTTTGATCTCTAGTTGAAGAGCAAGGAGTCCGTTGAGGGTTTTTAGGAAGAGAGGCCACATCTGTGTTTGGTAGAAACCACTCTGGATGCAGTGAGAAGGGAGATGGGCAGGACAAGATGCTTCCTCCAGTAATGTGCTATGCAAGACAAAGAATTCAACTCCTATCTGTAATTATGGAGGGAGGAGAGAGAAGCTATACACAGGAGCATTTAGAGGAAAATAAAAAGCAGTGTGGACAATGGCTGGATTATGGAATCAACCCAGGTGCCCGTCTATCAAGGAATTAAGAAATTGTGAAATACACACACACACACACACACACAAACATAATAGAGTTCTATTTAGTCATAAAAAGATGAAATAGAAGAATGACATGGTATTTGCTGATAAATGGATAAAAACGGAGAATATCATGCTAAGTGAAATAAGCCACACTCAGAAACTCAAAGGTCATTTTTTTCTCTCATATGCAGAGGCCAGAGTAAAATAAAGAAAAGAGGGAGGAAAGGATAAAATATCACAAAGATACAGGGCAGATCAGTAATGTAGAAGAAGAGCAAGAGGTAGAGTGGGGGCATGGGTAAGGGGAGGCAATGCAGAATGAATTCTTTAAGCATCATGTAATGTGCACATAGGAATATACAACAGGGAGCCTCACCTTCAGGCACAGGTAGGAAGAACTAGTCACATATAAATTAGAAGATAAGTGGAAGGAAGTTTAGTTGAGTAGAGGAAGGAGAATGGGGGGAGCGTGGGAAGGAAAAGGGAGTGGGAATAAGGAGGGAATCATGAGCTGAAATCGAATTCCATTCAGGTATGAGTTTGTTGAGGTGAACCCAACTATTATGTATAACTATAAAGCACTAATCAACAAACAAACACAAAAAGCATTATGGACTCAATGCTCATTCATGGGTTTACACACCACAAAATTTCAATGCAGGAATTCTGAAAAGGTGAAGAAACCATCATGGGCTCAAGGTGTTGGGGGGATCCTGACCTGGGGGAAAAGGAGTTGCCCTCTGGGAGGAGCACTCTGCACATCTCTGTGCACCTCTCTTCCTGTGTCTGCTAGCATGTCCCTTAGCACTCAGTCTTGTAATTGCCTGTTGATCCGAGTTCCCCTTTCATCTACATTGGAAAGATTTTTTTTGAAAGAGAGAGAGAGAATTTTGTAATTTTTTTTAGTTTTCGGTGGACACAACATCTTTATCTTCATGTGGTGCTGAGGATCCAACACAGCGCCCAGAGCATGCCAGGCGAGTGCGCTACCGCTTGAGCCACATCCTTAGTCCCTGGAAAGGTTTTGAGGGGAGAAATGTGTGGGACCCGTTCCACTAGTGAAAGCACCCTCTCCATGGGTAAGAGTTCCCCAATGTTTTTATCTAGGTGCCTCTGGAAGGAAACCTGGAAATTTTCTCCAGTCTCCCTGGGAGAAGGATCCATTTGGGGTTTCCTCCTCCGATGGGATGGCACCCCACCTTAGCATTCCTCTGCCTGGCTCAGCAAGGGCGCAGAGGAAGGGTGCAGATGGGGGTCAGCCCGGATGCCAAGTGTGCGTTCCATTGACCTGTCCAAAGTACCATCCTGTAGAAACTGCGAGTCCATTCTGCCTGACAAGCTTTTTTTCCTGGGTTTCTGTTCAGGTGGCTCGGGCTGGGAAAGGTTCACCCTCCCCAAGATGTGAGGATGGAGTTAGGTAGCGATTCCATCTGCTTGTGGCGGTCAGCTGTATTTGCATTCTCTGATTATGTCCACGGGGAGGGGTTGCAGTGTGTGCGCGCGCGTGCGTGTGCTGATGGGCGTGGAGTAGGGTGATGGGGACATCAGAGTCTCAATCGGAGAAATCTCAAAAAAAAAGTTCCAAAGTTCTAACTAGTTCAACAGTAATATGAATTTGATTGTTTTGAGTTTTGAAGGTGCTTAATAGGGTCAGAGACGGTTCTTAACTAGACGTGCCCAAAGAAGTCAGTATTTGTTAGTATTCCTAGATTTTGCTTTCTTTGTTCTTTCCTCCTCTTTATCCTGGCAACGAGAAGAGAGCTGTGTGTCTTTTCCATTTCAGGACACCCAGCGTCTTCTCTTTGGACTTTCAATATTGAACGTGGGCAGGCTGCCTGATTCAGTTTTGCTTAACTCCCCATTTGTGGGTTTTCTCTTCTGAGCAAGGATATTGGCTTCCTAAGTCCTAGGCCTAAGTGTTAATTTCCGAGTCTTAGCTCTTCACTAGCTCAAAGGCAGGATAATGTAGTAAGTGAACACTAACTGGGGGTGTGGCTCAGCGGTACAGCACTTGCCTAGCAGGCCCGGGGCCTGGGTTCCATCCCAGCACCGCAAAGCAAACAAACAGAAAACCACCCAAGGCTTTGGGGAAAAGTTCAAGTTCTACTCGACCAGAAATAGCTCTGTGACCTCGACTGAGGTATTCCACCTCTATGAGCCCTGAATTATACCCACCTCCAGGACCGTTCACTTAATCTACAGCCGATAACTGAGCACTGTGCCAGGCCCCGGAGACCCACAGTTGTAAGGTTTCTGTGAAACAATATAGGTGCTGGGCTGGGCACAGGACCTAGAAGACAATAGGGGCTGGATAATGAAGAGGAGACCCAAGTTGTAGAACATCCATGGCTGGGCAGGAGACAGGGGAACGAGGTGTATCCTGAATAGGGACACTCTCGAAATGACCTTGTAGGGGTCAAGGGTGTAGCTCAAGCTCAGTGGTAGAGTGCTTGCCTGGCATGTGCAAGGCCCTGGGTTTGATTCCCAGCTCTGCAAAACAGACAAAATATAAAAAAAAAACCCAGACCTCCTATCATCTTGCATAATCAAATACCTCCTTGCCCTGGCTGAGACTCAAGAATAGTCATAGCCAAATTTTCTTGAGCACCAAATATACACTTTACTTGTATGAGCCCACAATCCTACAAGAACCTTCTAAAGTAGCCTTTACTTATTTATTGAATCTAATTTTATTTATTAATTTTTTTTGCAGACCTGGAGATTGGACTCAGGGCCTCTCCCAATGGAGATTGACCTCCATTCCTAGTCCCTGAAATAGGTTTTATTAGAGCTTCATTTCATAGAGGAGGACACGGAGACCCAGAGGGGGGAAGTCCATTTCCTGACACCACACAATTAATAATCTGAACCCAGCCAGACTGACTCCGCCATTCATGGTCTTACTACTTGTCTAAACCCGTCACACAGGGTTTGTCTGATTTTTGCATCAGATGTCTATGCAGCAGCCCTGAGTGGCTCTGGAAGGGACACATTGAGGCAGGGGGTGGCAGAAAGTTGTGCTGGAAACTTTATTTGGAGATCCTGTGCTCCTGGGTTCTTCTCTGTCCCTCAGATCCCCGCCCACGTTACACCTTTCCTGCTGTGTCTCTCTGACATCACCCAGGGCCAAACCAGCTCATCCTGAAAGGCAGCTCCAGGAGTGGAGGAGCCTGCTGGGGTGGCATGTGGGTGGCCTGGCCACTGCTCTTACTGTCAAAGGCCCGGGCTGGTTCAGCACAGTCTTGGAGACTTCAAAAAGGCTAGAGAGGCCCTGCCCACCTGCTTTGCTCCAAGATACCCACTGCCTGAAGGAACCACCCTTGCACTGGGCGCAGCCTGGGCTGCTCCTACCTTCTCCAGATGCTTGCTGCTTTGGTTAGCACCTGCCTGCATCCCCCCGCACCCATCACTCAGGCCTTACTGCCTCTTTCCCCTGTCTTCCAGGAGATTGGCTCTCACCTTTACTCCCAGTCCAGCAGTTCCATCCCAATCCATTGCCTTCCTCTGGTGGCCTAGCTGGGATGCCTGAGCTTCTCAGCCTCTGGCCTTTCCCTCCTCCTCCTCCTGCTCTCTGGTTCACATCCTCTCACCTGGTAGAACCACTAAATCAAAGATCACCTGTCATGCCTCTGGGTTTCACCAGCCTGATCCCTTAGGATCCCATAGGTCCTCCTATGACTTCTGGGGCCTGAGGCACCGGTCTTCTTCCTTACTTTTTTTGAGGTGCTGAGGATCCAACGCAGGGCCTCACAAATTCTAGGCAAGAGCTCTGCTTCTGAGCTACATCCCCAGACACCTTGATTGTATTTTGAGACAGGGTCTCACTAAGTGGCTGAGGCTGGCCTCCAACTTGTGATGCTCCTGCCTCAGCCTCCGCAGTCAGTGGGATTAGGTGTGCCCCACTGCACTTGACTCTTAAAATATATTTTTAAAATTATGTTTTACAACTGCATTGGTATAAAATAAGTATAATCAAGTTTGGATTATATTCTCTTTTAAGTTCTTATTTTAAATATATGAAAACATTTTCTTGGGTTCCTAAAGTTGGGTTCCTGGGGTGCCAGGGGCTTATGCCTCTTGGGCATCATGGCAAACTCAGCTCTGTATTGAGGGTCAGTAAATTTAAGTAAAGCCCCTTGGATTTTTTTTTTCTCTTTGGAAACCATCCTTTAGAATTTTGTATTCTTTTTATTGGAAAAACAATATAATTACAAAGAATATTTTTATACACTCCCCCAAATATCATAATCTCATATCCCAACATGACTCTTTTCATATGAGGGGTTCACTTCCTTTGTCAGATGTGAAGTTATTTTACACAACCCCTAACTGTGGTGCTTCTGCAGTTTTGCATTCTGTTTTTACCACCTAACATTATTTTATTTTAAAAAAATATATGTATATATTTTATTTTTTTTCAGTTTAGTTGGACACAATACCTTTATCGTATTTATTTTTATGTGGCGCTGAGCTCCAACCCAGCACCTCTCACGCGCCAGGCAAGCACTCTACCACTGAGCCACAACCCAGCCCCATTAACTAGTTTATTGAAAACATTTCCCGTGTTTCCACCCCACTCTTCCTACCCGTCAGGTGGACTTGGGGCACTCCACTGACTTCCCCCTGTTCGTTTCTTTTCTGACTCTGCTTTTATTCTGTCTTACTGTTTCCTCTTCTTTCCATGTCTTAGTCTGGGACAGCTGAGCTTTCTGTAAATTCTCTCCCCACGTCTCAATCAGAACTTCAACTATCAGGTTGATTGCACCAAAGAAAATGCACTTTGAAGACAATTTTTCCAAATGGCAATTGGCGTTCAATGACCTGCTCACCCCCCTCCATGCTGCATCGCCTGCGTTTGAGAGCCATCTGGGCCACAGGCCAAGTTCCTGTTGAATGAACTGTGTTCTAGTAATGGGACCACATCATCAGAGCCTGAAGGTACCCTGGGCACAATTCAGTCCAACTTCATTTCTTTACAGATAAGGAAACCGAGGCTCAAAAAGGTTACTAGACCCAATTGTGCTCAGAGAACCAAGAAGCGATTTGAAACTTGACTTTTTAAAAGATTTCTGCCCTTTCCTAAGACCATGATCTCTCAATTTGATGCAGGGGAACTTGTTCCTATTGCTGCAGCATAGACTGAGAACTTAGATTATAGTTTTTTTTTTTAACAATTATTTTGTTCCCTATTTTATCTCAGTAGTATTCTAATGGGAAGAAAAAAAGGAAAACTTCACAATGCCATTTTTAGTGAAGTGCGTACTCTGAAGTGATCTGAAGAATTTGTTCACACAGGATTACCTTCACCTGTTCTCTATGGAGACTTTGTTTCTGGGGTCTGTCGATGCATTTGTTCAACTGGTCTTACCTTTTCAGAGACAACGAGCAGATCAATCTTTGTCCCAAAATAGCCAGGCCCACGCTGGTACTAGCAACCTGCAGACAACAGAAAACGTTTGTCGCTAAGGTGAATGAATCTGTTTGGGCCACACGTTGAAGTTTCCAATAGTGGAAGCATCATCAACCAAACTTTCCCTCTTATTCAAAAGAAGCTGGCAAGAAATAGCTCTGAAAATCCTGCCTTCCAGCTAGGGGAACTATAAAGATTTATTATTTGAGGCTCTTCTTTAAGTTATTCTTTTCTTTTCTCCTAACCTCTCTTCTCTGTGTAGGCCTGTGTGGTTTTGCTTAGGTTCATTGTATTCGTTCCCTCCTATCAGACTGCTCTTGGACTTCATCTGATCAAGTGAACTTGAGTTCCACCTTGGTTGCTTTATTTTGAGGAAAGAGGAAATCCAGCTATCCATGTAACCGAGGTAGTGGGAACACAGGATGCAGAGATTGGAGAGAGATTTGGCATTGCATGGGGGAGTGAGTCTGGCCTCCCATCCCTCCACACCCCTCCTCTGAAACTGAGGGAAACTCCGAACAGACCACCTGCTCTTGGTTCCCGAACAAGTCCTCTAGACCTCACCTGTTCTTAGTTGCTTTTAGTTGACTACAGATAATACCTCTGACATGTCGGTCCCAGGGGTGAAGTTTGATGAAGCCTGAGCCAATCACCTTTCCCCACTCCCCAGCGGTAAGTATCCCCAAACCCTATCCTTGGGGAGACGCATTTTCCACTTGCTCTCTGTCTTCACATGTGGCCGCCTCATGAATAAACTCTGTCTTCCCAAACTCATTAACCGTGATTGGCCGACTGTGCACTGGGCAACTCAGTCTCACTGAGGCTGGCTTTGAAATTGGGATCCTCCTGCCTCAGCCTCCCGCACCTCTGGGATTACGGGCGTGCACCACCATGCCCAGCTTATCCTCACTCTTCATCGATACTTCAGCCCTTTCCTCCAACCACTTAGAAGCTGCCGGTCCATGTTCCCTGGCAACAACGGGAACGGCGCCCACAGGCTGCCCTCCTGGCCCCGCAGACTTACAAAGTCCATGGAGACGATGGATTGGAGCGTTGAGTTCTCGGGCTGGGTGAGCATCATGATGGAGGCAGGGATGTCCAGGGTGAAGTTGCCCGGTTGCAAGCTGACCGTGGGAGGCTCCGTGGCCATGATCTGCAGCATGAAGGGCTGGGACAGGATGTAGATCTCTGCAATCTGCCCCGTTCAGGAAAGAAACAGAGACTGAGTGGGTGAAGGGAAACCGTGAACGTGGGGTGGTCTGGGAGGATTGGATTTTACGCCATGTGATTAGAGTAGAAGAAAGTTCTTCTGTAGTAATAAAAATGGCACGCGAAAACCCAACAGGAATGACAGCTGACGTTGATCATCCATCCAGGGTGCCAGCTACCGGGGCAGGGACTTTAGGTATCGTCTCCTCAGATCTTCAAAAAGCTCCCGAGGCGGGTTCAGTCTGTATCTGTACCCCTGATTCATAATGGAGCGTGTGAGTCGTGGGGAGGTTAGGGGATTTCTCAAGGCTCAAGCTAAAGAGTTGCGGAACTGAGATTTGAGCCTAGGTCTGTTGGACTGGAGCTTCTTTCTCTAAAGTGTCATCATCCTTGACGGCAGACCTGAGCCTGTAGGTCCCTCGTGTCCCAAACTCAGTTTGCCATAAAGGTGTGCTGTTAATAGATGCTTCACTAGGGTCACTCGTGTGGGCATCGACCCTTCACTCACGGATTGGATTCTTCACTTAGGCTAATGAATAAAACTATTTCAGGTGTGGTGGAACCATGTGGAAGGAACCGATTATTTTATGCTCATATGTCTTTAATAGTACTTTTTTTGGCGGGGGGAGATACTACCATTTATTGAGCACTGTTTGGTGGCACTGTGTTTGTGGTTTTCTGCAACTTTCTTTTTTTTTTTTTTTAAATTCTTTCTTTATTTATTTACTTATTTTTAGTCACACATGACAGCAGAATGTATTCTGACATATAATACATACATGGAATGTACATACATCAATCATATTGTCAATTCTATTCTGCTGCCCTTTAATAGTACTTTTTTAAAAAAATACTTTATAGTTGTCAATGGACTTCTATTGAATTGATTTCTATGTGGTGGTGAGAATTGAACCCAGTGCCTCACACATGCCAGGCAAGCGCTCTACCACTGAGCCACAACCCAGCCCCTCTTTAATAGTACTTTAACCCATACTTTAATTCTACTTTTCCAGATACTGGTTAGTAAATATAGGTGGATATTTGATTAAAAGAAAAAAAAAAACTCTTAAGAACAGAAAGATGGACCCATGCTGGGATCAAAAGAAAATAAAAGAATCCACAAGCACCCTCCGCCAAAGTGATTACCGTCAAAACAAGCCCACAACCAGGGGCTCTGACCCAGAGCACTCACCTGGGAGAGCACGTTGCCAAGGCCTTGAGAGTTTTGAATGAAATGCTTGGAAATCTGAAACACAAGCACACCACGTCACTGTAAGGCTTTTACCTGATGTGTTTTCAGGGCAAACATCGTGTCCCTTATGATTTTATGAATTATGAAGATAAAACGTTTAGGGTAACCTATTGCTTTAGAGTCCAATCCCTGGGACTCTGAGGCCCAGAGAAGTAAAGTAACTCTACTCAAGGTCAGACAGGGGTGACGGTCCATCTGAATAAGCCGTCTCTGTGTGTATCCTATAGGGGCACCCGTGTGGGGGATATTCTGCAGCAATAAGGCTTGTGTGGCCATCTTCAGAGACGACTGAGAAGGAGTGCTCATGTAATTCACCTTCACAGATAAACAGCCTCCAGTCCAAAGGTAGCAGTGTCTAGCTTTTGGTGCATAAAGCAGCTGTTGCTGCCACACTTACCACCTTGAACATAAGACTTAGAACTGCCTGTACAACCAAGGCACGGAGAGGAGGAGATCTAAGAGGGATGCTCAAGAAAAGGTTTTGATTGGCTGGAGGGAGTGTTCTCACGGAAGGAGGCACACGTGCGTACTGCCAGCAGGGGGGCTTCTGTTGACCCAGCCGGGAGTCATGAGGACCACCAAGAGCTACATGCACCTACTGTGTGCTGGGCATTGGTCTGGGGGCTCCCCATGCACTTAAACCTTTTAGTGCCACCACAGGCCTGCGAGTGTGCGACTCCTTCCCAAGTAAGGACACTCTGGCACAGGGATGTCAAGTAAGTTGAAATGACCAAAGGTTGTAGGCAACACGTGGTGGAAGGCGATCTTAGCATCAGTTAAAATCAGCCTGGAACAGTGGCCAGATATCACGTAAAAACAAACGCGCGGATCTGGAAACCCAACAGCCTCCCAACTGATCACAACCTGCATTCCATGTTCCTTCATTCATGGTCCTGCTAGGAGCGATAGCCCCCAAAGGCCCAGAAGTCAAAAACTAGGACCCGAAAATCCCAGAATGTGATGCTCAGAAAAAGGCTGATCAATGGTGCCAGTGGTCACCATCCGCCAACTCTGCTCACCTCCTTCGTGGAGAGGGTGACGCCGAAGGCCCCAGCTGTGAAATGAGCGAAGGATGCGGACTTAAAGAAATACTCGGAGACTCCGATGTAGATCATGGAGTCCCCGCGATCGGGGAGCTCAAACGGAACTGGAGGGAAGGGGGGGTCCACGAGATTTTCCAGAGGGTAGAATACGCCCTGTGGGGAAGCAAAGGCCAGTTACCAGAGGAAAACTCAACTGTGCGGGACTGAGAAGGTGGACCCTGTCACGTCCGAATACGGAACATTCCAGAAACTCGGCAGGGATGAGAAAAACAGCAAGGCCTGCTGACCCCCGGGCCCGGGACCGTTTCAAAGCTGTGCTGATTCTTGTGAACCTTTGGACGTGTCTGTCCACCTCGGGGGACACAGCACAAGCTCCTGGCTGGTACTTTTCTCAGATAAAGGAAGGAGGGACAGTCAGCTGGTGGGGCCACCTCTGAACAGATCCCAAGGTATGACCTTCAAAATCTGTGACTACCAGACACTTGGGAAATTGTAAAAACACTCAGAAGAGCCCAGGACTCCAAATGGCTTGAAGCATTTTGGGGCATTCCTAATGCTGCTCTCATTAGCCACCAGGTGTCATTGAACAGATCTGAAGGCTCTGAGCGAAAGGCAAGCCAAGATGCACTTTAAAGAACAAGGACATTCACCTTGAGGCAAAACTGAACATAAGCGCGAGGAATGCTTTTCCAGGCTCGGGGACAGCCATTTCCATGGACGTAGGCCTTGACAGAGGCCAGCAGCCCTCAGTTAAACCCACCAGCCCGAGTCATGAATAGAAGTACCAATATGTACGACCTCCTCAGGTGTTAAGTTCTAAGAAGGGCAGGCCACCCTGCTTTCAGGCTCCTAGTCTCCCACCTACTCCCCGAGACAAAGACCTCCTGATGCTTCTCGAAGAGAAGGCAGACATATGTTGTCTGCAGACAATCATTAAACCCATCAAGAAAGGGCTCAAGGGTCTTTTGAAAAGGCCCCAAACATGAAGGAGTAGCTAGAAAGAAAATAAAATTATTTGAAGAGCATGTTTGCATGTTTTCTTCTGCCTAGAATCTTTGTTCCCCGAGTATTAACAGCCAGGTGAGGATTTTGAGAATCCTAAGTTCACCTTCAGGTTCAGGTCAAGGTCATGCTCAGTGATTTCTGGAGGACCGACCAGGGAAAAATCCACCAAAGTGTAGTTGTCGACCTTGGTGATGACTAAGTGAGCAAAAGAGAAAAAGGAAAAGTCAGACTCACTAAAGCATACTACAACACATGAACAGTGTCTAGAAAGACAGAACAGTATTTTAAATTTTCTATTTGAAATAACAGTCCCCCCGCTTTTAAATAAGTAATTCATGTTTACTTTTGAAAACTCAGGGAAAGAAGATAAGTCAAAATAGGAAAGGAAAAAATTTGTCCTAATCATGTTACACTAATAAAAATTAGGTAAAATTTTGGTGCACACCTGTTTAGGCACTTCCCTCGATATCTGTGTGAACATACACACAATGAAACTGTAAAGTTTCATTTTTATTTTTTTGGTACCAGGGATTGAACCCAGGGGCACTGAACCACTGAGACACATTCCCAGCAACCCTCCCTTTTTTGTATTTTATTTAGAGACAGGGTCTTGCTAACTTGCTGAGGCTGGCTTTGAACTCGAGATCCTCCTGCCTCAGCCTCCCAAGCCTCTGGGTTTACAGGTATGTGCCACCATGCCCAGCTTATAGCTTTAAAAAGGAAATTAGCAAGGGGCTGGGGTTGTGGCTCAGTGGTAGAGTGCTCACCTAGTGCATGCGAGGCCCTGGGTTGGATCCTCAGCACCACATAAAAATGAATAAATAAATAAACAAAGGTATTGTGTCCAACTACAATTAAAAAAAAAATAAATAAATAAATAAAAATTTTTTTTAAACAAAGAAATTGGCACAAAGACCCTTACAAATATCAAGCTGTATATATTGGATTGAGAGACTTTCAAGTTCAATGTTAGAGTTCTATGTAGCTAGAACTTCATTTTTAAAAATAGTAAACACGCATTACTATCACAATTAGAAATTTTTTCTGAGAAGTGACATTGTGAGAGAGAAGATAAAATCCATGAAGTTAAAGTAACCCAGGAAATTCTCATGCAAACGCTATTAATTTAATTAAATTTTTTTTGTATTAGCATTTTCAAAACAAAGCAGAAGGCAAAGGAATCAGGGGACAGTGGTGGGTGAAGTTCTTGGGAAGAAAGATTGCAGAGTCTGAGACGAACAGTAGGAGTGGCAAGGCAGCCCTGGCTTAGGGAGAGCCACCTTCCTGACCGCGGTGCTCGGAGGCGTGAAGACTTCCTCTCTGTTCTGGGGGAAGCTACCTGAGCATCCCATCTGCTGGGGGAGATGTGAAGCAAGAAGAGATGAAGCAACTTGCTAAGGGAGGGGCACAACATTATCCAACGTCATTATGATTTTAGAAATGTGTCTGAGTGTCAGATGTCGGGGGATCCCCCACCACTCAGTTGATGAAGCAGGAGAGGAGAATGAGGCTCAGAGGTAGGCACCCATTCAGTGTTTATTAACCTGGTAGGGGCTGGGTGGGCCTGGTACAGGGGACACAAAGAGGAGTCAAAATTCCTGCTCATAGTCTGGGGGAGGAGGCAGACATAAAACTAGGAAGTTATAATGCAGTCTAGTAAGAGAGGATCCAAAACCGAGCTGAGGGTCCTAGTACCCACCTGCTCTGACCTTCTTCCTCATCTGAGTAAATGCTAATTTCATTCTTCCAGTTTTCATTTGCTTAGGCTGAAAGCCCAAAGTGAGCCTCGACCAGAAGTTCTCATGACCCACATTGGGCTGCTGGCAAATACCACCGTCTATTTTCAAGGTATATCCAGGAGCTGAACATGTCTTCCCATCTTTGCCACCCACCCTGGGCCAGCTGCCCTGATACCAGGTAAGGGCTGCACTGTTCTCTCTAATTCCGTCCTTGTCCCCACCCAACCTTCCTGGGTATTGTTAGCACAGTAAGTCACGTCATACGGGCCTTGCTTAGAACCCTCCAGAACCTCATCTCAGACCAAGAGGCAGATTTTGCAGTCCCCAGCCCTGAAAATGGAATCATCCCTTTCCCCATCTCTGACCTCGTCACCTGCTGTTCCCCACACTTCCTCTGTCCCTAGTATGGCCTCCTCACAGTTCCTTCAACATCCTCGGAGGAAGGCCCTGCTTCACAGTCTTTTATTTATTTTTGGGGGGACCTGGGATTAAACCCAGGGGCTCTTAACAACTGAGCCACATCCCCAGCCCTATTTTGTATTTTTTTTTTTTTTTGAGACTGGGTCTCACTGAGTTGCTTAGCACCTTGCTTTTGATGAGGCTGGCTTTGAACTCGTGATCCTCCTGCTTCAGCCTCCTGAGCCACTGGGATTACAGGCTTGCACCACCATGTCTGGCTGCTTCATGGCCTTTGGCCTGAGATTTCCTCTACCTAGAATGTTCTTTGTGCACGCTGTGGTCTGAATGGTCCTCCAAACTTAGGTTGAGATCTAATGGTCAATGTAATGATCTTGGTATGTGGGCCTTTGAGGGTTCCTTAGACCTCGGGGCTGTGCCCTCATGAATGGATTAGTGCCCCTTTCTCAGGAGCGGATTAGTTGCGAATGCTGCTAGATTTCCTCCCTCTGTCTCAGGCACCCTCTCTTGCCCTTCCGCCATGTTGTGACTCCACTTGGAGGCCTCACCCCCAGGTGACTGGACAGACTGGACAGTCTTCACAACTCTGAGATGAATAGACTTCCACGGTTTGTCATCTTACAATCTGTGTAGTTCTGCCACGTCAGCAGAGTCAGGGTGAAGACGATCCAGCTCTGGGGCTTGCTCACTCTCTACTGCCTTCAGGTTCTTCCTGCCATGTCACCTCTCAGCAGTGCTTCCTGGCCACTTGTCTGCCATGGAAACCCTCACCCTGCTCCTCCCTTGCTTTGTTATTCTCCTTACTACTTATCACGGCCATAAACCAGATTTTACTTGCTTATCTTGCTTTCTGTCTGGCTCATCCCTCTAGTCCCGTGAGGGTGGAGATTTCTGTCTCCCAAGTTGACTGCTGCATCCCCAGCACCAAGATCGGTGAGTGCCCAGCCGATTTCAGGTGCTCCTACACCATTCTGTGGGTGAATGCAGGGAACACGAAGGAAGAGATACATATAAAGTGTTGTGCAAACACAGAGGAGGTGTCACTTTGTGGGGTGGGGGTTGTCAAGTAAGATTTCTTGGGAAACACAGGGTCTGAGCTGAATCTTAAAGAGGAGTGAATAGGACAGAGAACAGAGAGAGGAAAGGTTTGTAATCTGCAGGGATCAGCAGGCTGCTGGTGCAGAAATATCTATTAAAGGAAGAAATGAAGGGAGGGGAGAAAGCGCTTCCAGGCAGGGTGGACAGGCATAAGCCCAGGCAGGGAGCGAGAGAGCAGTGGGAACAGTTTGGTTGCAGGTGCAGAGAGAGGAGTAAGACGAAGCAGAGACAGGTAAGCAGAGCAGATCTAGCCAGCCTTCAGTCCAGGTGAAGGTGTGTGGACTCCATGCTGAAGGCAGACACTGACGGGGTTGGAACAGGGGAATAATGTGGTCAAGGTCAGCGTCACTCATTGTGAAGTGGATGGATTTAATGTCAAAGCTGGAATCAGAACTTGTGAGGGCTTAACTCCTAGAACTGCCTCTTATTCCCTGGAGCAACCCCCTTCTGCCTGGGGAAGCTGGTTAGTAGCCCAGGGGGACCTGCTCTCTGCAGAGGGAGCGTCCTGCCACATGAAGTCCTGGGACTTGAATCTGTAGGACCGAAGGAACAGAGGAGTGGGCGCGGGATGCCTTGCCAAGCAAATCTACGGAGCAGCAGCATTTGCAGGTGGGGGGAGAATCACGCAGGAGACCTGGATCTGAGACTCACCCTCCAGTGTGCTGAGGTTGACATTCAGTGCTTCCACCTCATTTGTGATAATGGGACACAGCTGGCCACCAAAGAAATTGGAGGAAAAATTAAAAAGCATGTTATCACGTTGAAAGCAAGCCTTCTGGTTAGGAGACCTTATCCCTTTGGTCACTACGATTTTCCCTTAAGTTAGTTGACCCCCGTGGGCTTTGAGTCCTGTCTATTTGGGCAGCGCGTCATTGAATACTGGCTAAACTCCATAGCAACTGGGACCTCACCCACTTAGCCTGAGGCTTTCCTCCTGTGGCAGGGGAGGGCACGTGCCCCAGTTCACGCTGCTGCTGCTGTCACACCTGGAGAACCTGTCGCTGGAGCAACTGTCTTTCCTCACTACTGAGGTGACGTCTCCTCCCTCCACCTCTATCAGCAGCTCATGCCCTGCCTGGGCAGCTGGAGCCACTCGACTACCCCCTGGGCAAGTTGGAGAGTCCAAGAGATCAGAGACCTATTTAGGGACTGTTGTGAGACTTTTAGGAAGTGGGGCAGGGGCGGCGAGTATCCATATCAGGGAGCCTGGCACCTGGGGTTGAATCCCTTGGGAAACCACTTCTCCTCTCTGACCTCGGTTTACTCATCTGCAACATGGGGGTGATAATTATATCTACCTCATCAAGTTATAGGTAGAAATTCAAGTAATCGACATAAAATCGCCCAGCGTGGAGTAAGCATTCAGCAAATGTTAGCAATTGCGACCTTAATTCCACTTTAGTATTGCTACAGCCTTGAGGGGTAGGCACTCTTCCTCTGTTTGCAGATGGGTGAAGCAAAGAACAGAGGGTGCCACAGCTGGACAGCTGGGGTCTGAACATTCTCTCTCTCTCCTTTTTTCCCCAGTGGCACAGAGAGGATCATAGATGCAAAGATCTATTATCTCCAAGCCACATAGAAATTCCAGGGAAGCTTAGCTGCTGTGACATGATTCATTTATTGGCCTCCCGTTAGAAGCTAAAAGACCACACCCTGTTTTTTAATAGGGGAAAGGTCACCATGGAGGAGACATCCTATTTGCTAGCCATCCCTGCCGGGTCGGGATGGAGAAGACCACGAAACTCCAGAGTCCCCTGACCAGCTCTGCAGCCTCTGGGGGGCAAACTGCTTGGTGTTTTGGAGATTGAGCTTCTTACTGACTTTCATTAAGCACCTAGTGTCTGCTAAGCACAGACCTGAGCACTGGAGAGACGAGGGAGCCAGACCCCATCACCCTCGTCCTTCTGCTTGGGTCCTTATCTCTGTCCCTGTCTCTCTCCAAAATATGAGAAAATGGTTCAGAGAAGGTAAGATGATTGGAAAGAGCACACAGCCAATTCCATCCTTGCCTTCCTCAAACACTGACTTCTGGAGTCAGGATTGTTATAGCTTTAGGAGGCATCCTGACATTCTGCTTTCTTAATTTATTCTTACTGTATATTCTGGAAATAGTTTTTCTTCTCCCCCGTTCCTTACATATCCAAATTCTAGCTAGACACCTGGTTCAGTCCACGTCCTGCATCCTCTAGTTCTTTATTTTTTTTCCATTTCTTAAAACTTCTTAGATTCAACCTAATCATCTGTAATTATGTACTAAATTCAAGTCCTCATACAACTGTTGCTTCACAAGCCTAAGTTTGTTTGTTTTTTTTAAAATAGACAAGTTTATCACTCTCACGTTCCCAATAGATCCTAGTCCAGTGTGGGGCATGCAATAGGTACATAATAAATAAATTTCTATTGGCTGTTTGCCCACTGTAGGGTGAGAAACTGGAGAGGGGAGTAATTTCACTCATCTCCCTAGCACCTACCAGGTGGCTGGTATAGAGTAGGGACTTGAGAAGTTGTTACTGAGTTGCAAAGGATAGTGTGTGTCAAAGGGCCTTGCATACAGTAGGTGCTCAGTGAGGGCTTACTGGTAGACCTGCTGCCAGTGCTGTTTTACGGAAGACTTACCATTCCATTTAAATTCTTTAAAATGGGTTTCTCCATGGGTTCAGCAAAGGAGTTATACAGGACACTGCGGGGGGGGGGGGGAGAAAGAAGAGTTTACGGGGGCCCACGATCTGCCACGTGAACCTCCCACGGGTGCTGAGAACCCAGCCCGGGATTAGCCATGCCCCACCACATGTTCCCACTCACCTGAGTTCCCCAGAAAATGAGACGTGGGCGTGGCTGGCTTGGGCATAGCAGTCTTGGAGCTTCAGAACCGGGTGGCCAAACTCATTTTGGGTCAGGATAATGATACCGGTAAAGTAGATTTCAGAGAGAAACAGATCAGCTCCTCCTGAGTCTTGGCTGCTCCAAGAAAAAAAAAATGTAAGGTCATCCCAGTCTGGGCCAGGCACGGAGACGAATCCTGTTTCTCAGAATGTGTTGCCTACAGGGACGATGTCATTTCTGTACCTTCTAGAAGACTGGAGTTCTTGAGATGGGGAAAACTAGAACACAGTAGGCACTCAATAAGTGGTTGTAGAATGAATGAATGTGGTATTCTGGGGCACCAACCAAGGTGTTTGAATTTGACCTCTACCTTTTCTGTGGCCTTTTGGTTGGAGGAGAGTGGGCTCATCTACCTACCATCCTCCGGCCTCCACGGGAGCTGAGAAGCTCCTTTTCCATGGTTGTCCCTGTAGATGGGGAAGTGCCCTCCAGGACCGGCTTAGGAGCATGCGGCGATTTGCCAGTGGACCTAAAGGGGGCGCACATTTGCCCCTCTGACACTAGGGGCCTCCAGTTCTTGGGAAGTCTTACATGACTTCGATCAGCTGCTCTGCACGCTCTCAATCTCTCTCTCTCTCCCTCTCCCTCTCTCTCTCTCTCTCTCTCTCTCTCTCTCACACACACACACACACACACACTGCAAGCAGGGAATTTGCTGATTTCGGTCTCACTCTGGAGAAAGATTGTTACTACTGAGAGAAGACCAACCTCGCCGAGAAAATCGTGGTGAATTTATACATTTTCCCATTTTTGTTCCATTTTTTGCCCCAGATCACCAGCAGGTGTTCGGTGGAAATACTTACAAAAGTGGAGACTTTACGGCCCAGTTTGTGCTGATGTTGGTCGTGCCGTGGTTGGTCAGTACTTTAATTCCCACCCCAGGCACAAAGGCTAATGAGGTATTTGGGAATGAAAAGGCGTTGATTTTTATGCTGTGAGATAAGGAACAGGAAACCGAGTTAGAGCAAAGAGCGAGTCCGCACGTCTCAGGCCACACTGGACATGCAGTTGTAGAACCGTCCACCCCCCGTCCTGGGTGACTGTCCACCCTCCTGTTTTCGGGGCAGAGTCTGGGCACTGCCTCCTGATTCCCCTCAGCCTTGGCAGGAGGTGTCTGCTCTCTGGTTGAGCAGGGTAGTGGGCAAGTTCAGAATTAAATGCGTAAATCACCAAACAACCTACTTCCTTGAGTTTCTTTAAACACAAAAGCAGGTGCAACATCGTTGTCATTATTTTTCCCTTCAGCAGCTGTAGTGTCACTCAAAGTGGGTGACATCAGTGTGTTCTGGAGGGAACAGCTCCTTGTGGGGGACTATGGTGCACATCACAGGACGTTTGCACAGGAGTGCCGCTCCCTACTCGTCACTGAGACAATCTAAGCCATGGCCTCCTCCCACTCCCAGTTGTCCTGGTGGCCGGTACCTTCCCTAGCTGAGAAACTGATTTGAGAGAGTTGTCTCGCCCTGGGGTGCTCTGGGCTGTTGAGCAGGTGACCACAGGGACCTGTGAGGCCCTGGGTTGCTTGTCATCGAGATGGCCACATGCACAAGGACAATATCGTGAACACCCACTGAGTGAGGACTTCCTGCCGGGAGTGTGCAAGCCTGTGCCGAGCTCCTGGTAAGCCTCCCCGTGATCCTGGGAGGCAGTTGCTGGGTTTTGCCATCTCCCGGTCACAGGCGAAAAGAAACGCAGCTGGAGTCAGACGTAAGAGGTGGAGGTGGACCTGGGACCCTCCGCAGTCTGACTTCACACTGCTCAGAAGCCCCGGCTGGGCCACTGGAGTGTGGTGCAATGAGCTCTCAACTTGGAGCTAGTTTAGTTCTAGCCGTTTGACCTTGGGCCAGGCACTTGACCTCTCTCGCTTATCACTCAAGAGAAGAGCTACTCGCAGGTGGGCTGGGAGGGCGTGCCGTAGGTGAGCTCATCCCAGGTGAGTTTGTCTGCATATGTTGTGCACAGGGAAAGGCCCGGCTATGAGCTGAGATGAGGAAAACTTTAAAACATGAACGTGATGGCGATACGGGATTATTCGCCATGTACCTCTCTGTGCATTTTTTTCCTAGCTACTCTCCACCATCTACCCTGAGTCCCACCTGGAAAGAGAATGGTGGAGATTTGTTTAATATGGGTCTTGGACACAGTTTCACTTGGACACATGAAGGCCCAGCCAGCCCTTCATCTCTGCTGCATAGTATTCCAAGCTGCGGATGGAACATTGAGAATTTCTTCCTTTGTTAGGAATGATGACTTATTATTCTTTCCAGGACGTCTGTATTATAAATAATGCCACAGTGAACATTCTCATACACACTGCCTGTGGCCAGGAACTTCTCCAGGGAGGATGCTGAGGAGTGAAATCATCAAGTCAAAAACACACATGTATCTATAAACCGTAAATCACCTTCTAAAATGGCACCTCCCCATAGAAACAGGAGATCGACATGTCATTAAAAGTTTCTAGAAATCACATTTTAGAAAGAAAACAAAACAGTTGAAATTTATTTCATTATTTTAAAATTGACTCCTGGGGATTTACATATTATGGGGCACGGTGTAGCATTTCAATGTGTGTCTACAATGTGCAATGATCAGATCAGGGTACTAAGCATATCTATCACCTCAGATATTTATGATTCTTTGTGTGGGAGCGTTCGAATCTTCTCTACTGGTATTTTGAAATATCCAATTAACAGTTACCAGACCTAGTCATCCTACCGTGCTACAGAATGTTAGAAGTTATTACTCCTATTTTAACACCCTCCCATGTCTGATAACCACACTATCTCCATCCCCTGGACCCCACCCCAGATTCTCCTCAGGCTTTGGTAACCACTATTCCATTATCTACCTCTGAGAGGTAAACTTTTTAATCACACATAAAAGTGAGAACATTTGATGTTTCACTTAATGCAACATCCTCCAGTTTCTTCTACATTGCCAGTGACAGAATTTCATTGTTTATGGCTGAATAATATTCCATTACATATGTATGAATCATATTTTCTTTATCCAATCATCTGTCAATGGGCACCTATGTTGATTCTGTGTCTTGGCCATTGTGAACAGTATCGAAACACAGATGTTGACTGCAGATTTCTTTTAGACATGCTAATTTCATTTCTTTTGGATATATACCCAGTAATGAGACTGCTTAATATGAGGTAGTTCTATTTCTAGTTTTCTTAGGAGTCTCCGTACTGTTTTCCATAAGGGCTGTAACACCTTACATTCCCAGCAATAGTGTTTGAGTTCCCTTTTCTCTGCATCTTCTCCAACATTTGTTACTTTTGGGCTTTTTTGGAATAATTGTTTTATCTGGGATAGGAGGACATCACATTGTGGATGTGATTTGCTTTTTCCTGATAATTAGTGACATTGGATTTTTTTCCCTCATCTTCACTAAAATTTGATAGTATATGATTCTTTCTGTATTTTTCTGCTATGGCATTATCATCATAATTAAATAATTAGCTTAATTAAGGAAGTTGTGAATATATGTTTAATGTCCATCTCTCCCACTGGACTTTAAGGGCAAGAGATGTGTCTGTATTGTTCACTATATTACTCCCAGTGCCTCAAACAAGCCTGGTATGTAGTAAGTGTTCAGTAAATACCGTTGAATGACTGACTTTCTATTAGACTAGGAACTTTCTCTAGATCACCATTTTTCTTCCCCACAAAGAAACCTCTTAGTTTTATAGAAGGTCATTGTTGACAGCAGGGAAATGATTCCCTCAAAGAGTTGGAATGGAAAGGTGTTTGGACAATCTGTGACTCAGTCACAGAGAACTTCATATAAAAACCTGACCCCACCCCCACACCTTTAAGATTCAGTTCACGATTGGCAAAGGCATCTTCTCCCTGTGCCGCCTTTGGGGATCTTGTCAGCCACTATGAAAGAGGTTGCAGTGTTTTCTGAACATCCATTTCTCCCCTTTCCCCAAACTTCCTTGAATTTGTTGGAGATGACAAAGTTGTCTGGTTGGAAAACTAATTTTCCTCTCTCTCTTGCTGGTATGTTTATTTATTGTTCATAGGCACGATCTTATTAGGGTAGAGTTTCAGAAAGAACTCACTAAAAGAGAGACACTGACTGAACTTTTAAGGGTCCTTTTACCCTTTCTGCTGCCTTCTTCCAGCTGCATAAAACATGGATTTGATGGCTGGAACTGCAGTGGCCATGTTGGGCCATGAAGCAAACTTGAGAATGGAAATCAGAGATAAGGATAGCAGAACAGAAAAAGACATGGAAACTGAATTATGATGAATGTGAATCTTTTTTACACAAAAGACAAAGTGCTCTTGTCCCCTACTTACTTTGAAAAATTGTAGTCTACATAATCAATCTTCAGAAATTCAAGAGACTCAGAACCATTTAAATCTGGGAGCTTCTTTTCCTTTATCATATCCTCAATCATCTCCAGCCCAGCTTGAACAGCTGTGAAGGAAACAAGAAAGTGTTGATGGTAACCCAGGCGACAGTGATGTAATGATGTTAGCCACATAAATGCAATTTATTGAGCAGGACACGCTCTTAGGTGAGAACTCAGTGGCTCTACAAGGCGTGCATTGTTGTTTATGCTTTACAGATGGAAACACCGGTCCTCAGAGCGGCGAAGGAACTGGCCCAGGACCGCGGAGCTAACATCACGAGGAGTTTCCATCTTGTGGCCGGGGCTGACGCGGGATAAAAGCCAGTGAGCTGCGACGGAAGAGCTGAACTATTCTGCAGGGGACATTGCTGTCATCACCTGGCACACCCCACAGAGGGGAACGCTGTTCCCAGGGGACTTGATTCTTGACCAAATCATACAGCTAAGAACCAGGGGATGGGGATCTGTGGGCTGTAGCCAGTTCCAGAAAGTTCCTTCTCATTCTTCTTTCTTTCCGGATTCTTTAAACTCAAGGACTTGGGGCCTGAGGGCCACCGTCCACAGGCAGCTCTAGAATGACCTGCAATCCTAATGAGAGGCGGTGGGCGGGTGGCGTGTGCAAATGTGCCTCAGGTTTTTCCAGAGACAAGGACCCCTGTTTTCACGGGGTCCCCCCCAGGAAGGATCCCGAGGCTCAGGAAAGGTCAACGACCTCTGCTTTAGTTTCACTCTGGGAGTCACCACTGGCTTTTCCCATGGAAGCACCCGGAACGCATTTCTCCAAGCTCATGGGGAAGAGCGCTCTCCCACATTGCAGAGCTCGAGAGAAGCCACCTTCATAGTTAATGAAGAAAGAACTTTCCCACGTTTTTGTTACTGCATCCTAGTCATACACATGGTGGGGTCCACCCAGCCGTGATCGTACGTCCATGGGATGGAAGTTGCTCCCTTTCATTCCCGGGAACTTCCTCTTTCTCTCCTTCTCCTTAGGACGAGTTTCTATCCACATTGTCATTCACATACAAATTGGGCAGGGTGGATCAATCTTAGGTGGCCCTGCAGGCTAGTGACCACTCCTAGTGGCCAAGGAGTCTCTCCCAAATTCCCAAAGCAACCCAGGGACAGGTGTCTCCTTATCCCAAATTCACATGGGAGGCAGCTGAGGCTCAGAGAAGTTCACGAACTTGCTGGTGGGTCCACAGCCCGCCAAGGAACGGTTCCGCTAGGACTTAGAGGAATCAGGAACAGAGAACCCAGGGCAGGTTTAAGATGGGGCAGAGCAGAGCTGCAATGGCTTGGATCCAGATGTCCCCCAAAGCTGCTGTGTTGAAGTCTTGGTCCCCACTTGACTCAGGGGCACTCGACCACTGAGACACACCCCCAGCCCTATTTTGGATTTTATTTAGAGACAGGGTCTCATCGAGTTGCTTAGTGCCTCCCCATTGCTGAGGCTGGCTCTAAACTTGTGGTCCTCCTGTCTCAGCCTCCCAAGCTGCTGGGATTACAGGCCTGTGCCACTGCGCCCGGCTTGTTCTTTCTTTCTTTTTTGATATTTTTAGTTGTAGATGGACATAATACCTTTATTTTGTTTATTTAGTTTTTTTTTATGTGGTGCTGGGAATCGAACCCAGTGCCTCATGCGTGCTAGGCAAACGCTCTACCACTGAGCCCCGACCCCAGCCCTACACACATGTTCTTAGTATATACTTCTGTACACATCATCATTCACACAAAATTGTGCAAGACGGATCAACTTTAGATTCCCTGTGTCCTGTGAGCTACTGGGGAAAAGACAAAGAGTTTCTCCCCAATTGACTCTTCCTTTCTTCCTTCTTACCCCTTCTTTCTTTCTTTCTTTCTTTCTTTCTTTCTTTCTTTCTTTCTTTCTTTCTTTCTTTCTTTCTTTCTTTCTTTCTTTCTTCATTTATTTCTTTTGCATTATCACTGGAGAGGAATTTCTTGGTTAGACGTAGGTATTTTCAGATTAGACTAGTAGTTGTTGGATTAACTACTTCAGTTAAAGAGTACCAGGAAGCTGGGCAAGGTGGCACATGCCTATATCCCACCAACTTGGGAGGCTGAAGCAGGAGGATTGCCAATTCAAGGCCAGCCTCATCAACTTAGAGAGGCCTTAAGCAACTTAAAGAGATCCCTGTCTCTAAATTAATTAATTTATATAGATAGATAGATAGATGGGGATGTGGCTCAGTGGTTAATCTCTCCCCCTCCGCCCCCTGCAGCACCCCTCTTCAATCCCTGGCGTGTGCCCATACACACACACACACACACACACACACACACACACACACACACACAAAGAGTACCAGGAGAGCTCTTTCAAACTATATCCAGCTAATCTCAGGAAACATTTTCCACAGGAAAAATATAGGTCCATATACTTTGATTTTGCAGTCCCCTTCCTTGGTACAATCTGCTCCCACCTCAGTTTAGCCCAAAGAAAACCACATTCTAACATTTCTCTTCTCCCTATTAGGTACAAACAACCTCTAAACCAGGGCCTTTTAACCTTTCAGAGTCCCCGACTCCTTTGCATTTCAAATAAATACAGCAGAGTCTCTATCAAGAAGCACAGAATCATCGCCCACACTACATTTTGCACTTGATTGGAGAAGACTCCAAGTCCCCCTTTGAAGCCAGACATTTTCTAAAGCTCCACGGAGTGGCTTTTACTCTCACATTTCCTTCCTCTCTCCTATAGAGCGCTTACTCAGCACCCCGAGGTATCCCTGCGTGGGAAGGCGAGGTGAGAGCCTGTGTGTGGGTGTGCCTTCCGGCGGGGGACGGGATCACCCCAAAGGGGGGCCTGTTTTAGTCCCCAGACAGTCCAAGCTATGAGCTGCTGGGCGTGGGTCCTAGACTCCCTGGGGCAGGGCTAAGGCCGGCTGCTGAAAGGGTCAACTCACCATAGTCCAGTGCCCGCTGAGTGACCCTCGCCTTGATTCCGGGGTACATGGTCTGAGAGGAGGAGATGTAGAGACTCCACAGGAGGAAGCATCCCCAGAGGACCGGCACTGCCTTCGTTCGCATCTGCAATGAACCGACATTTATGGCTCCTTTAATATCCTGGACTCGCTCCCGGGTCAGTCCCACCCAGCATCCCTAGCCCTCCTCATTTTCATGACTTATTTCCAGAACTTCATTCATCCGTCCATGTGTCCATCAGCCCGTTCATGCTTCCATTTGTTGAGCACATCAGAATGTGTTGTAGATGTCGAGGTGACCAACATGTGGCTCCTGACCTCTGTTTCCCGCAGACTAGGGAGTGAGACATGCATGTGAACACACACACACACACACACACGAACACACACACAATTATAATATGATACAACACAATAGCCTTATAGTAAACTCAATGATTGGGATGTGCCCCGGAATGGACACTGGGTGGGGTGGGGGAAGGGATTCTTGGAATTTTAGAACAAACAAGTTGGTAGACTAAAAAGATAGTCTTCATGCTGTGAGGCAATCCCTCATGTGCTTAGAGACCCTTGCCAAGTCCTCTTTGCCTGCAAGACTGGGCTTCAGCTCTTAGCTTGGTGATCAAGACTCTTCACAGGTGACTAGGTAGGCATTGTGCCTCCTCTTCCAAGTGGTGGCGTTCCAAGGAGGCCACTCTGGGCTATTTGCTCTTCCTTGACTTGCTAAGTTCTCTCATGACACCGTGTTCAACTCTCCCAACAGCAACACACACGCATGTCTACAGCTTGCACCCCACCACCTGAATCAGGCACCCACATTCTGCCTGGCGAAGGCATCCTCCAGGCTCAGCTCCAACGTCCTGTCTGTGAGAACGCCCCTCACCGTGTCACGTCCTCTGGGCTCAGCACACTCTCCTCTGTGCCTCGGCCACATTTGCATGATGTGGAAACCCACATTGGACACATGATGCTGTCTGACTCCAGGGGGCACCCCCACGCCCTGGTTCCAACCAATATCACTTCGCGTGGGTGTTCGCCACGGCCTCCTTGCTGGTCACCCGGCTCCAGCCTTTGTCCCTTTCTGGGTTTTCGCCACACCACAGCCAGCGCAGGCTTTGATAATAAAAGTCAGGTCGCGTCCCACCTCTGCCCCACTGGGAAAGCCCTTTGGTGCCTCCCTTCTTACTCTGTAAAAACCAGAACACTTCCCCCTGCCCCTCCCTTGATTCATTTTCCCCGAAGCACTCGTCCTCGGGCATAGGGCACGGTTACTCCTTTGTTTTCCCTACGGAAACCTTTGGTCTTCACAGGGAAGTACTTCAGCACCCTGGACAGCGACTGGCACACAGTAGGTGACCTATTGCCTGATTGGATGAGTGCATTCACGGCTCCTTCATGAGGCTGTGAGTTGGGTCACGTGCGCCTGCTGGGTTTCTACTGGACTCAGGACAGTCCTTGACCTTCGTAGGTATTGCCCTGTATCGGGATGGTCTTTCTCCTGTCTGTCTCTCCTCCGAGGGGCTCTGTTTTCCTTTTGTAACTCCAGAGTTGAGCACAGTGCTTGGCTCCCACTAGACAGACAGATGAGTCTTTAAATAAACACCCTGTCCAAGGAGAGGGATCGCGTCTATTCACCCTCATGTCTCTCAGGCTTAGCATATGGGTCAATCTACGCCTGTTGAATCAATGCCACCCTATTTTCTTGCCAGAAGCAGCACAGGTGCCCACAGCGACAGGGTTGTAGATTTCCTTTATGGGCAGCGGAGTGAGGGATGGCTCACAGACCTTGATTCTGGTCTTGAGGTTTCCCATCTGGGTGATCTGTTCCTGCTGCACTCACACATGCCGAAGACCCACAGGTGACGGGTGCCACTGAGTTCACACACACCCCTGAAACACATCGAGGCAGGGGCCTGCAGGAGGTGCCCAAGGAAGAGGAAGCCCTGAGAGCCACGTGCTCAGGCAGAGGGAGGGGAGTGGCCTGTGGCCAGGTCAGGGTGAGGAGAGGGCCCAGGAGGTTGCACGTTGGGTCATGGGGGGACCGGCAAAGTCTTGGAGGAGTTGGGAGCACTGGTTAGTGACTCTTTACTATCAGAGGCTGAGGCTTTTCAGTATCTTAAGCAGGTTTGGCCTTCTGTGTCCGTGGATGTGTCAACACTGCAGGGTAAACGGGTCTGGGTTCTGCAGGGCCATCTACAGAAAGGAGTGGTGGCAGGGCTGGGAGGGTCCCGAGGACAGGCCGGGAGCAGCAACCCCAGGGGACAACCAGAGGAGTGGGGATGAGAGCATGGGGAGGGACAGGAGGGGCTCTGCCGAGCAACCAGCCATCGGAGGGTTGGAGGAGAAATGAGGAGGGGGCAGGTAGGTGCTGTCTGTCCACACGGCCCAGCTCAGAAGGGAGGCTGCTCCAGGGCCTGTGTGGGAGCTGCCTTGATCCTTTATTGTACTCTAGGGCCAAGGGGTCCTGGAGAGGAGGAGGCCAGGTCGACATGAGTGCACCATGGGAGGGAGGGGGACAGTCCAGGGACTCAGGTCGGTGGCTGTCTGCCTATTGGTATGGAACCATTTCCACATTTTAACTAATGGTGAGGCCACGTGGATGTGTGGTCGCAGTAATATCACTAGAAGAGAAAGAATTGTAAGTGGCAGTGTCTTTTTGTCAAAGAGCAAGCTATTTTCATAGCAGTGCAAAGAAATAGGGAAAAAACGTTAGACCAAAACGTCGGTGCCCCCTAGACTGGGTGAAACGAAGGAGCAGAACCTCAGTGAATATTTGCTGACTGGCTTAAGAGATTCCAGTTAACTAAGAAAAGTTCTAGAAAAGGTTGGGGAAAAAATCATCTACGATGGTTTGATTTTTCCACATCTACAGTGGAAAAGCCAACTAAACCAAAGCCGAGATAATACTCACTAATGGAACAACAGCCCAGATCATAAGTTCGTATTTCTTTACCATTTACAAAACTCCACAAGGTAGATGTCATTTCTTGCCCCTATTTTAGACACCCGGACCTGGAGACTTATAAAGTCCAAATGACTCATCCCAAGACCCCACAAGTACCTGAGAATAAAAGTCTTCTGGTTCCCGATTCTAGTGTTTATGAATTGTTTTCCCATAGGAATGACTTGATAAATGCTAGGTTTTCTATTTTCTTCTGGGAATTTTAAATAGGAGTCGCTAAATGCCATCGTTAAAGTGGAAAAAATTCAGTAAGCATCTGGAAATTTCTAAGCATCAGACCGCATTTCTGTGTTTTCTTGGGCATGGATAGTGTTTAAAATTCCCTTCTGGCAGTAAAACCTGTTTTTCTTTCCTGGTCAAAAGAAGTTTCTGAAGTGATATTTTTGGATGGAGATTCAGGAACTGAAACTGTCTATAGAAAAACATATATATATTTTTTTCCCTCTAGAAATTTTATGAGTGAAGGAAAGGGATGGATTGTACATTAACTTTCAGTTGATTTGTTTGGTCAGGATGATAATTTGTGGGCAGGGGAGGACAGGAAGCCTGTCAAGCAAGGTGGTGACTCCTAAAGGTTAAGTAATGTGGCTGGCAAGTAAGGGCAGGGTGCGTGGCTTGTTAAAAGAAAAGATCCAAGATGACTTAGGAGCCCTCTCGGCAGCTGGGGAACTGCTTCTTTCCAAGATTCAAATCCTCAGTAGTTAAGAGTCCCGTGCCAAACGGTTCTTGTCTGAGCCACTGGTGACCAGGAATAAGAAAACACCAGCACGGTGTAGAACATTCCGGAGACTCCCAGCTTGGCTTACCACTACGGCTGGTTGGCAAGAGCTTTGACAAAGCAGGAAAACTTTGAGTAAGGGAGCAAGGAGTGAGTGAAATGTAGCCTTCAAAAGCAGAGGCACCCGTTGAAAATTAAGTTCACCAGGTTTAAAGACGTCGACGCTGGGAGGATATTCCAACAGACACTGGTTAAGACAGAACGAGTGCAGAACGTGGGCAGCATTGGAGACTGTTTCAAGGGACTCCACCTTACTGACATCTGATTTTATAGCAAGATCTTCAATGACAAAAGTCCTGTCAGTCTTTTCTCCCCAGACCCCAAGGTGAACACCGACAGGTTCCACTCTTCAGGCCAGTGCGAGGGCAGTTTTGCTCTGGCAAGATCCGGGTCACTGACACAGTTTAAGGTCCGGCTCCAAAGCAGAGATCATAACAGCTCCTCAGCCCTAACCACCCCGACGGAGAAATGAGATAGAGATTTTTTGCCCCTGTGCTGGGTGCCTCCCTGAAATGGAGGCAAATCTCAGTCCAGACCATTGAGCTACCCTCTTGACTTTGCTCCAGCAGAGGAACTAAACAGAGAGTCTAAGCTGACACCTGGGTCTTCCTTAGTCTGGTCCAGTTTTCATTAAACCTTTTGCCTAGGAAGACACCAAGTGGACATGAGTGACATCAAATGAATAAAACACAGAAAAGCCTAGGCAGAGGGTAGTAGTAACTCAGGATCTTTTGCAGCTGACTTTTCAAAGTGTCCTACCAGATCTGAGACACCCGGCGAGAGATCCCTGTTCCGAGATGGGTGCTGGCAGAGACCTGAAGTCTGTTGATTCTTACTTACCTCAAGCACAGGAGGTATCCAGAGCTGGGGAGCACCTTCGCTGCCCTCTGCCTTTGAAGTGGCTGTGTTCTCCAGCCTTAACTCAGCTGCCGGCTCGCGGGGATAATTAAGTCTGAATCACTGCCCTGGTGGATTCTTTCAAAATGTGACACAGGATTGCTTCACTACAATTACCCAATGGCATGAATTAACACTACCGTCTCTACCAAGGCGAACAGAAAATACCACCTAGGCGATAGTTACCAGCTGGAAACACACACACACACACACACACACACACACACACACACACACAGACACACACACACACACCACTTGTGAAATTGTTTCCACTACTTCACCAAAATGACTAAGTCAAGACTCCTGATGTATTGAAAAAGGTGTAAATCACATTAAATGGAAGAGGAGGAGGACGTTTCCTTTATGTGATAAGCAGCCAGTTTACCCAGGTCAGGGTGCCTGGCCGGGTGTTGGTTCTCCTGCCACAGAGAGTCCTTGGGTGGATCATCAGATTCAGTCGACCTGACAACCAGGCTGACCTAGTTGGCACCTGTATTGTTATGGGCAATATTGTTAAGGTGCCTCTCGGAGTGTCTGCTGCTGTTTAGAATGTTTGTTAGTGACTTCCTGTCCTGAGGTTTCTTGGATCTAGTTAGAGGGGGGCACCAACTGTTAGATAGCCTGATTCCTTTGGATTTAAAACCCCACCCTGCTCCATCCCTCACCTTTTGGTCAATGCATTTTATTTTATTTTTCGTCAATGCCTTTTAGATGGCCAGGGACCCGGTTACATGGTGTGTCCAGGTCTTTATTTGCAATCTTCTTAGTGAGATAAGGGGATTAGTTGCCCCAGTTTTCCCAGGATGCTGGATTTGCAATACAGGACAGTTTGGGGCAAGTCAGGAAGTTTAGTCCTGCAGTAAGAAGGACAGGCACTTTCCTGGGCACTGTCCCCACCTCTGACCGAGGGTAAGGTTTCTCATCTGAAGTACCTCAAGCCTCTGCAACCTGAGATTTCTCAGGGGTAAAGTGGGGATAGAAACAGGATCTCCAGTGATAGGCTCTGAGGAAGAGAAACATGGATGATGTATGAGATCATGCCATAACACCATTAAGTGCTATAGTACTTTATTTTTATGTGGCCGTATCAGTGGTGGCACGAGCCTGTAGAGAGTGTCCTCATAGAATCGTTTACTGTCAGTCATCCTACATCGATCCATTCATTCAATCAACAAACATTTATTGAGGGCCTACTGTGTGAAAAGTCCTCTTTAGAAAAAAAGATAAAAAGATCTTTTGGGTATAGTCTGAGAAGAGGGATAGCTGGGTCAAATGGTGGTTCCATTCCCTGCTTTCCCAGGAATCTCCATACTGATTTCCAAATTGGCTGCACCAATTTGCAGTCCCACCAGCAATGTATGAGTGTACCTTTTCCCCCCAGCACTTGTTGTTTGTCTTCATCATGGCTGCCACTCTGACTGGAGTGAGATGGTATCTTAGAGTAGTTTTAATTTGCATTTCTTTGATTGCTAGAGATGATGAGCATTTTTTTTCGTACATTTGTTGATTGATTGTATATCCTCTTCTGAGAAGTGTCTGCACATCAATGTTTATAGCAGCACAATTCACAATAGCTAGACTGTGGAGCCAACCTAGATGCCCTTCAATGGATAAATGGATAAAAAATGTGGCATATATACACAATGGAATATTACTCAGCACTAAAAAATAATAAGATCATGGCATTTGCAGGGAAATGGATGGCCTTAGAGCAGATTATGCTAAGTGAAGTTAGCCAATCCCTAAAAAACAAATGCTGAATGTCTCCTCTGATATAAATGGGGGGAGTAACTCAAAATGGGAAAGAGAGGAAGAGCATGGGAAGAAGATTACCTCTACATAGGGAAGAGGGGGGGTAGCGAATGGGAGAGAGAAAGGGAATTTCGTGGACGGTGGAAGGAGACCCTCATCATTATACAAAACACATATATGAAGATGTGGGGGGTGGGAAAGAATAGTGTTACCTTAGATTAGGTAGAGAGAAGTGATGGGAGGGGAGGGAAGGGGATGGGGGATAGGAAGGACAGCAGAATGAAATGTGACTCATGACCAATGTGATTCTGCAACCTGTACACTCAGAAAAATGAGAAATTATATCTCATCTGATTCAAATGTATGATATGTCAAGGTCATTGTACTGTCAGGTGTAACCAATTAAAACAAATTAAAAAAAAAGACAAAAAGAATCCCTGTGCAAATAGAGACAAAATGGACAAGTATATAATAAAATAAACAAAAATGTGACATGTGCTATGGCATAGTTTGGATGTCAAATGTCTCCAAATGCTCATTTGTTAAAGGGTTGTCCCAGCAGGGGACATTGGGAAGTAATGGGACTTTGGGAGGTGGAGCCTGATTGGAGGTTCTTATGTCATAGTGGGGCACGCTCTTGAGTGGGATTGTGGGATACTAGCCCCTTTCTTTTTCCCTCTGTTGTTTCCTGGCTGTAAGTTGAACAGTTTTGCTCCATCCAAAGCTCCCCACCATGATGTGCGCCCTCATCTACAGGCCCAAAGCTAACTAGCATGAACTGGGATTTCTAGAACTGTGAGTCAAAATAAACCTTTTTGCTTTATAGGTTAACTATCTCAGGTATTTTGTTATAGTGATGAAAAGCCGACTAACACATACTATGAAGGGAATAAGAAAATGTAGTTGGTGGGGTAGCCAGGCAATTGGGGGAGGAGGCCTGCTCACTTTGTTAGGATAGTTAAGCAGCCATCTCTGAGGTGGTAAGATTTGAAGTGAGATCTGAGCAGGTAGAATCCAGGCAAGCAGAACCCTGTAGGAAAAACGTGGAGGGAATAGCAAAGGCGGCCAGTATGTCTGGAATAGAACGAGGCGATTCAATAGTATGAGACATTGATGTAGTGACATCAGAGGGTACCTGGAGTTCAGAGCAGAGGTTGCCTGAAGTATGAATTTCCAAATCAGCATCTAGAAGTTGAAGAGATCATCTGAGGCAGTTTCCCATGGTGCAGGTACTCTTGGAGGCATGGGAAGTAATTTTGGACGCTGTACAGATAAGCTCTTGAAATCGTACTGTGGTTGTTCTCAGTGCATTAGAAAAATACGGAGCAGATATAGGTGATGAGTGACCTCACATATCATGGGGAAAAAAATTCATGAAATAGCTCCAAATATTTCCAATCTTCAGTATCTTCCTTGGGTGGTGACACCAGTTTCTTCTCTTTTTCCTTCCCTAGCTCCCCCATTTTAAGAAGTACACAAGTTTAGTTTTCATGGTGCAATCATCCTTTGGTATCCATGGGGGACTGGTTGCAGGATCTCCTGCTGATACCAGAATCTGCAATGTCCCAGTCTCTTATAACAGATGGTGTAATATTTCATATAGGCCAAGCACACCCTCCTGTACACTTTAAATCCTCTCTAGATTACATAGTAAGAAGGCTAGGTAAATAGTTGTTTACTGTGTTTTTTAGGGAATGATGACAAGCAACAAATTCTGTACACGTTGAGCACAACATTTTAGTTCAATGTTGGTTGAATGGATGGAAGTGGAACCTACAGACATGGAAGACCAGCTGTATTTATTTTTTACAGTTACCCTCTTTTGGAATTAGTGACAGTTTCCCTTTACATCTCACCCCCTTTTAAATAATTTATGCACATTTAAAGAAATGGGTTGTCTGTGGGGAAAACAGCTCACGTGGAACTTTAGAATAACTTCTGAAAGGGGGACTGGAATAGTGAAAGTTTAGGAAACAAAGATCTAAGAAGAGAGCGTGGTTTGCTTTGTTTCACTGGGAAAGGATTGTAGGAATCATTTAGGGCAAATTTGCCGAGTTCATCATTAAAAACAACAACAGAATCCAGCAGCATCATCCAGGTTCGTCTTTGGCTGAAGATTTGCTGGGAACTCCTGTTTATTCAGCCACTCATGATGGCAATCTAGAAGGTGAGATTAATTATTTCACTTGCAGATGGTTGACAGGGTAGTAGTCTTTGCAGGTCAAGGGACACCTTTAATTAAGACCCCTAAAGAAAAGTCATAATTAACTAGGTAGAAATAGTTGTTCATTAAAGGGAGATGCCCAGATATGGCGCAAAGGGACTGAGTTCCCTAGTTCTTTCTTTCTACAATGTGTGGACTAATCCCACATAGAAAGCTGCTGTCTGCAAATCAGACTTTTTTGAAGACAAATTAAGCTTTTATTATTATTTTTAAAAAATGGGAGTCAAAAGTGGGAGGGGACAGAATTACGTGTGGGTTTGGAGGACAGACGGGGCAGTTTTGGGGCAAAAGCCTTTATGAGCTCAATATTTGTCTAGGTGAAATCTGGTTAAAAGAAGACCCTGAGCTGGATTTGGTGGCACAGGCCGGTAATCCCAGAGCTGAGGAGGCTGAGGCAGGAGGGTCTCAAGTTCAAAGTCACCCTTGGCAATTTATGGAGGTCTTAAGAAATTTTGCAAGATTCTGTCTCAAAATAAAATATAAAAATGAGAGCTGACATTTATCGAGCATTTTGTTATGTTTTGGGTGGCATCCGTATATCAACTCACTAGATCCCTGCTGAGACTGTGAAGAACCAATACAATCTCCCTTTCATAGGAGAGGAAACCGAGGGAGCACAGCATGGTGGGGAGCTTTGGATGGAGCAAAACTGTTCAACTTACAGCCAGGAAGCAACAGAGAGGTGAAGCCCCTTGCCTGAACTTGGGATGCAGGACCTGGGCCTTCTGCTCCAGGAGTCCTTCCTGTTAACCACTATCCTATGCTGACTTTTTAGGAAGGTCACTAAAGGGCAACCCACAGCCCGGAGAGAGGAGGATGCTGTTGTTGCTAGGCAACCCATCTGGTTTGCCCAGCTGCTGAGTCTATATGAGTGACAGATCCATGTGTGTTGAACCACTAGTTTATTCCTGATTAGAGGAAGTGGCCTCAGCTCATTTGGTTCCTGAGACTGAGTGACCCTGCGGTCTGGCAGGATCATCCTGTTACCTGGCTGTAGCTCCTCCTCTCTCCCCTGCTCTGTCCTAGGCCATTCTCTCTCTTGAGGTCTGTGAGGATGTTTCCATGTGGGCACCAAAGACAGATTCAGACCATTGCCTCTCCCACCAGTGACACTCTGGGACAGTTCCCAGTACTGACTGCCTCTTGGTTTAAAAAGACAAACCTACTCACCCTCGTTCCTTCCATTATTATTAGTTACCTAAAAGGGAGTCATATTTTATTATCACAGTTTAACATGAGTTTAAATTCATGCTAAAATTTAAATTCACCGATACATGACTGTTTAGAGACATAAAGGATTTGGGCATCAGATAAACAAGATAGTGTGATGTTACTTGGAAAAGTCTGGGAATCACCCGTGTGAGTCCAGTTCAAACAGAAGAGGATCTCTCCATTTCAGCCAAACAGAACAGGATTTCTGCACTTCATTATGCCAGTTGCAATTCACATACTAATTCATAATTATGGGACTTATTTGGGCTACATAATTCTTGAATGTAGCGGGCTGACATGTACACCATTTCTACCTCTGCCTCTTAGATGCTGGTAGCAATACTCCTTCCCACCCCAGTTGTGACAAAAATGTCTCCAGACGATGTTAAGTGTTTCTTGGCAGGCAAAGTCCTTATACCTGAGAACCTCTGAGATAAAGTACAGTCATGTGCCGCATAACTACCTGTCATCCAATGATGGGTGGCACGTAAGATGGGGGTCCCATAAGGTTGGAACAGAGCTGAGAAATTCCCGTCACCTACTTAAGTTGTAGCCATCATAACGCAGAGCAATGCATGATGCTCAGTTTTGTGATGATGCTGGTTGAAAAACCGCTGCACGGCCAGTTGTATAAAAGCACAGGGCACACAATTATGTACATAATACGTGAATAATAAACACCCATGTTACCAGTTCATGGATGTCACTGGTTTATGTTTGGGTTTATGTGTGTATTCTTTCATCATTATTTTGGAGTGAATACCTTCCACTAACAAAAAATGTTGACTTTAAAACATTTGCCACGCCACACCAGCAGGAGCCTCATACATCTCATGTTCACTGGGTCTCTTGATTGTATCAAGAGCTCCTGTCAAATGATTTCCTTATACCTAGGTTTGGGTAAGTACAATCTGTGATGTTTGCGCAGCGATGGAATCGGCTAATGACGTAGGTCTCAGAACGTGCCCCCATCATTAGGCAACACACGAGGGTACTCTAGGTGGTGGCTGCAGTAGAAAACAGCATTCTTGAGAATCAGATGCCGGTATTCCTGACATTTTTCTTATCTTCCTCATAAATACATGAACACATTCTTGTGGAAAAGATGCAAATAATATTGGTTTCCAGATCAAGCTGAACATCCTTAAGCACCCTCGATTCTTTTCACCCCTGTCTCTTTTTATGCTTCCTGGTAGTTTGTTTTCTAAGAACTGTGTTTTTATTTATTTTTTTTCTCAATAGGCTCCAGACATCTTCAATTGGACTGTGGACAGAGCTTTGGTTATTTCAACAACAGCTGGAGATTCTTTTTCTAAATTGCACTGTTCTGATCTCTCCTCATATTTTTAAAGGCTGATTGCAATTTCTCACCAAGCACAGCTACCTCTAAATCTTTTATATGTATTTAAAACAGAAAAACACAGTGAGATCACACGGTTCTCAAAGTGTGATTTTACTGCAGCATCAATGTCACTTGGGAATAATTAGACATGTAAGCTCTCAAGTTTCTTTCCAGGCCTGCTAAATCTGGAACTCTGGAGGTAAGACCTAGAAATCTGTGTTTTATTTTAAAAATTTTCTTTGACAGTGCTGGGCTTTGAAGCCAGGGCCTTGTACATGCTAGGCAGGTTCTTTACTGCTGAGCGAGGTACCCAGACCAATCCATGTTTTAGAATCTTTCCGGGTGATTTTGATACATCTGCCAATGTAAGGGCTTTTGGTATGAAGCTCCCAAATCAGAAAAAAAGGATTGGATTTGTAAAACAGCATCCCAACCTAAGGCCACCCTGACTTTCTCTAACAGAGACAGAGTGAGGATTTCACTTTTTCAAAAATACTAAGAACTCAGAGACAAGCACGAATATCTTTTTACACTTTTTTTTTATTTCAGTACTGGGGATTGAACCTAGCACATGAGAAGCAGATACTCTACCACGAAACTACATACTAAGCTCTTTTTATTTTACTTTGAGGCAAGATCTTGCTAAATTACCCAGGTGGACCCTGAACTTGGGCTCCTCCTGCCTCAGCCTCCTGAGTAGGTGGGATTACTGGTGTGCAGGTTGGAGAAAGGCTGGTGAGTCAGTGAGTATACCACCGTGACCTGACAGGTAACGTTGAAGTACATGTTCCCAGTGCCTTTGAGGGACAGCAAGGAACAACACACTTCACTTGGAAGGAAATCTATTCCAGGTAGAAGGATCCTGTGTGCAAAATCAGAAGCATGCAAACTGACTTGGTTGGGGGGGATGAGTGGAAAGGGGAGGTGTTTGGGAGCAACGCAGTATGAATAGTCTGCAGGTAGGAGTCATGGGACAGAAGGGAAAAAGTGGTTTCTATCTGGATTATGAAGAGTTTTCATTATGCAAAGAGATTTGAATTTAATCTGGAAAATTAAGGGAAACTCAAGAACAAGAAAGCCAAAAACCAACTAAAAAGTGGACAAAAGACCTGAACACGTCTCACAAAGAAGACAGACAGATGGACAGCATATGAAAAGATGCTCAGCATTATTTCTTCCTCTTGGAATTGTAAATTAAAGCAATAAGATGTTATTCCACATCCGAGTCCTGTTCCTCTGTCCCCTTGACATCACAAACCGATGGCAAGGGGTCAAAGGAACAGGACTTCTTGTTCATTCATTGTCCGTGGGAATGCGAAGCAGTACAGCCACTTTGGAAAAGAGTTTAGCAGTTTCTTAAAAAATGAAACGTGGTCTTACTCTACGACCCAGAAATAGCACACCTACTGATTTTAAGTTATCCACCTGGTGGAAAACTCAAGTCCACATGAAAACCTGCACACAAATGTGTCTAGCAGTTTTATTCATAACTGCCCCAACCTGAAAGCAACCATGAGGGCCTTCAAAAGATGAATGGATAGACAAGCTATGGTCATACAGTGAATGTTATTCAGTGATTTTAAGAGAGAGAGAGAGAGAGAGAGAGAGAGAGAGAGAGAGAGAGAGAGAGAGAGAGAGAGAGAGAGAACACTATCAACTCACAAAAAAGGCCTGGATGAAGCTAGGAGCAGTAGCTTGTGCCTGTGGTCCCAGGTACTCTGGAGGCTGGAGGCAGGAGGATCCCTTGAGTCCAGGGTTTTGGAAAACACAGTGAGACTGTCTCCAACAAAACAAAACAAAACAAAATAAAATAAAATAAAAAAAACCAAACAAAAAACAAAAACAAACAACAACAACAACAAAAAACATGGATTGATTTTAAATTCATGCTGCTAGTGAAAGAAACTGGTCATGAAGCTAGAAAATGCTACACCCTGTGTGATTTCAATCATGTGACATTTTTAGAAAAGGCAAAACTAGAAATGTTAGATCAGTGATTGCTAGGAGGTGGGGTGTGGTGGAGGAGGAGTTGAAGCACAGTGGATTTTTTTTAGGGTCCTGAAACGTTCTATTTGATACTATAATGGTGAACATAAGACATTAGGCATCTGTCAGCTCACAGAATTTTACAGTTCAAAGAATAAACCACAATGTATGTAAATTAATAGGGGATGGAGGGACATCAGATACAATACAGGATGTAACAGAAGCATCTCAATGTTTGAAACAACATTACAAATGTTGAAACGCCCTAACTGAGAGGTTCGCTGGGAGTAAGGTGCAGGTCTGAGTAACTTCTGGAATGAATGGAGTCTGCCAGATTACAGGCAACCGGAACAGCACACATTATTATCGGTTAATAATCTTGAAACCACTAGACATGCATACTGGAATTAAGCAATTAACTAAATGAATGGTGGAATGTTGGAGCCAGGTCTCTCATAGTTGGATTGGGAGGATACAGATAAGCAAGGGAGGAGGCCACATGACTCATGTAGTAATGGATCAGAGCAGGATCCTGGGGATGATCTCATGCTCGACTTAACACAGATACAGATGGTTACATACAGAAACAGTATTCTATTATATGATAGTGTATATCCTTGTTCTGTCAGCTGAGAAGCCTTCCAACTTAAGGAAACTCCAGCAGCAACGAGCATACCTCCTACCCAGATCTTGGCTTCTAATACCATTTCCCCCCAAAAGGAAGTAGCTAGGGCTTCTTGGAAAAAGGGCCAAGCCTAAGACTGGAACAGGAAATACACAAAATGATCCTTGAGGGTCTTGTAGCACCAGAAAGCAACAAAATTCTCAAAAACAGGACAGAACAAAATACACCTAAATTTATTTCTTAAGTACATAAATCCACAATGATGTCAAATGAATATAAGAATGAATGGAAAGATCTGAATAATAAAAAATGAATTCGTATTGGGTTATAATGCAAAATATAGAATGACTATAAGTTCATACCTCAATGGAGTGTGGACTTTTAAAAAATGCATCAATACTGGCCGAGGTTGTGGCTCAGCGGTAGAGCGCTTGCGCAGCATGTGCGGGGCCCTGGGTTCCATCCTCAGCACCACATAACAATAAGTAAACAAAATAAAGGTATTTGTCCATCTACAACTTGAAAAAAATTTAAAAAATGCATCAATACTGATGGATTGTGACACATTAATCTGTTAATAGGCACAAATAGATCGTGTAGGATATTGAAACCTAAGCTATTTTAAAAGTGAAAGTTGATTAAAAACAAACAAACACCTGAAGGCAGCCAATGAATGGATTCCCACAGGAAAGCAGGAGTGTTCTAGTAGTATTCTATGAAGTGGTCCATTTTTAAAAAAAGGAAATTTAAATTTCTGAACTCTTGGAAAGTTTCAGTGTCTGTAGCTTGTAGACACTTTTAATGAAGGCAGCATCCTGCTAAAATAAAATAAAAAAAAAAACCTCAGGGAGTGTTCTGGTTTGAATATGAGGTGTCCCCTCAAAGCTCCCGTTAATGCAGGGATGGTCAAAGGTGAGATGATTAGACTATGAGAGCTGTAACCTAGTCGTCCATCCTGGTTTGAACGGGCTGACTGGGTGGTAACTGTAGGCAGGTGGGGCATGGCTGGAGGAGGTGGGTCACTGGGGCCTGCCCTGGAAGGTGGCTGCATCTGCCCTTTGGTCCCCTCTCTCTGCTGCCACAGGGGAGCAGGGTCCCCTTCCTCTGCTGGGCCCTCCCCACCTCAAGTGCGGCCTCACCTTGACCTAGAGCAACGGAATCTGAGCCCTCTGAAATGGTGAGCCCCAAACAAACTTTTCTTCCTCTAAGTTGTTCTTGTCAGGTATTGTGGTCACAGCAACCCCAAAGGCGACGAAGACAGGGAGGGCGGCAGCTGAAGGAGGATATCTAAGGTTGTCTTGGAACTTTGGGGGTTGGAGGACTGCTCCTTCATCCACTTCAAACCTTGGCAATGCCCTGGGGGTGCTGTGCTGGTTCTCTTCAGGATCCTTCCACACTCCTGTGGTCGCACCACCTCTGCCCCTGACATTGGTAGTTACACCCCGCAGGGCAAAAAGGACTCTGACCAAGATCCCAGGTGTGTTAGTTTTTTTATTGTCACCCTAACAAATGATCACAAACGTAGTGACTTACAAAAAAACAATAATGTATTATTTCTTTAAGCTGTTACAACACAGCTGTCTGACATATTCTTGTTACTATTGCCCTTTTTACGAGTGGTAACTGATGAAGGTTTACATAGTCCTCAGGGGTGGAATGGCCTCCAAAGATGGCCACCACATTAGCCTTGCACTGTTTTCTCTGAGTGTTATTTCAGAGAGAAATACTTTCATCCACGGTTGTGTGGATCTGTTAGAGCAACTGAAGCTATTCCTAATATACCTCCTGAGCATAGTCATTTTCCACATTTTTTAAAAAATTTCTACCTCTGCCACATCTTCTTTATGCATGATTGCTGCACCCCATCATTCCATGAATTCCTTTCTTCTCTCAGGTACCAAAAGAGTCTCCTAACTGAGATGATTTCTAATCCAGTGGTTATTAAAGTGACTTTGCCTCTCACGGGATATTGGGCAGTGCTATGATACATCTTTGGTTCTTACAACTGGGGAAGGAAAGGGTTCTACTGGCGTTTTGTGGATAAAGACCAGAGATGCTGAAAAACATCCTACAATGTACATAACAGTTTCCCAGAACAAAGACTTATATGGCCCAAAAGATGAATATTGTTGAGGTTGGGAAGCCCTAATCTAATCTACCACTCTCTACCATGGATATATTTTAGATGTGAGCCTGCCCTTAGGGGCTCATGGCTTCCTGTCCTCTTTTGAATAGCTTTCCCTAAACTTGGGTGAGTTCCAATATTATGAGTCCTGCCTCCCCAAGGAAGGAGTTCAGATTCTGAATCCCAATCTCCTTTGTAGGCAAAGGTGTGGGACCCATATTTCCTCAGTCAGATGCCCCCCTATGAGTCTTCGATATGGAAATGAGGTGGGAAAACACGATGATTTTGAAAACTTGGAATTTTATCAGTACAGGTGGCTATAAAAATCACCTGTGGCAGCCATTCCCCAGTAGTTCCTAGAAGCAGTGACAGCAATGTCCTTCAGCATGGGGTGGGGGTGGCAGCAGCAATCTCAGTCATGGTAGTTTCCTCATGAGTTCTTCTGCATGGTTCTGAGCTTTGTTTATGGAAGATTAGCCCGGGCCACTAGTCCTCCCTAAAATTCCCTAAGCTATATATACAGTACCCTTCAGATATACCCCTTACCTGTGTGGTTGCCCAGAGTCAGCTTCTGTTGACCAGATCTATGGACCATGATAATAAAGTCACCCCCTTACAAATCTCTATCAGCTTCTCATATAGTCTAGAATGCATCCTAAACCCTTTACATAGCCCAAGGCTTATTATTTGTTTATCCTTTTGGGGGTGGATGCATTCACTCTGTCATTCATTCTGGTCACACAGAGTCACTCTGGTCCTGCCACCTTTTATCAATTTCATATTTCTTGCTATTAAAGAATCCTCCTGCAGAGCATCCCTCCTCGATGTATCTCAACCCCAGGTCTGTTTATCTGTATCATTAATGGGACACTTTACACGACTGCAAGAGTTGATTCACTCAATTGTGAACTGCATGAGCAGGACTACAGCACTTGGTATGTGATCTGTCACAAGCAGGCAATCAAGACGTTTAAGGAGCGAAGGGCAGAACACGGACAAGTGCTGCCACCTATGGAAGAAACTTTAAAAATTTTTTTAGTTGTAATTGGATGCAATTTTTAAATTTTATTTATTTATGTTTATATATTGTTGTCCAACCCAGGGCCTCGAACGTGCTAGGCGAGCCCTCCCAGCCCCTATTGGAAGAAACTTTATTCAATTCTTATGAAGACTTGGACAATGGTTCTGAGAACACGGATGAAATTTGATAATCTCTCTCATCTAAGTTGACCCTCTAAGTGTAGCCAGACTCCAGGATGGCCCCCAGTGATCCCATCTATGGCTAATCATGCCTTTGGGTTGATCCTCTCACACTGAAGGGCTGATTTGGCTATGACAGAAGCAATGGTGACTTGAGGCTAGCCCATAAAAGACATTGTGGCTTTTGTCTTGGTTTCTCTCGTGGGTCACTTGCTCTGAGGGAAGCCAGCTGCCATGCTCTAGGGACACTCAAACAGCCATCTGGGGTGATGCATGTGGTGAAATCAGGTCTCCGGCCAACAGTCCTGTGAGCGAGGCATCTCAGAAGCTGATCCTGCGGCCCAAGTTCCAATTCTCAGATGACAGCAGCCCTGGCCTACATCTTCACCGTAATCGCACGAGACCTGGAGACAGCACTAGACAGCCACACCACCCCCAAATTCCTGAACTACAGAACCCGCGGGACAACAAACGTTTGCTGCTTCGAGCTAGCAAGATCTGGGAGGCGACTGTCAAGCAGCAACAGATGACTAACGCACGGTCCAACCAGAGCAGCGACCACGGTGTTTTACGTCCTGCAACAGGACACACCCGGAGCTGCACTCAACCTCACGCCTCTGAGAGCAGTGCCACGGGACACGGGGTAGGACCTGGTCCTCGGGGACTGGTGAGCGGTGCAGACCGCAGCATCCTTTCCGGCGCCAACGACCCTCCAGCCACACCGCAGCAGAAGCTTGCGCACGGCCCCTAGCTGCGACGGACTCTGCGCCTGCGCAGTGCGCTTCGCGGTCCAGACAGCGTCGTCGCGCGCCGAGCCATCGATCGCCGGGGCCCCGCGGCAGGCTGGCGGCGCGGGCTCCAGGGGGCGCCCTGCCTGGAGCGGCTGAGAGCGGACGTTCCAGAGACGCGGCCTGCGCCCGCTGCACCTGAGCACCCCCCAGTCAGCTGCGGCGGTCGCCGCCGCCCAAAGCCCCGCGGCCGAAGCGGGACCGCCACCGCCATGAAGCTGCGAGTGCGGCTTGAGAAGCGGACCCGGCCGCTGGACGTGCCCGAGGCGGAGCCGACGCTGGGGCAGCTGCGCGCGCACCTGAGCCAGGCCCTGCTGCCCACCTTGGGGTACAGGTAGGCGGGCGCCCGGCGGGAGTAGCGCGGGGCGGGTGTGGCCCGGCGACCCGCGGGCGCGGGACCGGGCGGTCACGTGGGGGCTGGCTCTCGGGGCGTCGCCGCCCGGGGGACCCGTGACTGTGACGCGCGAGGCCGGCGGGGCGCTGGGCCGCTGCGCGCCAGGCCGCTCGGGGACCATGGCCCAGCCTCCCGGGGGCGCCGGTCCCCTCCCGGGTGAGTAGCCGGCGGCGTCCGCGGAGCGGGACCGGGAGCGGGACCGCACGTCGTGCACGCGGCTGGCGGGACCCGAGGCTGGAAGCGAGCGCGCTCGCGCCACCCTCCCGTTAGCCCGAGTCCTCCCGAGCTGCTGGAGTAGTTGAGTGGGAAAGTTGGCAAAGTTCTGCGCCCACAGTGAACAGTCCGGTCCCCGTGGATGCCGCCCGGCGCTTGTCCCCCGCGGCAGGGCGACGGAGGTGTTAAGCCTGTTGAGTGCGCGGGTGCCGCTTCGGCGGGCTCGGACTCTCCCCTGCACTTTAGCCCGGGAAGGTGCAGGTGGGATTCAGCTCTGTGAGTTTTCCTGGGCGCGATGCACTTTTTTTTCCCCTCCTCCTAACATGGAGGTAAACGTTGGCCTTGACCCCGGAGAACTTGAAATTTGGGGCCGAGAGGTTGAGAGAGATCAAAATTGTCATGAACTTAATGGGGTTGAAGATGAAGCTGCTTTGTGTCCTGGGAGGATAGGTCTGGGAATAATAATCTGGGAGGACGATGTAAGGATGGCTCTCTTCAAATACAGAACTTGTGAATTTGAAATTTTATTGTGCCCAGAAAAAAAATATTCGCTGGGGCTTTTTAGGCGAATTTTTCAAAAGAAAACCTTTTGAAGAGTATAAAAACCTTTTACAAGAGTTGTACAGACTTGCACTTTAGTTGTAGGGAGTTTAGTAAAATGAGGCCACATTATGGATTTCTCATCCTTTTAATTTTTTTCAGATTAAAAAGATTAAAAAAAGACAAAAAGATGAGGTATTATCATAATTCCTTTGAAACATTATAGTAAATGATATGTTTATTGCTACTGCTTGAGGTCAAGCTTAAGTATATGTGCTGGCATCATTACCCCACCAAGCATTTTTGAAGATCTCTTGAAGGTGTGTGTGTGTGTGTGTGTGTGTACGTACATACATGTATATGTATAGATATACATGTTTTGTTATTTTTTAAATAGGCAGGATAGTCTTAAAAGGATGTGTAACCTAAAAGGATATGACTGCTTGCACAAGAACCCAAGTTAGTTTCTCTTTCAGGTTTGTTTTTGCAGTTGAGGCTGGTTACCTGCCAGGAATTTAAGTTTCAGTTTGTGAAACTAAATTTATTCTTTTGAAAGTATTCATTTGTTAATAATGTGTTCATTTGATAAAAATATGACATGATTATTTTAAAGTGTCTTTACTGAGCAAGTGGGCTCAGAATTACTATAAAATATTTTTTAAAAGCCTGGAGTTTCTAGAGTTTCATTTTTCTGCTAAAGTTAACCCCCTGCCTCAGTTTCAGAAAATAGAATCTTGGAAAACTACATATAACTTCAGCAGTAGTTCTTCCCTTTTTCTAGAGTGGGAAGGAAAGTTGACATTTTTATTAGGCAGACCATTTTCTACAAATAGGTATTTAAATGTACATTGTATTAGATACTGCTTGTAAAAAAAAAAACTCACCCTTTTGCAGTGACTAATGCAACACATTATTCATTTGAGGTGGTTTTTTTTTTTTTTGTTTGTCAAAGTTGGAATGGTGTTTCATGGGCAGCTTGCAGATTTTCAACTTTTTGTTTATTAAAGCATTTAGAAAAAGCAGAGCCACTTGTGTTTTAATGAACAGGAATAGTTTCTACTTTAGTAATTTCTCTATCAAGATGCTCTAATTGGTGAGAAGAAAATGTATATGAAAGAAAAAAATGAATTACTTTGGAGCAACTTTTCAACACATAGAATTTTAAGAAAAACATAGAACTTGATTTTCGGAGGAGTACATCTTCTGCTAACCTCTCCAAAAATTAATCAAAATATCATTGCTAATTGTAAATGTCTTGTAAAATGTTTTATAATGCTTTGGTAATTATGCCTCACCACTATGTGATAAAAAACAATGGTATTTTTCTCAGGTCTAACAGTTCATTATGCAGAATGGAGAGGTGTTCATTGCTTTGTGCTTGAAGTTCTTTTTTTTTTTTTTTTTTTTAATCAGGAAGCCCATCTCTTCCCTAGATGGGTTAAAAAATAAATTGGAATAAAGAACAGTAATTGAAATAAATGTCTGAGTAACTAGGTAGAAGAAAGTGAGAACAAGAGCCTGTTCTTCCCAGGGAAGTAGAACACCTTCCCCTAATGACAGCAGGAGTCTGTGCAGAGGAGCAGGCAATGTTCAGTCTTTCACTTAACATTTTACAAATATTTTACACAATTTTATTTTGACACACCCAGGAAAACTTCCCTCTTCTTTCTGCTCCCTCCTCATTTTTTTTTTAATTTTTTATTTTTTTTTTATTGGTTGTTCACAACATTACAAAGCTCTTGACATATCATATTTCATACATTAGATTGAAGTGGGTTATGAACTCCCAATTTTACCCCAAATGCAGATTGCAGAATCACGTCGGTTATACATCCACAATTTTACATAATGCCCAATTAGTAATTGTTGTATTCTGCTACCTTTCCTATCCCCTACTATCCCCCCTCCCCTCCCCTCCCTTCTTCTCTCTCTATACCCCATCTACTGCTTGAAGTTCTTAATCTTGTGTAATAGTGGTTTTTGGGTTTGTGCTGTATTCCATATGAAAAGACTTTTTTGCTGATTATCAGTAGGAAGGGTGAACCTTGTCTTTATTTAAAATATATATATATACATTTAGTTGTAGTTGGACAAAATACCTTTTTTTTAAAATTTATTTTTATGTGGTACTGAGGATTAAACCCAGTGCCTCACATGTGCTAGGCAAGTGCTCCACCATTGAGCCAGAACCCCAGCCCTGAACCTGTACTTTATATCAGTAGAAGGATGGATTTATAACCAGTTATTTACATACATTTATCTAACTTTTTGTGGTTATGAACATTTGGGGCATGGTTTGGTATTTTGGTATCAATGTAAGCATATTGTTCTGTAAGCACATTGAATAGGCAGCCATAATTTTATCATCATCCCAGTCTTCCAAACTCATATTTGGTGGTGTGTCCATTCCATAAATACTTTATTTGCCAAGAGCTGGACGTAAGTTTCAAACCAGATAAAGGAGATCCCTGATCTGGATCCTTTTTGGTTCATAAGCATGGTGATTGGGTGTTCATGCTGTTGTGTGAGATGTGCCTCCCTCTAAGCCTGTTATGAAGTTGGCCTGTTAACCAATCTGACATGGAAAAAAAAAAAAAAAAAAGATCCCTGATCTTCTGAAACTTAAGTTCTAGTGGTAGGTGTGGGGAAGACAGAAGATAGACAAGTAAAGGCCTTGTTTTTATACTGTGGTGTTGCAGTAAAAATAAAACTTGAGAATGAAATAGAGAGTGCTGTAGACTGTGTGGAAGGCTTTTCTGAAGTGACCTTTGAGCTGAGCCCTTAGTGATGAGAAGGAGTCAGTCATTTTAAGATCTGGAAAAGCTAACCAGAGTCCCAAAGGCTGCAGTGAGTTCATCTACTCTTCTGAGTGGCTGGGTGGAATCTCGTGACAGAGCCCAGTGAGAGAGAGAATGAATGGCACAGGTGTGGTTTGGGGGAGGGGTTGGGTTTTGGAAGCCATGATGAGGATTCCATTCAAGTTCAGGTCAGAAACATTGGAGGGTTTTAAGCAGAGGAAAGATGTGATCTCATTTATGTTTTAGAAAGAGTATTTCATTGAATTTATTTGTAGCCAATGGTAAGACACATTGCTTTATTTAACACTAAGGGGAAAATGCTGTGAATTAAACTAGTATGTCATTGCTTTTGAGAAGTATCCCAATTTAAAAAATGTCAAAATATAAAAAACTATGTATTTTAGAATTGTTGAAAACATGTTTTGATGATAGGGAAGTGGGCTTAAGTTTTAGCCATTAGAAATCTATTGCCTAGAGTCATGCCGTGTATCTTATATATATTCCAGATATATCATTTAGGGTGGTGGTAATAGGTAGCTCTTACTATCCTTATCCGTCTTTCTTGGCAGTTCTGATACCCGATTTGCAATTACATTGAACAACAAGGATGCCCTCACTGGAGATGAAGAGACCTTGGCTTCGTATGGGATTGTTTCTGGGGACTTGATATGTTTGATTCTTGAAGATGCCATGCCAGCACCTAATTTACCTTCATCCACAGATTCAGAGCATTCCTCACTCCAGAATAATGACCAACCCTCTTTGGCCGCCAGCTCCAGTCAGGCCAGCGTACCTGATGAACACCGGAATGATTCAGTCCAAGGACAGGCAGCCCAATCTGATGTCTGGAATGACGACAGTATGGTGAGTATAAAAGACAAAGAGAATAAAGTAGTTGATAAGTCGTTGACGCCTCAGCTAACTTCTGTGCTAGTGGGTGTAGTTGGCATCGGTCTGTTGCAAATCACGTTCTCATAGAACATTTTCTTTTTAACTTCTAATACCTGGACCAATGTTGGGCTGGCATTCTGAAGTACCTAGCTTTGCTCCAAGTATTTTACTCAAGTACTTACTCCTTCAGATCAATTATCCTTTGGTTTCTGTCACTGTCTCTAAGCTTAGGGTGCCCAGTTTTTCTTCTCTGTTCTATTCCAAGGATATGTAATGTTCTGAATTAGGAAAATCATCTGTGTCCAGATATTTGGATATCAATTTATTTTAGAAGAGTTATTTCTGCCTTATACAGGTAATCTGGGGGAATGAGTAAGGATATTTAGCTACGTACTTAAATTACATTTCTGAGTCTTTTTTTTTTTTTTTTTTGCTGATAGAGTCACTCAGAGATAACTTTAGTAGAAGGGCAATTCCCTTTAACTTCTGTGTACTTTTTAAAATAGTTCATTTTTATAGGATATGTGATAGTTACTACTTTGCCTTTGAAAATTTTTGACAAATTAATGTTGCCACAAGCTAGTAATTTCTTAAAATCACATTATTTTGTATTCTAAGGTTTGTATAGAGTAACTGTAAAATTGTAGCAAGAAAACTGAGCTTGATGCTTTAAGTCCTTGAAGCAGTATGATCTGCTAAGTAAATGTGGAAGGGAACATTAAAAAGGGAAGTAACACAGGTGAGTAAAACTTGAAACCAAAGGAGGTGAATTTTATAAATTAATATAAATTAATTCCTCAGTTCATTGCATTTGGTCATTCATCCAGTACCTGATCTTTAATGAGAAACGGGGATAATACGTATCAGAGTTGAATGCTGTTCTAATGCAGTTTGGTTACTGCTTTCTGTGTCTTGTAAATGATCTATGGCAAAATGGTCTGTGTAGAGTGGTGTCAGTGTTTTCTTCATGTCCACCCATGGGAAGGACATGATAAACACTCCTATCAGAATGGCTCAGAGGATGGCAGTTAGGAGTGAGGAATTAGGAGTCAGGTTGATAAGCCCATGGGGAATTCAGATCTCTCACATGTAGTTTTCAGCTTAGTGTAACCCTTTGTTAATTTTCCAAATATATTCTGTTTGAGTAGTAAGTGGCCCAAAGTTAGACATTATGTTAAAAATAAGCTCTTATTTTTCATAATTTAGCTTCATGTTAAGTGGTTTCTGTTTGCTCAAAAAAAAAAAAAAAAAAAAAGAAAGAAAAAAAATCCCAGACATGGTTTTGTGCATATGTTTTATGTAGACAGGGTTATCATTGGCCTCTGGGCTTCAGCAAGTGGATTTGGATCGTTCCACAGTAGGGATTAGATCCTCAGAGATTTTGGAATAATGGCTGTCACTCTGGCTCCTTATATTCCTCCAGTCTTTCACTCACACTGTGCCCTTTAATGCAAATGTAAACTGAAGAAGAAGAAATCTTATTTGCATTTAGAATTGAGCACAAGCCTAGGAAATGAGATTTCTGAACAGAATTTAATATGATAAATTGGTTTTATTGAAGTATGTATTGCATATAAGAGCCTTAGACGGTGAGTCTGGGGATGTGGGTTAGTTTCAAGTTTTTATTAGCTGGCTACCTTGATTGTGTTATATAATATTTCTGCATTATATCATCTATAAAAAGGCATTATCATCTGTCTTGCCTAATTTATAGGATCATTGTAAGGCACAAATGAGAAAACATTTTGAAATCAAAAACATGCAGTTGTGAGATGTCATCCTCTAACATGTGTTTGACAGGCATTTATTGAGTATATTACTATGTGTCAGGTACTGTGTTGGGGTTACATAATGGGTGACTTGTGGTCTGATCCTAGAAGAAAGTGAATGCAGGATGGGTGAGGGAGCAGGGGATGAAGGGCCTTCTTTGCTAAAGAGTTTAGGAATTTTGATTTAATTTGTAGACTTGCATTTCTCGGTGTGTCCTCTATGAAAAGCATGTTTTATGGGATTTTAAGTGTCACAGGAATATTGAGGAAGGACAGTGTGTCTTGATTAAATGTTACACATTGCTGTTATTTTTAGACTTCTCAGAGCTTTTATAATACTGATGTATTTTATGAATATGGTGAGTGAGGTTAGCTGACTATAGCTTGGAGCATTTTCCATACTTATTTGATTGTGCACTGACTTTTTTCCTAAGAATGTCAAGGGGCACCAACTAAGGCATGATTGAGGGAAATTCTGGTGCCTGTTTTGGGGAAATACTGGTGAGTTTTAAACTGGGACATAGGACATGATTGAATTTTTAATGGCCAAGAAACTGGCAGCAGTGGGTAGAATGTACTAGAAGACAGAAGGTGGAGGCAGGAGGAAGCTGCTGGAAGTCAGGAGACAAGAATGAGAGGATGTTCCAGTGGGGTGGGAGGGGCAGCTCGTGGAGCTGCTCACAGTGAGTGTACTGGTTTGGGTGGGTTAGTGAGGTGGAGGGAGGACTCAAGGATGACTTCTAGGGTGTCTTTGGCATGTCAGCCAGAATTATTGCAGTCACAGGACCTGGGGTGGAGGTTAGGTTCCAGGCTCACTTCTTCATGAGGGCTCCCTTAAAATGTCATCTGTTTCTAAACCCAGTGTTGTGCTTTGGCTTTGAGCCTAGGATGCACAGTGTACTGTATAAAGATAAGTATTTTGAATGAATTCTTTTTCCTTATCCTCTTCAGTCAGGGCCTAGTCAAGCCTTTGAAGCTGAGTCAACCCAAGATGTCGTGGATATGGAGGAGGGCTCAGGCTTCTGTCCCTCAGAACCCATGCTCTGCAGCGAAGCCACGGAAGGGCAGGTGCCACATTCCTTAGAGACCTTGTACCAGTCAGCCAGTTGTTCTAATGCCAGCGATGCCTTGATAGTGTTGGTCCATCTCCTCATGTTGGAGTCAGGGTACATACCTCAGGTAGGTGCCACTAGCAGCACCCACACACCTCTGCGTCAGTAAACGTCACCAGGGCGTTGTAGTGTTCAGGCTTCTTTATTTAATGGGGTTGGATATTGAACATAATTGTCGAACACAGTGATAGGCATTCAGTAAATGTGCCCCTCCCTCTTTTCCTTCCTATTTTTTTTTGATTCTTCATTTCCTTTTTCAGTATTTAATATTGCAGAGGTAATGGTAACTATAGTTTAAAAGATACAAAACATTTTGTATGATAATATGTAGATTAAGTGGGGCACTGAGTGCGGGTTGGGTGTGCCTAGACAGCTGGTTATTTTTTATGTTAATGGCTTTATGAAATGCCAGTAATTTAATATGACTGAGTTAGGAAGAGAGACATTGTTCTTATGTTGTAGTTCTTATCTATATTCTCTCATCCATTTGTTAACCGATAAGCATCTACTGAAGTCAGGTGCAGGCTTTGTCCCTGCTCTCTGATTGCTCATACAAGTGGGTGATCCCTATTTGCAAGTTGCTCAGAGTCTGCAAGTGGCAGAGATAAGCAAGCATATAAACTATAATATGGTCTGGGTTAAGTTTTAGAGAGACATGATATCTATGGGATGCCAGGGATCACAGAAGAAAACATTTTAAAGTAGAGCTTCTCAAACTTTAATGTGCTAAAGAATGTCTAGGATCCCATTAGAACACATATTCTGACTCAGTAAATCAAGGGTGGAGTTTGAGCTTGCATACTCCTGCACATGCCCAGGCTGCTGGCCTGTGGGCCATGTGGTGGGTTTCAAGGTGTGGTCATTCACAGACCCTTCACACACATGGTGTGCTGTGTACGGGGCCAGGAATTAGGAAATCAAAATATTGAACACCCCTGTGCTCAAGTCCATAAATAGATGAGAGAGATAAATAAAAGGAATTATAATGTAAATAACAAATAAATTGAGAACATAATAAAACTATATAAAAATACAAACAGAAAGTGAGGGAATGACAGGTGTTTTGAAAAGGGCTTTACAAAGAAAGCGATATTTGAAGTTGGGATCTTGAATAATGCCTGCTTTGCTGAAGGGAGAAGTGTCTGAAGAAATTAATCCTTATTTCTATGATGTTATTTTACCTATTCAAACAAAAATTTTAATAGAAAGATGTTACAATATTCTGTTCTTCATTAATGGTAGGATTACTGATGGGGGGCACATTTTATTAAGGGAGCTGTAAGGAAGGCTCATTTTTAAACAAGTTAGGGGTCTTTTGGATCTTTAATTTTTTTGAAAGTAATGCTTTTCTTCATTGTTCATTTTCCTTTTATTTCATTCCTCAGGGGACTGAAGCCAAAGCTGTGTCCATGCCAGAGAAGTGGAAGTCGAGCGGTGTGTACAGGCTGCAGTACACACACCCTCTCTGCGAGGGTGGCTCTGCGGCACTCACCTGCGTGCCTTTGGGAAACCTGGTCATCGTCAATGGTACCTGGACGGCACAGTCATGGTTGCTGGTTCATGAATTAAGTACAGGGCTTAGGAACTTAGTGTGTTTCTCTTCTGAGGCACTTCAGTGATTGGTGATCATGATGTAATTGAATCTCTCAGCTTTCTTTAGTTCCTAGACCAACAACAACATGTGTCTGAGAGATTATAGAACCTGAGATTGATGTGTAGGCCAGCAGCCTTCAGTCTCGGGGCAGCCATGCTCTTTTGATACCTTCACCTTTGCTTTGGGAGCAGCTGTGATAACAGGAGTAAGATGAGTCATATGAATTCTTTCAAGAATATTTTTCTTTTTTTATGCTTGTCGCATATGGCTTTACTTCATATTTTTAATGAAAGTTTTGAACTAGGATGGTGAGATTGGGCTGAGGCCCCTCTTCACGCAGTTTGGCATCTGTGTGACCAGCAATGCATAGAAACACTGCTAAGGGTTCTGAGACCTTAGTGTGTATGTTTTTCCTTCCCTTTCCCCCATGAAAGTTATTCTGAACGAACAATTTTAAAAAAAATTCTCCTCTCTCATTGAGAAATCTCACTGAGAGACAGTACATTCCTTCTTGTATTTCATTTTAGCTTGCATGCCACACGGGTCCATACCGGCTTCCACGGGATTGTCTCATTATCACACAATCGGGGGGTTCATTTGAGTGACCAGGATATTTTACTTTTATTCTTTTTTCTTTTTGAGGTTTGTCCTTTTAGCTGGTTAAGATGGCATGTAAGATTGGAATGACAGCATTTTTATTTGTTTCCTATGTTTGAAAAAATGTAGGCAATAGGATGACCATTAGCATTTTGTCAACAATTCTTCACAGTTGGCTTCACAGTTGGCCTGTGGAGCTTTTGGTTTGACATTCTTACTCGCAGAGCGTCAGTAGCTTCTGCCTTTATCTAAATGTTGTGCTGTGCACATCACAGTTAAAGTTACCAAGTAGTTAATGTGAAGTTGTAATTTTTGCCTTAATTTCTTAAGAAAGCACTTAATGATATGCATATAATAACCTCTGATTTCTTAATTTATGATTAATTTCTTATTCCAATGTTTTGTGCCTTTACTGTTCTTGGCAATTGGCTACTTGAAGGCTTGTGTGGCTATTCCAGGCTTGGTACTTTGAAAAGGAACAGTGTCCTTAAGTCTCTCCTCACCCGGGGCAGCCTGCTTGGTGCACGTGTGCGTGAACACATCACTGGCTCTTTCATGATGTAGATGAAGTGCGCCTTTGTATGCACGATTAAAATTGAACCCTGGGGTGATGTCAAGAATATTGGTCCTTTGGGCCTAGAGTGTGATGATGCTGTGAAAACTAGCAGGATTCTTTTAATGAACAAGGATAGAACTATTGCCAAGGATTAAATTTAAAAAAAAGAAGAATGTTGTTTTTAGTGACTGCATTAGAAATAATGGTTTTATTGTGTTTGGCTTTCTCCTATTGACCTTGTTGCATATCTCTCAATTACTAATGAGCGGCTGTTGGTGATTCTTAGTGGGCTGTATATAAAGATGCTTACTGTAGTTTAAGAGGTGGTGTATGAGGGTGAATTCACTTCATGCAGATTTACACTTTTGACCTTGCAGTGGGAGAAAGAAATAGGTGTAGAGCAGTTTGTTTTATATAATGTGTCCTTAGTGCTTGTGGGCAAGGAAATGCAGGCCTGTCCTAAAAAAGGAAGGCGATTGATAAAGTGACATTTAAAAATCATATTTCTTTTGCTTATTTATAGCTACACTAAAAGTCAACAGTGAGATTCGAAGTGTGAAAAGATTGCAGCTGCTGCCAGAGTCCTTTATTTGCACAGAGGAGCCAGGTGATGTAACTGTGACTTGACATGGGTAAAGCTTTGAGAAGTTCACTTTAGAAAAACCTAGAAAGATAATGTTCAAAATAAGCTAATCCCACAAAGCCAAAGGCTGAATGTTTTCTCTAATATGTGGATGCTAATTCACAATAAGGCGGGGGGTGGGGGGGTGGCACTAGGGAAATATAGTATTACCTTAGATTAGGTAGAAGGAAGTGATGGGAGGGGAGGGGAGGGGATGTGGGGATAGGAAAGACAGTAGAATGAAACAGACATTATTACTGTATGTATATATGTGACTGCATGGCAAATATGATTCTGCAACATGTACACTCAGAAAAATGAGCAATTGTATCCTATCTATGTATGATATATCAAGTGCATAAATGCATTCTGTTGTCATGTATAACTAATTAAAACAAATAAAAAAAATTTAAAATAAAAAGACTGAAACTTTTAAATGAGATTAAGATGACAGGAGATTGTTCATAATGTCTTTGGTTGAACATAGAACTTGGGCATTAGCTGAATTAAACATCTAATGTGAGATTAGACCAGTATTAACCTTGTTTTTTTTTTTTTTTTCCTTTTTATTAACTCCCCTGAGGAGTGTTTGTAAATTTTTTTTCTCTTTTTCCTTAATTACTGTCCTCCATTAAGCTTTAATACCACAAATATACCATGTATTTATATACTATGAGCCTTTGGGGGTCACAAACCCTTATAGAGCTAGGGTATTGTCTGCTCTCCAGAACCAGGTTTAGTTCCTTGGGGGCGATCTTGGATTAGATGCATGAACTAGACTGATGAATCTATAAAGGTGCCTTTCTATTAGAATCATAAAAACTTGAAATTCCTTGGCTGTATCACTATATTCATCTCTACCAGGGAGGACTTTGGTATGGAAGAAGTACCCTACATTCTACAGAAATTTTTTTATGACAATTTGATAGGTCAGTAAACAGGTCTAGAGGAGATGAAGTTGCTTCACAGGTATAGACCTAATAAATAGGGGGATTTAGAATTTTTTTTTCTAAATTGGAATAGATACATCTGGCTGCTATCCTTTTAAAAACAGCTTCTGTAGAGAATCTAACTCAGATTCTTCTTAATCTTATTTCCCTTATGGAAAAAGGAAATGGAGTCAGAAAGTTAATACCTTTATATAAGTTTATGGACTATTTCAATTAAGTATGTAAATTTTTTTTTTAGTTGTAAGATGGGCATAATGCCTTTATTTTTATTTGTTTTATTTTTATATGGTGCTGAGGATCGAACCCAGAGCCTCACCCATACTAGGCCTGTGTTCTACCACTGAGCCACAACCCCAGCCCCTAATTAAGTATTTTTAATAAGGTGTTTTTATGTTGGGTAGAGATTTGCTGTTTGGCAAGTCATTTTTAATGAATTTTACTGTGGATTATAGTGTAGACCCTAGTAACTTTCCATAAATACTGTTATTGGACCTTTTAAGTCCCTAATTATTTATAAGATAGGTTGCTAAAGGAAAACACTGAAAGAAAATCAGTTTCACACTTGAGGAAAGGCCTTGAAACAAGCTTATTTTTAAAATGAGGTCTGGACATTAGATTTCAGACTTGATTGCAGGTTCACATGGCAAAGATTTAGAGTTTAACTGCATCTATTTCCTTGTGCTTGTGAATCAATTGATAAACAGCGTGTTGCTATAGATAGTGAAGTACATAGACATGGGTGGGAAGGGAGCAGGCAGGTGCTGTTGGTGTACTGTGCACTGTGTGTGGAGCTTTCCATTTTAACAACTCTTCCCAGGTAGTGGTGGTCTCTTCCTTAAACAGGTGAGAGTTTGATAGGTAGGTAATTTGTTCCAAGTTGTACACTTGGTAAATGGCAGAAGTAGAGTGGGAACCTCGGGGCAGTTTGGTGTGCTTCCACACCTTACTGTACTTGTGGATCCCCTGGGATCTTATTGAAATGCGGGTTCTGATTGGGCAGGGCTGACATTGCCTGGGTGATGCCAGTTCTGTCGGTCCATGGGGTAAGTTCTGTGGAGCTAGACACCCTTAGGTTTGTACTCTCCCTGCTCTGCCACTCACTGTGGGCCTGTGGACATGCTCATTGTACTTTGTTCTATTTTTAAAATGGGAATAATAGTATCTGTCTTTTTCTTAGGGGAGAATTGCTGATGCAAGAAAGGCTCAAAAAAATGCTTGGCACTGCTGATACCTATTCATCATGGGATAAATACTGTTATTTTACTAAGCTCTGAGCTCCATCAGAGCAATTCCCTGCTGTGTGTCCAGGGTCCAGAACGGATTGGAGGACAGTCTGGAAATCCCTGCTTTATGTGTGAATCTCACACAGCAGTTTTCTCTGTGGTCATAGCCTAGGAGCTAGTGGGCTGGGCACAGCTCTGGTGATTTGATTTGGGAATTTTAGCTTTACCTCTACCATCTATTTTAATCAGTCATGCACTCATCAGTCATGCCTCTGTCTCAATTAGGGACTTTGGTTGCTGTTTATCTGTAGGAATTACTTATGAATATTGTTTACCACCTTGATTTGGTAGATACAGAAGACAGACGGCATTTCAAGTTTTTCCACTTGAAAACACTTTTTGTGTTTTGATTTTTATTTTCTAAAAATCTTTTAGGGGAAAATGCAGCCAAAGTGTACAAAGACCTTCAGAAGCTGTCCCGCCTCTTCAAAGACCAGCTGGTGTACCCTCTTCTGGCTGTCACCAGGCAAGGTGAGGAGCGGTGAGGAGTCGCCCCAGTTTAAGGCTGGGAACAGCAGTCAGGGGACGTGGTATGCTTGGTGACTCTGATGATTCCCTTCTCTCTTTTCTCCTACTGAAAGTTTCTCTTAAGACTGGGCTTCAGTTTACTTCTTCAGTGGTATCACATCCTTTGTGTGTATTTTTGTAGCATTTTGTCTGTTTTCTTATTGTAGCTTTTTACAGTGTGTCGTAATTGTCTGTGTGATTTCTCTCCTTGTAAGGTTGTGAATGGAAAGTAGGGATAAGTCTTACTCACTTTGACATTCCATAGTTTAGCACAGATCCCCAAAAGTGTTCAGGAAACACACAAATAACATTAATAAATAGCTTGTACATTGGGCCTAAGTTTTTTGTTTTTGTTTCTTAAGCCAACATTGACTGGGGACTCTGTCCAGCACTTTGTCAGATGTTTACAAGCTGGTGGATATTTAGTGCTAGTAACATTAGATTTTATTACACTTGCTTTATGGATGACAGTATCGTGATTCTGTGAGATTTATAGTTCAGTCAAAAGCCTTGTTATTCGTTTTCTCTTATTTGTGTTGCAGTAAAAAATATTTTAAAACTCTTACTTAAAGCGAGCATTTTTGTCAGTCGTGTGCATGTGGTGTGTGGTTTGCTTTCTCTCGAGGCGTGGTCTTTAGCCAGGACATGCTCTCCCTGGGGCAGTGGGAACAGCGAGCAGTGGCCCAACCCTGTGTGGGATCTTAAAGCTTTGGCCCAGAAATGAAGGGTCACTTCCGTTCACATATCACTGGACAGAGTAAGTCAAAAGGGGCCAAACCTGATAGTAGGGGCCCAAGGAAGTCTAATCACGGGTGGGAAGTTGTTGAGAACCAGCATATGATTTACCACAGTCCTTCAGCTGATAAAGAGTTTCGAACTTGCACAGATAAGCTTTATGTTCTATTTATATGTTGAGAAATAAATATTTTTGATTTCAAGCTGCATGGTGCCCTGGCTATTATTTTCTTCTTTAGTTGGTGATGAGAGAAGGGGAGTGCCTTGAATTTGAAAACTCTTGTTTGTTGGGTTTTTTTGTTTTCTTTGCTAGTGCAGACTAGCATTGTAAATATTGCAGAGGAGCTAGTATAGGTTGAACATCCCCAGGTCTGAAAGTTGAAATCTGAAATACTCAAAAATTGGAAACAAGACCTTCAAAAGGTTTTGGATTTTGGATTTTTGGAATAGGGATGCTTGATTGGTGAAGTTTGTGCAAATATTCTAGGATCCAAAAAAACTGAATTCTAAAACACTTCCAGTCCCAAGCATTTCAAATGAAAGATACTTGATTTGTAATTAAAAAAATCTTTTGACATTGGTACATATTCTTTGTTTTCCTTTCTTGGCTTTGCTTCTGAATTTCTCTATCTTCCTTTTTCTTTAGCCTGCTAAATGTCAGATAATAGTTATTTCTAACTCTTGAGTGCTTGTGATATACCAAATGTTTTCTATACATGGTGCTATTTATGCATTTAATTTTCACAACATGGTAAGGTAGGTGCTAGGTAATACTACCAACCCACTGTGCAGGAAATTGAGTTAGTTTCACTTGTCCTGAGGCAGAGAACTGGTAAAAGGCAGGGGTGGCGGGGGTGGCTGGGGTGGAACATTTCTGAAAAGCCCGTGGGTTGTCCATTCACTGCAGCTGAGTAGAGGGATTTTATTGCAGTGAATATTGCTGGAGGCGGAATAAGCCAGTGGCAAGTATTTAGCAGTTGACCCTGTCATTTATTTAATCTGTATTAAAAAGCATATGTCTTTCTGCAAAATGTAAAGGGAGTGAGGGGCCTAGAGTTGTGTGAGTTCGTGGTAATAGAGTCAGGTGGGGTTAAAGATGTGTGTGGAGGATGCGTACCAGGATAATCGAGACTATCTAGTCTGTCACTGCTTTAGAAAGGAACGGGTGGCAGCTTTTGTGTGGGGAAAACCTGGATGCCCTTGACTCAGTGTACCTGCTGCTTCTCTCTTCTCTTTTAGCCCTGAACCTTCCAGACGTGTTCGGGTTGGTGGTCCTCCCATTGGAACTGAAGCTGCGGATCTTCCGACTCCTGGATGTTCGCTCTGTGTTGTGTCTGTCTGCAGTCTGTCGGGACCTCTTTATTGCTTCAAGTGACCCACTGCTGTGGAGGTGTCTGTACCTGCGAGACTTTCGAGGTGATTTCCGTGTGGCCCTGTTAGCTTAGGAAGGGGGTCTTTCTCTCTCTGGCTGTCAGGGCCAAGGGTACTTGGCTTTGCCAGATGATTTTTTTTTTGAGTTGCGAATGATAAGGAACACCCTTAGCATAAAGAAATCCTAAGTCTTTGCCTGTGTTCCAGAAACTCTGTCCACTCATTTTTGTGTTCTTGGCAACACAAATAACACCTTAGACTCAGTGTATTATTTGAGGATAGAGAAGTGAAAGTAAGACAGGTTTGTTCTCCGACTTTTCTCTAAAGCCCCCCTCAGCGTCTTGGAAATGAGCTGCGCTTCTTCCCAGTCAGTGGTTGAGGCCTGTTTGTAGTTAGGGAGCTGCTCACCATTGACACGCTAGGGCAGTGCCAGGTCCATGTGGTCACACTGAGGTGACCTGGTGATCATTTTGGTGGTGGCTGTGACATTAGAATCTGTTTACCAGGTCAAGGCCGAAAGCCTGCTCGTGGCACTTCTTTCTGCTGCCTCTCAGTGTGTTACTGCATGTTGGTATCTTTCAAACTGTTTGCCCTCGAGGGAGTCATGTTGTCAACTTAATGTCATTTACAGAAACACACGCACCAAAACAAAGCAAAGCCACAATGGAAAAATCTGTATTTTTTATAAACAGTATCTGTTTATAATAGAAATAGACTCCTATTTAGTTATGTTTTTGTAAGTGTACTCTCTGTTGCAGTGCAAAATATATCTTTAGTTCATATAATAAAAATGGATGATAAGATTTAGCATGTCATCTCAGCAACTAAACATCTGGGGCTAGAAGCCTTTTTTTAAAAGCAGGATACCATGTGTAGTCATTTGGACTATTAAAAGTTTTGGTCTTTTTCTTTTAAAACTTCAAAATGTGGGCAGTGTGCGTGCCCTGGTTTGTTCCTTTTCCTTCTCCCTGTCACCTACTCTTTTCCTTCTCCCTGTTACCTACTCTCCTGAATCTAAAGTCTAAAATGCTATTTTGTCATAATTGTCAGCAAATATCATTTTTAAAAGTTTTTAAAAATATTTTAATAAAAAAAAGACAAAGTGATGAGCACATCTGGAGTGGATAAGGATCGCAGGTTGTGACATGCAACAAAGGACAGACGTCCTTCCACGCGTGTTGCAGTCTGGGTTTCCAGGGGGATCCAGCTCTCATTTCCAGATTGTACTCACAGGCTCCTCCTCCAGCTTCATGTCCCTGTGGACAAGTGTTGCAGAGTTGAAGCCTTGACTCTGACTTCTGTGGTTGCAATAATTGGTAGAGAAGACATCGCCATCTTTAACCCAGACTCTTCCGTAGTCCTAAAGTTGGTTGGTATCTTCTGTCCTCATGTCACATATATTTATATATATAAGAATGAGAAAAATTCTTTAGAATGAAGGACTATTATTATAAGCACACAAAAAAGACCTTAATTGTGCTCATACTTTTGGTAGTTGAAATCATTCTTTGTGGTTGGGAGGAAATAATCTAACCCAAATATGGAAGAAAGCCTAAATCAGTTTGCCCTGCAGCAAAGAATGAGGATTATGATAGGAACCTTGTTTGGTGCAACACGGGGAGCAACTGGCACACCTGGATGAGGCTGGTGAGGACAGTGTGCATGTGACCGGTTGAAGGGTGGGGCGGCCACATGACCCTCCAGAGTCCTTGGGATCACAGTGGGAATTACCACAGTGCACTGGGCAGTGACAGCCCCCCCCTCCCCCCCCAGTGCTATTGAGAAAGGGTTTGAATTAGTTTCAGGAAAGGAATGATGTGTTATGTAAATGTCCTACGTTCCTCTTTATGCTAAATGGGTAAGTTTCAGTTTCTTTAGGACAAAAACAAATGATGTTTAATGTCAGATGAATGAAATGTTTTAATTCCTCATTTTTTGTTTTACTTTCTAGATAGTACTGTCAGAGCTCGGGACACAGATTGGAAAGAAGTAGGTATTTTTAAATATCAAGGCCAGTGTGCTTGACCCAGAAGTAACCACTAACTAATGCATCAAGAGTATATTTTCACTTTTATTATGATGTAATGAAACCTAGCTTCAAAAATGAAAACGTTTTCAACTTTTACTTTAGATGTAGTTCTTGTGTTCCTGTAATATTACAGAAAAGAAATTTTTTTTTATTAAAAAAAATTTTATTTTTTAGGTGTTGATGGACACAACACAATGCCTTTATTTTTTTTTTATGTGGTGCTGAGGATCGAACCTGGGTCCCGCCCGTGCTAGGGGAGCACTCTACCACTGAGCCACAATCCCAGCCCCCAGAAAAGAAATCTTAACAAAAAGCCTAAGATTGCTTTCATCTTTACATAAAACATTCTTGCTTTGTTGCAAAAAAAAAATTTTGAGTTGTTGTCCTGGCATAATCTTAACCATTCAGCTAGTTAGCATAGTGTATTGTGCAAAGAACAAACGTTGTTGATATTATTTTATTTGCGTGTGATTACTATAAAATACTTTGATAAGACTGAGAAAAATTCTTTAGAATGAAGAACTATTATTATTATTCTCTATTCACCACTCATCGGTGGTGAATAGAGAAGAATAAAATTCAATGAAAGTTCTCAAATATGTACAAAACACAGTACTATTATTTAGGATATGTTCCATACTCGAAAATAGGCACTTATTTTGTATTTTAAGTGGAGGTCCATTGGGGACGTAATTTAGGTGAAAAAAATGAATTAAGTGCTGCCCCTCATCCTTCCAATACCTGACTTTATGTTTTGTGGCATGACATTTAAAACACATATTTAAATTTCCCATTTTCACAAAAAGCTAACCTACACTTGCGTATCAGCTGGGAGCTCTGAAAAGAGTGCCACTCACTTGCCCTCTTTGGATGTACTGTGACCTCAGATTAACCCAGTGGCTCAGTTGCAGTGGTGTTCAAGAGCAGAACTCACTTGGCGCTGCGCTGTGCGGGGCTGCTGCCCTGTCTGCTGCCCCGGCTCTCCTGCGCACTGCTGTCTGCCTGGATGGTGTGGGAAGGAGGGTGGGGACGCGTGGACGCGTGACTGCTGGGGAAACATCTAAACCACTTACCATATCTTGTTCTTTTTTTTTTTTTTTTTTCCTGTAGTTATACAGGAAGAGGCACAAACAAAGAAAAGAAGCTCAGAGAGGGCGGCACGTGATGTTCCTGCCGTCCTCGCCCTACCCCATCCCATTCTATCCCAGTCCCTTGCACCCCTTCCATCCCAGCTCGCTGCTTCCTCCAGGAATCATCGGTGGTGAATACGACGAAAGACCAACACTTCCCTATGTCGGGGACCCTATCAATTCACTCATCCCGGGGCCCGGGGAGACACCTGGCCAGTTCCCTCCACTCAGACCACGTTTTGATCCAATTGGCCCACTTCCGGGACCAAACCCTATCTTGCCAGGGCGAGGGGGGCCCAATGACAGATTTCCCTTCAGGCCCAGTAGAGGTCGGTCACCTGACAGCCGGCTGTCATTCATGTGATGGTTTGCAATCTCACTCTGAAGCTCGACTGGTTTTGTTTATGTGTTTTAAAGCTGCAGATGCTGTCTCCCTGGGGTGCCGATCTCTAGTGCTGATTCTGAACATGTGGTGAGAGTTGCACTCCCAGAGCTTTCTGTGGGTATTGACAGCTTCAGGGGTGGTGTGGCCCCAAGGCTGCTCTGTGGAAAGGTTGGCCACAGGAATAGTTGGCTACTGATTTCCCTGCTCTGGATTCCTCTCTAGAATGGAGTTGTTATACTGATAATGTTGTGTAACAGATTAAAAAACCATCTAAGTTACATGACTATCTTGACTTCTTTTACAGAAAGATATAGAATAAACATTTAGAACAAGTGCACAGTGTTACTTGGATATTTTGAAAGTATCAAAGAACCTACTGAGTTAAGCAGATTATTATGGCAGGGAGTTTATATGTTTCTTTTCTTTTTCTTTTTTTAAAGTGGTCTTCCTTAAGTGAAAACTGAATTTATAAAATCAATAAAAGCAAAACTAGTTCTGTTAAATTTGGGCTGGGTGCGCGCTTTCCCTTTCTCTGTAGCTCTTTCAGGTTATGGTGGAACTTCTGGGCGCTGAAGCAGCCCTGGCTGAACACTGCTGGCTTCTGGGGATTCTTGGTGCTGGAGCGAGGTTGTGGAGACTTCTCGCCCCTCGTGTTTTGAACACAGTAGCTTTATTTATCATCTAAGTAGATGACTTCTTTTTACCACAGTTATGCTTTGAGTGCTGATCAGCTACTTGCTTTTCAAAGATAGCCTCTTATTTAAAGAACATTTGAAGAATATTTGCTTTTACACAAAATTCAAGGTTTATTTTTCCTACAACGAGAAAAAGGCCAAGCACAAGTGACTTATCATATATATACAAACAACCATAGAAACATGCTAGCGACACGGATTAAAATCTGAATCACAATAGGAATAAAACATGAATAGCATTTGCAGAAAATATTTAGGAATATTGCCAGTGTCTTCCTGCTTTTTAAAAAATCTTGTTTTGCATATAAGGAGATGGCTTGGAATGTTATGTGCTGCAAGAATATTTTGAGTCATATACAAGCGAAACCATTTTTTTTTGCTACACATGTACATTGAGTCTTTTTCCATCACAGTGAAGAAAGTCCAGTCAATATGAATTTCTAAAAGCCACAGGACCTTTAGTAGCTTAATGTATGAAAGCGGATCAGGGCTGTGGACTTTTCTTTCTGTGGTATTTTGTAATATCTGAGGTACAGGTCAGTCTTTTTCAATGAGTTTCTGCTAGATGCCATATGGCTTTTTTCGGGGAGGGAGGGTCTTGGCTAAAAGGGTCACCCCGAAGCGTTCATGGGCCCAGATGTATTCTAATGCTCTGTACACCTCTTTGTGGCCATATAATGTTGAGTCCCACTGAATAGATTCTGAGAGGGAGGGAGGGAGGTGGGCGTGGGAGACGGTGATAACCAGAAGCACCGGTTTTCGGGATGCAGTCATCTTTGAGCAGTCCTCAAGAGCCCATGATGGTGCTGGTGACCATGGGTACAGGAGCTCTTCCCTGCCTCTGCTCAGGCTCACTGGCAGGTGTCACAAACCCTCTCAGTTTAGAATTTTGCCCAGGGGCCCTAAACCTCAATTTGCGCATCTTTTACAATAGTTCATTACATATTCTTAAAACAATTTTCAACATTTTTGCTCATGCCAGTAGCTAAATTCACAGAAGCTTGTGAAACCCTACAATCCTGTCCCTAGACTGAGACTTGTGAGCTGCACGGTTGCTGGTATGTAATGGGAGGGAAATGGCAGTTTAGCAGTAGCCTGTTCAGCGTGTGATTTTCTGACATTAACTTGACCACAGAAGGGAGATGGAGCTCCGGGGCAAGTGTCGGGTGAGGTGCAGATCTACATTGGTGACTTGAGTCTTTCTTTGGTCCCTTAAAATTCCCCCTTTAGTTATTTTGAGTAACAGGTGCTTGCTCCCCTCCCCCACCCCTACTTATAAATGAAAATTACTGGTTTGGAGGGGTTGGTGATCCAGACGTGGGAGGTGGGCTTGCTTTCCAGGTAGTTACTGGGATTCCTTGTGTAAAACTTGGATTCTGACCTCTCTGGCTCTTGCTTGGTTCTTTCCAATGGCTGAAACCACTGCTTCGCTCAATATCTCTGTACTACTTTCTTATTCCTCCCTCTGCTGACTATTCTCAGGGCCCTGCTCCTGGGCAGTAGTGGCCTACTTACAGAGCCTCCCAGAGGAGCTGGGCAGCCCGCCCCTGTTCTTCTGGAGCATGGGCTGACTCCTGGGTAGACTCTACCAGACTGGAGGGCGCAGGGTGGTAAGATTATTGCAGTGGCCTAGGTAAGTCACAGAGATTTAACTGACATCACTGTGTCCCCCGGGATTCCCTGACAGGTTGGAGGACTTGTTTCTGATATTCCATAGCAAAATGCTGATGGACAGGGAAATGTCCACTTGCTACTTAATGGAAGACCGTGGATAACAGACATTTGCAATAGGAGAGTTTGGAGAATGAAATTAAAATTGACAGGACCAACGGTGTAGATATTATAAAAGGTATTTAAGATTTTAAAGGATTCACACGCACACACACACAGAAGCGATGCTTCAGATGGGTTTTCCTTAAAGAAATGCCTCACTAATTCCAAAACCATTTCCCAACTCTTCTTGCCTTTTCCTCTTGGCCTATCCATTGAGAGCTGAGCACAAGGTCTAAGTGTCCACATCTCATCTCTGTGCGCTGCTTGTTTTGTTTGTGGAAACACAAGGGAGCTTTTATGTCCTGTTTTCACCAAGCTTGATCAATGGAGCGACTTGGCCTGCTTGTTGCCCCGCCGTCCATTTGTGTTCAGCCAAGCCCAAAGTGCCACCTCCTATTAGAGTCTAAATATTAATTAGGCTGAAACCGTTAATTTAATCAGTGGCCACTTAGGGGCCTGGACAGCTTTTGACCCTTGTCAGTGTGTTTAGTAACCAGCCAGCTCGCCCTCCAGGATAAACGCATGCTATACACATGAAAGGACTTGGGCACTGAGCTAGTCCCCGTGGATGAATTAAGCGACTCCTTGTATCCACAAGGCTGGCTTTGCTAGCCCAGCCCCTGACCAACCTGCGTCCTTAGTAAAATTCCAGATGCACAGAACAGAGTGAGCCACCCAGCTGTTTAATGGAGCTGAGTAAAGTAGGAAAGATTGGCCTGCTTGCTGGGCTGAGGCTGTGGGGAAGCTGTGTTCTGGGGAGGTGTGATCGATATGGCTTGCAAGAAGGCTGCTTCCCTTGCTAGGCCATGGCCTTGGCTGCACCGGCCTGGAGGCACCCAGCTGTGGCTCCCTAGTCCTTCTCCAGCTCCAGCAGTGGCAGCCATGGGTCCCCTGGCCTCAGGCCCATGCTCACCAGGATGGCTGTCTCAGGCTCATTCAGGTGGCTCCCCTTCCTTTTCAGATTCAGTTTAGAGATCTTTCTGAGGTTGGAAAACTGTCTCTGATTTTTCCAGTTTATTTTACCACATTTTACTAATCTTTGGTTTGGTTCTAGGCAAGTGACTTCCTTACAATGATACACTTTGAAAGACAGCCTTTTTCTTTGAGTTTAATCTTTTATATTTTATTAACATCACAGTTTGCTAGGAGGGCCCACTTAAAACATGCCCTGAGCACCTACTACGAGCTATGCGTATACTCTGCCTCATGCACAAGGTACCTCACTGCAGGAACTGCAGTGAGATCACCTGATGTTCTGTTTCATGCTGCCGTGTCTGTTATCACACGGAGAACACCCATCACACCTGGAATTTGGGGAAGGTAGCGCTAACTGCCCTATCTATGCACAGGGCGTGAATATTAGGAGGGAATATAGTAATGATAGAACCAGGGAGTTGGTGGGAAAGAGGGTACATGCACTCTGGTGTCCCTGGAAAGGTGCTTGAACCTGTAAGCACAGTGCCATTTTATCATGCTGATGCAGGAAGATCTGCAGGAAATTTTCCCTGGCTGGCGGGTATCCTCTGAAGCTGTGTTTTTAAATCCCTACCATTGTGCACAAATTGAATGGATCTTTGTTGTATTTCAGCTTCAACAAGTCAGCTAGGAGGGAAAATGCTGGCCTTTCTTTGGGTCAAAGTGTAAAACAAAGCAAAAAACAACAAATGTAACCTTTCGGAATCTATATACAGTGACTCCCCTTTTCTTTCTGTCCTTTCCAGTTTCTAAATGCCACAGTTATTAAAGGTTAAATTTTGGGAAGGAACATGTGCTAGTATATGGGAGAAAACCGTCCATTTGGGGGCTCCAGGTCTCCATCCATAGGCCTCTCCATCCCTGGCCTCTAGATGCATGTATAGACCCATGGAAAACTATTCAGATTTGTTGATTATAAAAGTTGTTTGTCATGGATCTAGACATATCTGTGATGGCTGTAAAAATCAGGATGATGAGGAGTTTAAAAGGACTGTGTTACTGGAGTTGGAGTATCAGGGAGGACATTTAAATGCTGAGATGTTTCTAGGAACAAGGGACAGAATATAGGAAAGCAGGAAAATTTAGGCCATGTGGTCACTGTTTATGGAGCCACGAATTTGGCTCCTCAAGGGACCAGGTCCCAAGCTACTGGTGACTGAAACACATCCAGACCAAACGCCTCTCGTGCCTGGCCTCCCGTCCAGCTGAGCTCAGGGCGGCTGATCTTACTTCAGTAGGCATCGAAACACCACCAGGGAGACTGGCCGAGGCCGGTTCTGGGCCCCTGACTAGAAATTCTGACTCCTTTGGTCTGAAAGGAGGCTTCATTTGCCTTTGTAACCACTCTGCACAAGCCACGGCCACACTGAGAAACTCCCTGCAGCCTGGGACCAGCTGGCTGTGCGTGTGGAGCTGTGGTATCACAGAGCGTTGGGGGGTTGTCAAGGACTGATGATGGCCACGGGGTGTCCCATGTTCTTAAGCTCCTACAGCACGTGGACTCTGGTCCCACATCCTGGGACCTACAGTTCTTCTCTCACTGATTCAGAAAGTAGCTCAGCATTATTTCTTTGAAGGATCTACCCATGAAAAATGGGGGCAAGAAATATACCTTGTAAAGTAGAAGAACCAGACTGCAAGACCTGGAACTGTGCTGGAATCGTGATGAACACCTAGGGGCAGAGGCCCTGGTCCTTCTACGGGCGCAAACTCAACTGCCACCATCAGGAGAGAAGTGAGGGTCCCTGGCCTTGAGGCCCATGAGGCTGGGGCTCTGCTTCTCAACATGAGACCTGCATGAGTGACCCTAACTTCTCAGGGCCAAGTGGGGAAGCCGTGGGTTACTGAAGCAGTTGTCAGAGACCCCCTAGAAAGAGAACTGCAAACTAAAAGGTGACAACAGGATTTTAGGATGTGCCCATGTCCATGTCCAGTGGTTACCTCTGCGTGGAATCGTGGGCGCTGGAACTTCCAGGATCCCCGACCACTGACTGATCAGGGCCAACGAGCAGACCTTATGTGGACTGATGTTCACACGCTCTCCGGCTAGGTGTGCCGGGCTGGGCTGTGGCTCAGCGGTACAGCACGTGCCCAGCACGGCAGAACCACAGCTTTCAAAGGCACCCGCCTTGGACACCACTGTCTTGTTCCCTTTGTCCTGCCCGGCCCGTGTCCCCGAGAGGTTGTTAGGCAGAGGGAGAGAAGGAGGTCAGGCAGCAGAGGAGAGGAAATGGAGGAAAAGCAAAGTTCTGTTGAATCATGAACTGGTCTGTTCCCCACCTTCACACGACCTCTCCAAAGTGGGGGGGGGGCAAGTGTTGGCCCCAAGGCCTCGCCGCCTCCTGCCTGGGGGGTCTAGCGGAATGCCACAAAGGTGATGCTCCCAAGGCAGCTGCAGTCCGCTCCAGGCGACTGGGCTGGCCATCTCCCAATCTGCGCTGCCCCGGATGCCCCTGCTGCTCCTGGCCATAGTGGCCTGCTTACAGTCCTGTCACCGGGCACAGGCTGAGAGAGGAGGAAGGAGATGCGGCACAGTGAGGTCCCCGTGCCACCAGGGATTGTCCAGAGACACTGAACTCAACAGGACACAGGCACAGAATAAGGGGGTGGGGTCCTCTGGGTACTGGAAAGAGAACCAGACCCTCACCAGCTGTCCCCTCACCTCATGCCACGGCTGGGTTTGTTTTTTTTTTTCTGCTGATCCTAGTCAGGGCCAACCAGGCCTCAGCTGCCAAACCATGGCTCTGAGTGGTCACTGACAACAGGAGCTCTCTGATGTTTCTGATGCTGGAGCTGCTACTTATTACTGAGTCCAAGACCAGGGATCCTGAGCAGGAGGAGAGGATCTCTCATGTAGCTCAGGCTCTCTTGCTTTCAACACTGACCTGATCATGAGGGAGGAAAGAGGGCAAGATGGGGATGACCCTAAGGTCCAAGTGGACCTCTGTCGGCCAGTCAGGTTAGCACTTCGATACTGAGCCAGTATCAGTCTCTAGCCATTAACCCGTGAGGCTCAGGGTTCTAGTGACCCAATGCAGGAGAGAGTCTCTGTCCTTGTCCTCACCACTGCAGTCTGGGTTGAAAGGACCACAAAGGTGGCGACTGTCTTATGCTCCTGGGAACCTGGCTAGGCCTCAGCTGATTGCTAAGCAATCTCCAGGCCAACTTTAGTTTTCACCTCCTTCCCGGGGTCAGTGAGGGGAAAACATATTCAAGTTTCCCAGGGGGCTGTGAGGGGATAACATGGTGAGGTCACAATATTCTGGGCCCGGGAGGCTGCTTCTGCACCTATGATGTTTCTAGCACCAGGTGCTTGGTGACTCGGGACCGCTCTGGCTCCACTGATCACAGGAGGTGGGCTGGGACAGGGGAGAGAGCCCTGTCCGCTTTGTCATTCACTTGCTTGGTCAAATAAGTTGGATAAAATAAAGTTAGAGCTGATCGTTTGTCCTGCAGGAATTCCAAGAGCCTTTGCCACCTACTCTGCACTCTGCGTCTTCAAAGGAGTCCCCTAACAGTGTTTCCCAAGCCCCCTTGGTCACGGGACCCTCCTGGAATTGAGAGGCCCACCAGGGCCTTGCGGGCAGGGTCTGCGCCACGCTGACCTGGAGCCCTTCTGTCCCCTGCCTGGGTCTGCTGATTCTCCCTGGGTCCTGACACACGGGCAGGTCGCGAGGATGGTCAGGATTCCTACAAGAGCCTGTGCCCACCGCGGCTGTCCAGCTAAGGGCCACCCTCAGCCTGGGCAGCACCCGAGGGCGTCTCTCTGCTTCTGCTGTTTAAAGGCCCCACGAGTGGCCCAGGTCTGGCTGCTTCCTGTGGACCTCAGTCTCCTCCCCCACTGCCCTGGCCGTGAAGGGCCTCTGCCTGCTGCTCTGAGGGCAGGTCCAGCACGGATGTGGGCAGGGGGTAGAGGCCCTGCTGGGGTTTTTTCTTTCTTTGCTGTTAAAAATTATTGCCTCCTGTGTGGCGGGGTCGACTCCAGGGGCTGCACTGGATCGGGGTGGCCAGGGCCTGGGAGGGGACCCGGCCCAAGGGCAAGCACAGCACTAAGGAGAGACGTGGAAACTGTGGGAACTAGGGCACAGGGGAGCAAGCGAGGGGACGGCGGGCGGCGCGGTCTGTCTAGAGGCCAAAGTCGGGGAGCCGGGCGGCTCTCCAGGGCCCACCCCTCATTCAGACAGCGCTGGGGTCACGACGGAGGACAGTGGGGACACACGGAGACGGTCAGTCCGTTCCTGGGTCGAAGGCATTTGGAAAGTGTGTTCTCGGGCCCTGCCTCCTCTTCCTGCCAGGAACGAAGGCCGAGGGGGAGGCCGGGCCAGGAGAGGGCCCAGGGTCCCGGGCTCCTGCCCTCTGCCCGGCGGGGCTAGTCCGAGAAGAGGCTGGCGAAGGACTTCCTCAGGTTGCGGATGGTCTCGGCCTTCGCCTCGTCCTCACTCGGGGTCCCGCGCTGGGAGGCGTCCGAGGTGCTGAGGCTGTTAGTCAGGGACTGAGATTTGCTGCAAGAGAGAGGCCAGGAGGTTGCGGGGCCAAGGCCCGGGCTCCCGAGGACCTGGGCCTGGGGCTGTCCCAAAAGCCAGAGGCCTGAGAGACCGGAACCCGGGCGTCGCAGCCCTTACCTGGGACTGGTGGGGATGTCACCCGATCTGCAAGCGCTTGCTGAGGTCCCCGTTTGTTGGGTACAGAAATCGGGGCTGGCGGAGGCAGGCCTTGCTCTGGTGGACTCTCACAGCCAGAGGGGCGGCCTCCAGGGCTGGGCTCCTGCCCCTCACCCAGGCTGCCCAGGCAGCAGGCCTCGCCAGGGAGGCCGGACCTCCCCCCGCCTGTGTGCTCAGACGCCCTGGGCCAACTGGGGTGCCCCACGGTGGGAATCCGGATCTGACCCTCTGGCTTCCGTTCCCACCTCTTTCTCAAGGCCTTTATGGTTGCCCCCACCCCCACCATTTTGGAATTTCCATGGTCCCAGCTGATGGGACCCCCGGTGCCTTCTCCAAGTGTGTCACGGGAGCTGGCCTCAGCCATCCTGCTGAGCCCTTCCTGAGTGCCAGCCCCGGGGCCAGCTGACGGGGTGCAGGGACAAATGCAGCATGCCCTACCCTTGAAACGTTCACAGTCCAGGGGAGGTGACCTAGGATGGGACGATGTAGATACGTCACGAGTTTAAAGGGTCTGCACGCCGCCTTGCCGACACACTAAAAAATGGAGATCCTCTTCTAAGTGGGGACTAGTTTTGCCCCTCCCTTATGAACCCGTAAAAGCCTTATCCAGGATGAGGCCCAGAGTGGGTATCTGGTAAATACCTGCCGACTTGAACTAAATAAAACGATACTCTAGGGCTACGGGTGTGGCTCCGTGGTGGAGCACTTCCTAGCACGCACAGGGCCCTGGGCTCATCCCCCAGCATTGCCAAGAAAATAAAGATGAAAAAATTAGAAAGGATATGCTAAACAAGGAGTCAGGAGACTATGGGATTCTAGCTAGATGACCACAAAGCCAGTGCCCAAACCTGGCCCAAGTTCCAAAGCTCTCGCCTGCCCTGGAATAGCTGCGGTGACCTTTGTACACGGGGACAGGCCGCGCCTTTCCAAGCTTGCCTGGTGCCTTAACATTCTAAGCACACACTGTGCAGAAACTCATTTCATTCTTATAATAACCCCGAGAGATACTGTATCCATTTGCATGTGAAGACACTGTAGCACAGAAAAGTAGAGCAGTTTATTGGAGGTCGTTTAGCTTTTAAATGGTGGATCTGGGATTGGAACCCAGGCAGTCTGATTGCAGAGCCTGTGCTGTCAGTTACAATGCCCTATTGCCTGAGGGTCACTTGTTAAAATCTATCAAACTGGGTATTTTTTTTCCCCACAGTGACAAGGAGTCAGGAGATTTATGAGTTTCTAGCTAGATAAACCATGAAAAAAAATAGATGTTCAAGATTGCAACATTGTTTAAATTAAAGCCAGATATTTACTTAGGTGGACTAATTAGATAATCATAGTACAACAATCTAGTGGAATACTATACAGCTATTAAAAATCTCAATGAACAGGGTGGAAGAGCTCTAGGTTGTATTGTTACTGAAAAGTAAGGAGCCTAATGGTGTGGTTAGTGAATACGGCCATAGTGTAAGAAAGCGAGGAGGGGATCAGAGGGTATATATTTCTATTTGTATAAGGAAACACTGGCAGGACAGACAAGGAATTAACAAATATGGTCGTCTCTAGGGACCAGGGGAGTGGGGTTGGAGTGAGGCTTTTCAATGTCTATCTTTTATATCATTAGTGTCTTTAAAATCTTTGAACCATGTGAATATATTACCTATTTGAAAAAAAAAATCATGTTATCATGGATGCCTTGGGTTCTGTCCTCACCCTTCTCTCTACGAACAATAGGAACTCGGCCAAGTTCTGCAGTCTCCTTGTGTTTATTCATCTGTACGATGGGGATAGTGAGAGTCTTTAACTTCTAAGCTCACGGGGACCTAAGAAAACCCAGCCTCACAGAGTGCTTGGCCCGAGCAAGTGGGCGGTGGTGTGGTCTGGGAAACTGATGATTGCTGTTCGTGTTCGGGCACAGGAACAAGTTTCTAGGGGCCACATGATTGGGATCCCTCTTTCTGTAAACCAAGAGCGAGCCCTGAGAGGAGGAAGGATGTGCGTGTGTGTGATGAAGGTTATTTTAAAAAATGACCAGGTTCCTCCCACCCTGTGGGCCACCCATTTGCAAGGTGCTTCCTTCCGCCAAGACTCTTTCCCCACCTTGTGAATCTGGGCACGGCCAGGTGACCTGCTTGACAAGGGCAGGGGTACAGCTTCCAAGCTGGGCCCCCAACGCCTCAGGCCTCTGCTTTTGCCCTGTTAGAAGCAATCCTACCAGGTGAGGAGGACAGGCCCTGGAGACAGGGCCAGCTGACCGCCAGCACCACCTGGCCCCAGTCAGTCCACCAATCCACAGGAGTGACCCGGGGAGGAGGACCGCCATACTTGGCAAGGAAAAATTCCCGTCACTCAGTTCAAAATTTCAGGCAAAAAGCAAGCGTATATTTTTAAAGTATTAACACACCCCAGGCAAATACCCCAAGTTTTCACGTTTGTCTGAAATCCAAATCTACCCTGGCCTTCTTCATGGTACCCGGAAGTTCTCCAGGAGACACAGCCGAAGAATTGTCCAGCATGTTAAACTCAGAGTAAACTGCTGAACCCCCAAGTTGTGAACCAAGGAAAATGGTGGCTTTCTTAAGCCACAAAGTTTGGGGGAGGTTTGCTAAGGAGCAAGAGGTAACTAGTTCCTGTGCTGATGGAGGGGCACACGGGAGCCCTTCTCCGTCTCCCTGGGCCCTGCCCCACCCAGGCAATGCCCCAGTCCAGTTTCCAATTATCTAAAGCCCAGAGAAAGGCCTCTTTGGATCTTTCTCTGCTCTGAGTCCCTGACCTGAAGAGCCCGGCACCTCAGTCTCCTGCCCCCGATGGCCAGAGCACTTACTTGAGATGGGGATGGGGCGCTGCTGTCTTCTTGGACTCATCCCCCTGCTGCGAGGTGCTGCGGCCCTGCACGGGCGGCCGGGGCTGCGAGGCCAGGCTGGTGCCCGGCTTGGAGGCCTGGTTCGGGGAGCTGCCCCCAGATGCCCGGGAGAGCTGTGGAGATCCTGGCGACCGCTGCTGCTGTGGGGATCCAGACTGGGGGCTCAGGGGTTGCTGGCCTTGCGGGGAGAGCCTCTGTTGGGAGGGGCTTCCGGATCTGGGGGTCTGAGGAGACTGGGCCTGACGAGGACCCCCTGCAGGCCGAAGGGAGGGTTAGGTTCACACTCATGAGGCTCAACAGGACTGTGCCCAAATTGTGGTTAACAACAGTAAACACTGAAAACGGAATAGATACAAAGCCACAGGAAGTCTCCAGGGGCCCCAGGCGCATCTGTCCAGTGGAAGAGGCTGGGGTCATCCGATCGTAGGATGTGGCAGAATAGCATTAAGTGACAGGGATGCTACTGATGGCACTGAACACATACTGCTCATAAAAGTGGCTTATGTGACAGCACAGATGTTTATTCTTTTGGCACAAATACATAAAGCTATGTGGAAAAGAAAGATGGAAAGTTGTTCATAGACTCACTGGGCCTAAAACTCTAATGTGCCCATGGATCATTGGGGATCTTGTCAAAAAAAAAAAAAAAAAGAACTTGACACAGTAGATGTGGGGTGGTGATGCGGACCACATCGTGTACCCCAGATCGGGACGTTGAAGCCCTAACCCTCAGTGTGATTGCTTTTGGAGGTGGGGTCTTTGAGGGGGTAATTAAGGGTGGTGGAGGCTATCAGGGTGAGGGCTGATCAACAGGGTGGGGTCCCCCTAAGAAGACGAAGAGACATCGAATGTGGGTGTGCGTCTGGGGAAGAAGGAAGCAGCTGCCATCTGCCAGCCAGGAGAGAAGCTGCACCCAGAACCAGTCCTGCCGCTGCTGTGGTCTACGGGCCCAGGCTGCGGCTCTTTGCTGTTACCCAGCTGGAGCAGAAAACTGCGGGTGATTCTGCAGCTTTGAGTTACAAGGCCCTGAACACTGCAAAGGTGGGGGGGGGGTCATGAGGGACTCGGATTCTTCTCCCTCCGGCTTGGGAGGCTGAGGCAGGAGGATCAAGAGCAGGCAGAAGAGGCGTGGCTTTGAAAAAGAGGGACAGAATCATCCCTGACTTTTGGCATTGCTCTCTACATTTTTCTAAGAACTTCCAGGAGCAGCATATCCTTTTTCTAGAGAAACGGATGGAGGAGATGTGACCCTGCTCTTTGCACAGAGGTGGAGACACAGTCCTCCCAGGGCTGCCCTGAGTCCTCACGACGTCTTTGTGTGGATTAAGAAAATTCCGCTGCTTTCTCTGGTGGCAGCAGCTCTGGCTAGGTGCCAGAGGACCCTTCCCCTTGGACACAGAGCCCGCTGGGCACATTTGCCGAGGGCATGACCTGTCCGCCTGGTGGCCCTGACTCTCTGCTGGCCCCAGGAGCCCCGGGTCCTGACTCAAGCCTGGTCAGGAGCTTGCCACGTGACTGTGGGGAAGTCACACAATGAAGTCATTGGACCATACGCCAAACGGCCCTCCCAATTAAACATTTTTGTGAGCGTGGGGAACACTTTCTAAATTGGATTAAATTACAACCCCAGTTTAGCAAATGATGGCGTGAGGCCTTGAACCTTGACCTCTTTCATGACGGTAGATGGGAGGACCCCTAGATTTCAAACTCCCACACCTCTGGGCCAGGCGGGTATGTAAATAAACAAAGTGGAGGAGTGTCAGAAAAATAGCTGCTTTAAAAAAACCCTTCCCTCTGGACATAATAAGGGTTCAGAGAACTTTCTCTAAAGAGGTGCTGAGCCTAAAGAAAATAGCCATTGACCGCCTGTCACCCTGGAAGTGACAACAGAGAGGAGCAGGGCAGAGGCAGAGTCCTCGCTGGGTCCAGGGGTCAGCCCTGACTAGCTGGCAGCTGATGGCTCTATGTAGGAAGGCAGACTCACTGTTTCTGGAATCTCTGTATCTGTCATCCTAGTGGCTTGGGAGGCTGAGGCAGGAGGACCAAGAGTTCAAAGCCAGCCTCAGCAACTTAGTGAGGCCCTATGCAACTCAGGGAGACCCTGTCTCTAAAATAAAAAGGGTGGTGGGGGGGGAAGGCTCTAGAAATTGGCAAGGGGGGAGGGTGGGAGGCTTAACATAAAATCTAGATGTTTAAGTAAAGGTTCCCGAGTTTTAAATGTTGGAAACTGTTTTACTTCTAAACCCCACTGCAGGTCAAATAAAACATCATGTTTTCTACATGGTTCTTAAACTCCATCCCCACCCTGGGCCGATAATATTTTGAAAACTCTGTGTTCTCAACTCATCAACTTTAAGTCCCTATATATCCCTTGGATTCATTAAAAGATACCCTCGTTATTTCTTTTAGTTTTTTTTTTTTTGAAAAGCATACAATTTAGCATTTTTTAAATTTAAGCACAGACACAAAATATCATGTATAAAAAGTCTTTGCCGAATCACAGGATTGCTGCTAGAAAGCAAAGTTTATTGAAAGGAAACCTTCACTGTTACCGAGTTTGAAAACGAGCATCGAGTGTGAAGCAATAATGTGATCTTGTCATTGGGGGAAACTGGTGAAAACCTCACTCTTCAATTAGGCTTGTTTGAGAAGATAAATTAGCCTTGTTATTTTTAATCCGGATTGTTAATTCTAGGAGCGTTTTCTTTAGTTACCTTAACTGGTTTTAGATCGATTATTTTTCCACGGACTAGAAGTGTGTTGAGCTGCATGTTCCTTAAAATAACCTCTCTTTATCCGGCGTGTTTCTGCTCTGGGCAGAGAGGAAACCACAGTCAGTAGCTCTCTTTTAAAAGGGGGCTCTGTTCAAATGTGTTTTTAAAAAGTGGGAAGGAGGGGGCAGGCAGAGCAGGCCAGGAGGCTGGGGGTGACGCGTGTCGTTTGGAACATTTAGACTTAGGGAAGTCTTGCCAGGCGGACAGTGGGGTCGCGTGAGGTACAAGGACCCTTGATGATGATCAGGAGCAACCTGGTTTTTAGATCTGTGAGTAAGACAGGTTACTACCAGCCAGAGGTTGGGAGCGGTTGTTGACAGCGAGTGACAGTAGGAAGAGCTCATGTCTCTAGGCTGGTTCTCTCTGTCAGGCACCTCGCTAACTGCTTCACCCGCATTGTTCTGGGGACAGTTCCTCATCGGTACCTGTGACCGCTGCTTTGTCCTCCTTTATCGCTGAGGAAATGGAGGCTGGGAGAGGGGATGACGTGAGGTCACTGGAGTGTGTTCTTGAAGGGCCTGTTGGGACCCCGGACCCCCCTTCTCTCTCTGCCTCCTTCCTCAGCTAAGTCCTCCTGCTGTCCCGAGGGACTGTGCCCCGGGCCCCAGGCACAGGCGCAGGCGTAGTTGTCATTCAACAAATGTGGCTTTCTTTCAGCCCCGGGGTTGACCTCGGGGGTGCTCTACAACTGAGCCACATCCCCTGCCCTTTTTATGCTTTGAGACAGGGTCTCTTTAACTTGCTGAGGCTGGCTTTGAATTTGCGATCCTCCAACTTGCAATCCTCCTTCCTCAGCCTCCCGAGTCCCTGGGATTACAGGCGTGCAGTACCCTGTGCGGCCCGAGTGTTACTGTTTTAAATTGTAGAGGGAACTGAGCCTCAAAACTCTGGGGATTTGTCAGACTAGAGAATGAGAGAAAACTTCAGGGACAAAGAAAAAGACATGAGTAAGATTAAGTGGGGAAGCCTACTCTGGCCTTTAGAGTGGATGCGAGTCTGAATAAGCCATTGTACTGCCAGACCATGCTACTACAGACACGGAGGCGGAAAGGTCAACTAGCCCAGCGTTTTGACAAGTGTGGTCGAATATAGTTTCGATAATTGTGCATGTATTTTGGAGTATAGGGGGGGAAATAGTCAACATCACATTCATTTATGTGAAAACGTGAGCCGATATAAAAGAATACACTGAATAAATGACAGTGATAGAGAAAGGGAGGGAGGAAGGAGAGGAGGGAGGGAGGGAGAGAGGAGGGAGGAAGGAGAGGAGGAGGGAGGAAGTCCTGAGGGAGGAAGGGGCAATTTTCCTTAGATTTATGGAAGAGGGGACCACCTGCTGCCCAAGGTTGGCTTTTTCCGAGAAGCAGTACATGTATTGTGTTCAGGATTGTGGCTGCGAGGCCAGACGAGATAGAAGCTCTTTCTTTCTGGTCAATTTTAAAGCAGATCCTTAGAGGTTGCAAGGAAGCTGCCCGGCCTGGTGGCTCCCTGCAGAGCTGCTCTGGAGGGTAAGAGGGGGCATTTCCTCCCTGCGGTTGCGTGGGAGAGCTCCCGGGCCGCAGAGGTTCCCGGGAAGCGCTCCTAGCTGTTCTAGTGATCTGGTCTCACGGCGGTATCCATACTTATCGGTCCCCTGGCAAACGGTGGCATTTATGTAGTGCTGCTGGAATGTTTATGGGGAAGGATTTCATTTGACAAGGTCTTGTCTTGTGTTCTGCTTTTTCTCCTCTCTCACTCCAGTGGATTGGCTCATGCATCTGGGAGCTAGAAGTGAACACGTTCTAGAAGGCCTAAAAGGCCAGACTGTCCATCTGCCAGTTGCTTGTGCCTCCCTGGGTGAAGCTTCCATGGCCACCGCAGAACAAAGGAAATACGGATGTCTCTCCTGTGGAGAGCTTGGGAGGCTAGAAAGTGCCCAGCCCCGTGCACAACCCGCACTGAAAGGCAGGTCTACCTTCTCTTTCCTTCCCTGTCGCTAAAGGGTTGACACACCTCGTGGTCGGTGTGGAACGGGTGTGGTGTGAAGATGGATCCTTCCACAGTGCCCTCTGGAGGTCCCGGGCACCACCCTGACATCCTCCCTGGCTCTTACCTTGTGGAGGTGGGCGTGGCTGGGGCTGTCCCAGCTGAGGTCCCAGCTGGCCTTGCCCGGGGGATTTTGCGGGTTTGGTCTGTGGAGCCTAAAGCGGAAGAAAAAGGAAGCCTGTAGCCATCTCCCTGGCCTTTTCCTGGGTGGGGCCAGCTTTAGAGAGATGGTTTTAGTGAGTGAGACCTCCTTGCAGGCTTATTAAGTGTTCGGGTCTCACACAGGTACGAGTTGGGGTGGCCACTACCCAAGACAGAACATTCCAGAGCAGAGGGCCACCCGTGCCCTCCTCAAGTTGAACCATCAACCTGACATCTGTGATCATGGATGAGGTCTTGTGGGGACAGCAGGATCTGGGTGGGGGACAGGAGCAAGTCTCTGGATGAGACTGCAGCTGGAGGATTCTCTGCAGAGTGGGTGGGTCCTCCTTGGTGGGGGCTGTGCAGGGAGACACAATAGTCTCCATCATCTGTGCCCTAGGAACACACAGGGACCTGTGAACCCAGGCTCTTGTTCAGGCCCAGGATGCCGGCAAGGGATTGTGACAGCTGTCAGTGCTCTCTGCCCACAGGTGCCTGAAGGCCAGGTGGGACCAGATCTTTCTCTCCAGCAGGGAGGAGGGGCCCCTAGAGACGTCCTGAGTCCCCCCATGGGGACGCCCACCTCTTCCCACCTCATTCCTATCTACCCACTATGGCTCCTTCCCTGGGATCCCTCTGTTGGATCGAGGGGCCCCCAGCCCAGACATGCAGCATGTTCTTTATTCTGCAGAATCTTACCCATGGCTTCAGGGGTGAGGGTACTGTGCCCCCTGGCATTAGGAATTGGCTCATTTTGGAGACAACGAGGTCAGCCATCAGCTGCTTGTCCTCTTCCACATGCTCCCCGATCAGGGGCATTGAGCTGTCCATTACCTGTGGGAGACAAAGGAGGGGTGAAGGACCCCATGCCTGCATAGCTGGGGCAGCAACGTCCAGGAGCAGCCCTGGGCTCAGGACCGAAATGACCACTAGATGGCGATGTCCTCCATGCAAACCACCCAGCCCCGCACCTCCAGCTGCGACTGGGCTCCCCGGAGACATTCTGTTCCCCCAACTTCAGTCTAAACCCGCTCCCTGGTTCAGCCCTGGTCTGCCTACAGATGTTGGACTAGGGCAACGTGACCATGACCCAGGCTGGGAGCCTTTGCTGACCTTTTCCGTATTTTTCTTTGGGGAGCTGGTATCCGCCCCCTCCTTTCCCACTGGGCCCCCTCCAAGGGTGGGGTCTGGCCTCCTCTCCTCTGGCCCAAGGTCAAGAGTTTCCACAAAGCCGGAAACAGTAAAGGTGGGGGCTCCATCAGGACCAAAAATAAGTGGGGGGTGGAGGTGGGGGTTGGAATTGACCCAGGGTTCAGAGAGAAGAGGAACGAGGGGAGGGTTGTTCTCTAACACAGGCCTGGGGCCAAAGTCACTCCGCAGGGACCTGGCCTTTCTCCAAGGAGACAAAGAGGTGGCCTGAGGGACGGGGACCGCCATTCTGCTGTTTCCACAGATGGGGAAACTGAGGGGTGGAAGGGATTTGCCTGAGGCCACACAGGACAATGACCCAGGTGAGTCCCTGGGCAAGGCAGCTACGGAAGGCCCTGAACTAGCCTTGGCAGACCCATGAACTGGCTGTTCTCACCCCGCCTCTCTCTTCGACCGCTGGAATCCAGCCGCGAGTTCACCTGCTCTACCCGCCTCAAACCTCGGGGCTGGTCTCCCCTCGTCCCCGGCTCTGGACCAACCAGCGTCTCTGTCCTCTGGGTCCCCATGTTCATGATTTGCTCTTGCCACTCCTGGTGGCCCGGGTAGCTGCTCTTCCCTCAGGGAGCACCTAGCCAGCCCCCCCTCCTCCCGGAAGCTGTCTCAGATGGGGGGAGCCAGCTCTGGGAGCTGATCCTCCTTCTGCCCTCCCGGGTTGTGCCACTGGAGAGCTGGGCTACGGGCTGCGAGGTGGAGTGGGGGGACGGAGGTCCTGCAGCAGCCCGCTCCTCAGGCTAGGGGTGGGGCCTGCCCGTTGCCCTGGGCACTTGCCAGTCTCAGTAGCTCTCCGAGGCAGGTCTTAGTAGTGTCCTGATCCCAGTGGTGAGGACACCGAGGCTCACAGAGGTGGCACCTTCCTTGTCACCAGGCAAACTCTCACCAGCTCTCCAGGGTCAGAACCCAGAAGAGGCAGCAAGGGTTCCAGGCCTGGTTCTGCCACAGACCTGCTGTGAGACCCTGGGCTCGTCACTGTTCCTCTGTGGGGCTGTTTGAGCAGCTGCTAGTCCCTCCAGCTGGACTAGCGGGGTCTGTGGGTCTCACGCACCCCTGAGCCTGAGAGGCTGTGAAGCCGACTGCCCTGCGGCTTCCTGCAGGGGCCTGAACACTCCTCAGGGGGCTCCTGGTCTGTGCCCAGGTCTGTGACATTGGGATCCCAGTGCCCGCCACATGGACAGTCTGGGTTGCGGCAGCTGTGTTGAGTTCCAGCTCTGGAGTCTGTCCCCGGCCTGTCCTGTCCTCTCCCCCTGACCCTGCCTACCCTCTCCTGGCCTGGTGCGTTCTCCACATTCTCTGCAATGGAAAATAGTGACCACGCAACCTCAGGTCACACAAGTTTGGAATCCCCACAGTGGACACAGCCAAGGAAAGTGGACACTGGGTGTCCCCGGGGAGACATGCTTCCAGGGAGCCATGTCATAGCCTGGACAGGTCAGAGAGGGCCTTTCCCCGGGGATTTCACTGTGAGGGTCCTCACCAACCATCACACACGCTCTGTTCTCCCCACAGCGGTGAGGTGGCTAGGAACCCAGTAATTCTGGATCTCTCCTGCCTTTTTCTTTCCTTAATAGGAAAAAAAAATACCTTTTAATCCTAGTGGCAAGCTTCCCCTCTCCCCTGATACTACCCCAAACCCAAAAGGAAGGGGAACAACCCCGTAATGTTTCTGAGAGAAAAGAGAAAAAAAATTCGAAAGCCATTTTTTTTCTGGAACATTTTTGAGAAGCTGTTTTCTTGTGCCTTGAAGTCCAAGCCCACTGCTTCGCTTTCTTTTTGATTTGTTTTTTGTTTTTAATGTGAACAGTCTTTCATGCCTGAATGTGTGGGGGCAGGAGCCTGGGCCCACGGGGGCACATTTTTCCTTCCTAAGAGTGAAAGTTGAGAAAACCCCGAGGGACGGGCCCTCGGGGGACCCCTGGCTGCCACTTATGGGTGGAGGCAGGGCCTGGGGGGACGTCTGGCGTCCCCGATGACATGCAGACGGGAGCAGGAGGGCCTGTGGGGTCCCAGGAGCTCTGAGGCCCCAGGCAGAGAAGCTGTCACCCTGCGCCTGCTCAGAAGCTCCCAGGGTCTCCCCAGGAAAGTGGGGGACTGGCCCCTCCAGGGTACTGTGTCCCTCAGTGACTCTGTCCCTGGATCTTCAGTATCTCCTCTAAGGAGGGGACCCTGGGGAATCTGAGGGACAGTGACAGCCAGACGGAAAGTGTTCTTGCCCAGAGAGGAGCGCTGTTTCCAGAGAAGGGCTGGCTCCACTGTAGGGGCCACTCATCTGCAGGGAGCCTCCTGGGGGCGCTGGGGACGCTGTCCGTCCTGGACTCCCGACCCCGCCTCCCTGGGCACGTGTCAGTGCCCACTGAGTCACCTGGTCCTGCTGCACTGTGGATCCCTGGGGAGCCCTGCAGCATGAGGGCCTGGGGGACGGCTGGCTCCTGTGGTCACCCTGGCCATGTGCTTCCCATTAGCCACCCACACCTGGGGGAGGGGGCAGCCACGGGCCTTGTGTCAGCACCGGCCTCCCCTGTGCTGGGGAAGTGAGTCTCACGGAGGGAGGGGGGGAAGGGTGGTGTGTGCGGGTGTGGGGGCATGTGTGCGTGCGTGCGTGTGTGTGCGTGCATGCATTGTGTGTACACACGTGTGTTCGTGCATGTGTGTACATGTGTGTGCGTGTGCATGTGTGTGTGGGGGTGTGCGTGTGAGCATGGAGAGCCCAGCCCAGGCCAGAGTGGACAGCAGCGGACAGCAGGGCAGGGAAGGAGCTGAGGAGAGCGGGGAGGGCTGGGGACCAAGAGGGCCACGGGGAGCCACGGAAGCGGGGGATTGAGGGGTGGGGGGGGCTGTGCAGAAGGAGGGTCTTGAGGGGGGCTCGCCTCAGCCCCTCTGGGGGTGTCTCTTACAACTTCGTCTCCAGCATCTTCCCCCATCACCCCTGCACACTGTGCCCCTTCTGGACATTTGACACCCCCCGTCCTTTACCTGTTTGTCACCCTCTGCCCTGTCAGCCTGCAAACTCCATGTGCCGTGGGTTCACTGCTGTGTCCCCAGAGCCACACGCCGAGCCCACAGGAGGCCCTGAAGCTCATGTTTGTTGAATGAACAAATGACAGAGTCTCTGCATAGTGGCCAGGAGAGTGTGTCTACCTTCTTGGACATGGAGGTCACTGACAGGGCCCAACGGGACAGAATCTTGCCGACTCTTGGCCTGCCACTCTTCCATTAGGGTCACAGGCCGGGACAGCTGTTCAGCTGTCCTGAGCTCTGGAGGCCGAGCCCCTGAGCATGAAGCCAAGGCCTCTCTGATGCAGCTGAGGTGGGACGGGGCGGACGAGGGGCAGGCAGAAGCTTCTGGAAGCTGCTCACTGCAGCCTGGGCTGCCTGTGCCAGGAGCAGGCACAGGACACAGCTGACTGTGCTGAGGCCCAGGACTGGAGTCTCCCCTCTGGCGCCTGCCAGGTAGAGCCAGGCGGGGGACGGGGCTTCAGGCCTCACCTCAATGATGTAGTCCCTGCCGTCCTTGCTGTGCACGGCCTTGACGGCACAGATGTCCAGCCCGCCAAACATTTCTGAGCAGCTGTCCACCCACAGCCTGTACCTGTAGGGGAGGACAGATGGACAGAGTGAGTCCTGGGGAGGGCAGGGGGCGGGGTCAGGGGGAGGGGGAGGGGGGAGACAGCCATGCTGAGGCAGAGAGGCCCAGCTGACAAAGAGGAGATGAGAGACTGTGATGGGCCCTCAGGAGGGAGACAGGGACACTGGGCGTGGGGGAGAGAGAGGGTGGAGGGGGAACAGGGAGCCACGCTGGGAAGGAAGGCAGAGGGAGAGAAGGAGTGAGAGCCCATGATCTAGAGACCCTCACCCCGCACCCCGGGCCCCGCCGGCCCCCCAGCAGTGGGGAGCTTGTCCTGCTCCTGCCTGAGCCTCTGCAGCCCTTTTCCCTTGGGAAAGCTGCTCCAAGACTCCAAACCTCCCCCTGGGACCAAGGCCTGCGGGGGACAAAGGGCGCATTCTCCCCCAACTTGGGGTGGAGGTGGCAGGGCGGCCTGGCAGGCTGCTCCCGCCTGGCCCCGGGGCCTGGGCCTCTGGACCCGCGGCTTTTGTTCCCTTTCCAGCCACTCCAAGGCTCCAAGGCCAGTTTGCTTTGCTGGGGACAGATCTCAATGCTGGACTCTGACCCTGCAACAAGGGGCCGGTTGTATCTGGAGAAGTCTTCCCGACTGCACTTGGCTTCCCTTGGGGGCTGGATTTGGGAGTCACAGGGGACTCTGTGTTCATGTCCTTGCTTCTCTCCCCACTCTCCAGGGTCACACGGGGCACGCCTGCTCTCAGATCTATTTGTGTCTCTGAGCCATGAGGCCCAGAGTGAGGAGGGATCATGGCTGAAGTGCTCTTAGAACTCACTCTCTTATGAGTGCCACTGAGGCCCAGAGAAGGAGGGCGGCTTGCCCAGGTCACACAGCAAGGCAGTAACAGAGCCAGGATTACCTAGGTCTCCTGGTTCCTGGCCGGGGTCTCTCATTCAGCCTCAGCCAGAGTGTGGCACGATGAAAAGGAAGGATCCAGGCCTGTGCCCGGGGGAACGACTCCTCATTCCCGCTGATCCTACCACAACTCCATCAGGGAGGTTTCAACCCCCCTTTATTGATGGAGAAACTGAGGTTCAGAGAGATTAATAGTGGCCGTGCGGCTTCCAATCCTAAGTCCTGTCTGATTCCCGATCTCACTGCGCTTCCTCTCGCTCAGGAAAGCCACCGCCCTCCTGTCCCTCCTCAGCCCAGGAGGCAGGGGCGTGGACTCTTGCTACTATTTCCTCAGTAGTTTAGGATGATCCTTTCCCTCTTGCAGCCTCAGTTTCCTCATCTGTGAAATGGAGCGGCCAGAAGGGGTTCTGGTTGTGTGCTGGAGTCACCGGGAGCATCCAACCAACACTCAAGCAAATACCTATTTTTAAAACGCTTCTCCGGTGAGTCTGATGTGTGGTCACATCTGGAGGCAAACCTTGGTCCTCAGGGCTCTGAGTCCTCTGTGCTCTGATCAGGGTCCCTGTATTCGGTTCCCAAGGCTCACTTGTGGGACACTCGTTTGGGGAGAGCTGCTCTGAGACACTGGTGAACCAGGCCTCTTGACAAGGGAAGAGGGACGTCTAGACCTCAGGCCAGAGGCACTGGCTTCCAGAGCCTGTTTTCAAATGAAGAGCATCTGGGCGGCCTTTGGCTGCACCCAGGAGGCCGGCAGCCAGGGTCAAGGCAGGGACTGCAGGGTGGAACCCTGTGGGAGAGGCCGGAGAGCGCGGGGCCCCTGCCCACTCTGGTCGGGCAGGACTATCACCAACCCAGCCTCATCCCTGGCATTGCCCAGGGCTCAGGCTACCCTGTAAAACCGTGAACCAGGCGGAAGTAGGGGCCAGAGCCTGGTTAAAGGGCCCCAGGGATTTTGGCCATGTGGCCATGGGACTGTCCAGGCCCTGGGGTACTGCCCTTGACCCTAAGGGGAAAGTGAATTCCAGGCCAGAGCAGCCCCATTCCTATGGTCGGTTCCTGCAGAAATGGCCCTGGTGGCTTGGGGCCAAGCAGAGCCGAGAAGATGGTGGCTTGCTGGGGACATTCATGAGCAGCTTGGGAGGCACTGGGGAGGGCTGGGCTCCCATTCCTGAAAGGCTGTGGAGAAGGGAGCAGGAATGTCACATGAATACCCATGGGGAGAGGCGTGGGGCCACCCCAGTCCATCGGACTCCCTGGAGCCAGGTGATGAGCACAGCCCCTCCAGGCTAGGAGGGCAGGTGGGCTCCCAGGTAAAGGCAGCAGCTGCCAGGGAAGGTAGCTGGGAACACAGGCTCTCCTCCCTGCCCTGGGCTGGACTGGGTCAGGCACTGCATATCCCTCTCTTCATCTTTGCAGAAGCACTTTGACTTGGGTATTAGTGCCCTCATTTTAAACTGAAGAAGTTCAGAGCTTCTCCACGGTCACACAGCACGGTCAGGGCCACTCACTGCAGTTCATGGGGCTTTCTAGGCCCAGAACTGGGCCTAGCTCAATGACTGGCTCCCACTAGGTGCCCATCGAATACTGACAAAGAGATGAAACAAGACCAGGTCCTCTGACTCCTCCATTCTTTAGGACGTCATCAGGCACCATGTCCTCGAGGGAGCCTTGGCCATTCCCTCCCTGGTCCCCTCTGGGCGCCCTTCTCTGAGTGCCCACTGCCAGCACTTAGGGCTCCCTTCCGCCCTGTTCACCGCCTCGCCCTCTAGTTGTTTCTTTGTCCCCGTTCTTAGTGGGGAGCCGCGGCAGGGGTGGCTGCTGGGCTCTGTCCCAGTCCGTGGGTCACTTATTTTCCCTCCATGGAAAGACTCCTCGACGCCCCTCCGCACTGATCGGCCGCAGGGGGCGGTCCCAGTCGGACCTCCAGGGGTGGAGCCTGGCCTGAGCCATCCAATCACAGCACCGCGGCCTTCTCGGGCACAGGGATTGGTTCAGGAGGGGTCACGTTGCCTCAACCCTGGCCAGTTAGTGACTAGGGCTCAGTCGCGGGCTTCAGTGGGTCCCTTGGGAGCTAGGTTTTCCGTCCTCGGGACCTGACACCCTGAAGGCCCAAGCCCGGAGGCTCCGTGGGCCGCTGTAGGAGAAGCAGCCGCGGGAAACGCTCTCCTGAACAGGGTGGAGAAGGAGTGCCCAGGCCTCCCCGAGCCTGGCCCTCAGGAGGGGAGCCAGTAAGTCCTTTAGAGCAAGACCCCGTCACTTGGACCCTTCAAACGGATCCAGAGTTCTTAAAGGGAATGATTGGATCTTTCTACTGTGGCCTCTTTAGTGCTCAGCCCAGTAGGGCATGCAGTTGGCACTCAATAAATGTCCACTGAATACTTAGAGCTTTCTGGCCCCAAAGCCCACACTAAGTGCATTGCTACCACGTACTTGGGAGCAGAGGTCACCCGACAGGCGGGAAAGAATGCGGGTGACTGGCCCTGGGAGCAGGTGACAGCCCTGTTTCAAGTGAGAATGGCTTGCAGCAAGTGTTTAGAGGGAGAAAGGCCTGCGTGAGGCGCTCAGCCAGAGTGCAGCCCGGAAACACTCGGGGAGGTCAGCCCCTCCTACCGGGAGGAACAGGAATCTGCGAAAGGAGCGATTCCATTTCCCCTGGTGCCCTAAAAAGGGTGCTTCCCAAAGAGAAGCACGGGGACTCCCTGCTCCCTTCTCAGAGCAGTGGGCAGGGGAGGCTCTGGACAAGGTGGTGGCATGCTTCACAGGGCTCCTTGCTGTCCCCTCCCAGCTCCCGCCACAGCGGCACCCCTTGTCTCCCTGCTCCCCATCCGTCTCTTACCTCTCAGTCATGGCCACCTGCTCCAGCATGGCGGAGCCTGTGTTGGCCTTCCAGTTTCCAGAGATGGACGTTCGCCTGGATCCAAAGACAAAACCAGAATGAAACAAAAACAAAACCCAACAGTACATCACGGTCGTTAGGGATCGCTGTCACTGGTCTATTTTCCTTCTTTGCTTTGGTTGTTAGGAGGCTGTGTTTCAAATATCTGGCTCACAATAGTTGTGGTATGCACCTCTTTGGTATGTACCCTGTCCTCAGCCTTTTTTTTTTTTTCCTGTTTTTATTTCCTTTTATCCTGATTGCTTTATTTACTTTATGTATCGTTCTAGGAAGGTTTTGGAATATAAAGATCAAATTTAAAATATACTGATGTCATCAGATAAGATCCCCCCAACCTTGGTGGTATAGGTTGGATCTAAAGTGTTCCAAAGAGGCCCACATGCTAAAGCTTGGTCCTCAGCTTGGTGCTATGAGGAGGTGGTGGAATCTTTTAAGAGGTGGAGCTTCATGGGAGGAAGTTAGGGGGATATTGAGACACTGGTATTTTTCTTCCTTGGCTCCCTGGGTACCATAGGGTGAGCAGCCTCCTTTGCCATGTGCTTCTGTCACAATGTACTGTCAGCCCAGACTCAAAGCAATAGGCCTAAGTAACCATGACATGAGATCTCTGAAACCAAGAGCCAAAATAAATGTTTCCTCTTTGTAGGTTGATTTAGCTCAGGTATCTTGTTACAGTAACAGAAAGCTGACTAATATACCTGGTGTCTCCTTTTTGAGGAGAACTAGGGCCATGTAGCCTCTGGTGATTCTGCAACTTTTTGTGGGCCCCAAAATGTAGGAAAAATGATCCTTAGAGACAAGTGGTTACTTTTCCATGAAGAAAAGCAGGAAGTTCTGGCCTGTGCCTGATTTGCCACCCTCCTCTGTTCCTTTTCTGCAGCTTTGTCTGCTCCAGCAACACCTGACCTCCCTTCCTGTGCCCCAGTGCACATGGCCCCTCCCTAGGTCATGGCCTGCAGTGCATTCTCCCCTGTGCTCCGTGTAGCTTTTGCCTCCAGCTTGCCCACCCCACCCCAAGTTCTTATCATACTTAGGCTTCATCTCAAACATGCCTTCCCTCCAGTCTACATTATCTGACTGCTTGGCACCACCCCCTGCGCTAAGCTCTGCCATGCTGATCCGGCTTGTAGTGATTGCTTTCGTGTCTTGTCTTTCCTGATGTGCGGATCCCCTGAGGGCAGGGGATCTGTTTCAGTGCATGCCCTGTACCCCCAGAGCCCAGTGGAACCTGGCATGTAGTAGGTGCCCAGTAGCTACTGAGTGAGCAAAGGATAGTGTATGCTGTGGGGGAATCCAGAGAAGCCACCAACCACCACGGCACCTCTGCACCCACCAAAGACCCAGTGAGCTTAAGGAAATGGCAGAGATGAAACCGTCCGTCTGTCTTAGGGGCAAGCGAGGGTATGTGGTTGAGATCAAAGAGTGAACTGGGGAGAGAGATTGACTCAAGAATATGTCTATAAAGAGAAAATCAAATGTGTGAGCGCTGAGAATTCATGGCAGCCACCGAGTGGACGCAAGTTCACTTTGGTTCAGTTCAGATGGACTAGATTCAATTTGGTTTGGCAAATGCTCGCAGGGCCACCCTGTGTCCTGGGTACTGGGTGAGTCTGAGTGTGCCGAGATGACACCTCGGGCTGCTCCCGGCCTTCGGGGTGGCCCAGCCTTGGAGCCAGGGGCTAGTCACAGTAGGGTTAGCAATGGGCACAGAGTTAAGGGCTCTGGGGAAGTCAAGGTGGTGAGAGAAGGTAAAAACTGACGGGAGTTACGCGGATGTGAGTCTGCATCTTGGTTTCAGGGTTTTCTAGCAACATAACCCTGGGCAGCATCTTGGAGTCTTTATATCCTCAGTGGTAAAATGGGAGTATTTGGAGTCTCAGCCTTGTAGGGACTTGCGTACGTGAAAGACCACATTCCCATAGGCCTCGGAGCACAATGGGAGCTGCTATTATTTTTAGTAAGTGGACCAGGACAGGCAGGCAATCTAAGGACTGAAAACTAGCCAGATGGCGTTCCTTCCAAGAGGAGCGTGTAGTGATAGCTGATGTCTGAGGAATGCTTTCTGTATCTGAGACACGATCCAAGGGCTTTAAAAGTCCTGGCCCATCTCAGCCTCTCCAAATCTCAGGGGATGGGCATTCTTCTCCTTTTTTCTCACTGTGTGGCAGAAGCCGCCAAATTGTGTTCTTAACCTTGACTTGATCTGAACTTGGCCCTTAACCCTGTCTTCTTAACCTTGACCTTGACCTTCCATGGTGGAGCCCAGGGGGCCCATCACAGAGGGAGGGAAGGAGGTCTTGTTCTTGGCCGGAATGTGACACTGTCCCTGGGATTAGGATGAATGGAGACTGTGACAAGAGCATCCACCTATACGACAAGTTGGCTTAGTCCACTTGGGCTGTAGAGAGAACAGAGATTGGCGTCTCCCTGTAGTGGAGGCCAAGAGGCCGAGATCAAGGTGCCAGCCCACTCGGGGTGCGGTGAGGACCCACTGTCTGGTTCCCGTGCTGGAGGAGGCAGGGGTCTTTCTGAACCCTCTTTAGAAGAACATTAGAAGGATCCCATTCTTGAGAGCTCTGCCCTCCTGCTCCGATCCCCTCCCCAGGGCCCCTCCACCTCCCTCACGACATCACCTTGGGGGTTGGGATTGCACGCGTGACTTTGGGGGGACAGAAACATTCGGAGCACAGCATAGGGCTATGGTCTAACCTCATTGGAGCAGGTGGAGGAAGAGGTACTGAGTGACTTTGGACCGAGTGGGGACAGTGTGACTGAAGATGAGAGGTGCTGCACCTGGCTGTGTGCCACAGTGGGTAACGTCACCTCCATGGCCATGGGTGGATGGGCTGGCACTGGGCACATGGACAGATAAGTCAGTGGATGGCTGATGGGGGGAGCCAGGGTCTCCTCTGTGGGAGTGGGAGGGTGCAGATAAGCAGTTAAGGAAAGGCCAAGAGGAACCACATCAAGCCAGATAAAAGCCACAGACATCGGTGGGACTGTTTTGAGCTTAATGTCCATAGGATGGCTCTGTAGAGAAATGATCGTGGACATGCATGTTCGTGTGGGGGAGGAGTCACACTCCTATTTCTCTGCCATATCTCACGAGAGAATCTAAAAGCTGTGACACCTTAGTAGCAGCCACCACAGCCTGCCCCGGGTGCAGGGCAGGATGTGGGCCATCGAGGAGGCTGAATGGTCAGGGCAGGGAGGACATTCCTCCCTGAGCTCTGGCATGAGCCACCTTCCTTGGATGTGAACAGCCCAGAGTCCAGGAAGCGCCACAGCGTGTGCCAAGTCGGAGCTGTCAGGCCAGCGAGGCTCAGATGAAGAATGGGGCAGTGAGGTCATCCTCAAGAAAAGAAACTGGGACAAGGTGTCGTCAACGTCAAGTGCCAGCTCCAACAATGCAGACAGGAGGAAGTGATATCATGAGGGACGTCGGGTGGCCTTGCTGCATGTGGTGTGACTCAGAGGGGCAGGGAGGGCATTTTATCAGCCTGAGGACATCTGAGAGCAGTGGCAACTCTGGCTCTCCCTGGGGCTGGAAGAGGGTGACTGACCAGGCAGGAGAAGGATTCCTTGAGCAGGGGCGCCATCCCTCTCCTGGGACTATCTGCCATCATCTCCCCCAGTGCCCCAGGCCATGGCAGAGTGCAGTGGTGACAACAGAGTCTGCAGGGTCCTCAGAGTCTGACATCACCATCTGGCCCTTCACACAAGTCTGCTGACCCCTGGCCTAGGCCATCCAGGTGTTGCAGAATCAACTCTGGGCCATCCAGGGGCAGACCTGCATGGCCGAGAGCAGCGAGACAGAATCAGGAGGCAGCTGGATTTGGCCCCGGGGACTGTGACTTGCTGACCTGACCCTGGGCACTTGCTATCCTGTATGGAAGAAAAATGTGGACAGAAAAACTTCCCAACTGTCTGGGACAACCGTGGAGGCTCACCTACGGAGCCACGCAGTCCGAGCTCCGCAAACCCTTAGCGGTCAGGCTCTGTGGGCTCTCTGGGTCTCGTCATTGCAAGTGGAACATTCCAAAGTGAAGACAGAAGTGGCTCGACAGCTGAGTCCTCTCCAAAGAACGAGATCTGGCTACTCCAGAACTCTTACGGCCTCAGCCCTGGGGGGGGGGGTCCAGCACTGCTGAGCCACGTCAGGGGTGCAGGTGGGCTGAGTCCTCCTGTCTCTCATTCCTTCTTTTTCTTTTAGATCCGGGGACCTCCATTCGCACTGGGGAATGGCCCTGAGCACCTGGCACACCTCCCCTCTGGGACACCCCTAGGGGTTGTCTGCCTTTCTCTAACCAATAAGAGCATGGCGGAAGCTGGCTGGATCTCCTGGTCCGGGGACCCATGATCTTGAGATAAGCACTGAAAACGATTAGGACAGGTTCCTCGCCAGCCGCCGCGCCATGGGAGCTGCCTAGTACCTCTGGCTCTCAGATCGTTGGGGCCGCTCTGGATCTTAACATTTCTAAACTTGGTAATTCAGAGGCTTTTTTTTTGTTTGTTTGTTTCTTATCACCCATTGTTTTCTAGTACATTCACTTAAAAAAACAAAACAAAACAAAACAAAACCGTTAAGATAGCCAGCCATCGTTTTTTGTCCCTTGCAGCCAGAGAAACCTGATGTCACCCTCCTGCAGCTCATGGTCCCCAGTTATCTTTTATATACACAGATGGAATCGTGTGCAGAGAACTGAAGAAAATCCTAACCCAGGCGTCCAAAGGCCTGCTTGACTTGTCCCCAGACTTCAGTTTTGACTGCCAAGCCTGCTCACCACGCCTAGC